>NC_136503.1:69836112-69941112 GCF_053919585.1 Euprymna scolopes | reverse complement strand
TCTAAATAAAAATATGGGCGATGTCCTAAGAAACTCGATCTTCAAGGTGAAGACGTTAAGTTCACCGTATTATCGTTTAAAAAATCAACAACAAATCTCTCTCTCTCTCTCTCTCTCTCTCTCTCTCTCTCTCTCTCTCTCTCTATATATATATATATATATATATATATATATATATATATATATATATATATATATATAACTACTTCATTTACTCACATAAAATTAATATACGAAAGTATAGATTTATGCGTAAACTTTAAGTATTTACTTCAAAAGTGCTCAATACGTAGGTAGAGCTAGTTAGTAATTTATAAATTATAATAATAATAATAATATAATATAATAATTATATTTTATAAATTACTAATTACTATATATATATATATATATATATATATATATATATATATAATTCTGTCGTTGATGATGATGTTCTTCTACTAATACTAATAGTATAAAAAAAGTCTTTACAAAATGGATATTACTAATTGTTATCAGATAATATTTTACTCCTGAAAAATGTTTCATTTGGTATAGAACTTTGTTTTCAATTACCATTCCACAAAAGTACGGTCGAGTTGAAATCCATGTTTTATTTTTCTGTTGAACCTTATCAAGGTGTCCTATTTCCCACAACGTATGATGTAGAAGATCTCCCCCACCTTCTCACTCCGAAAAACCGTCTTTGGTGTGTGGATACATCGCCTCCTCCAAGAACCTGTCACATATTTACCAAGCATTAAACCCCCCCCCCGCCGCCCCTTCTCCTCTACTTCAAATTTTCTTTCACACCCCCTCCTACTCCATTTTCATTGCACATGACTCGATTTGTCCCTAAGGCGAGAAAGCAGACGACCGATAGAGTAAAGAATCCAAAGTATAGAGTCCATTCAATGCAACAGTAAATTTTAATGTCTTCATAATATTTAGCAGTTCAATTTTGCTTTAAAAATTTTTTTTTTTTTTTTATTATACGGGGCTCGTTCCAAAAGGAAAGCCTCCTATTTTTTTAATTCAGAAAGTTGACGAGTTACAAAGACGGGTATGTTTCCATTAAAACGAGCGACCTTCTGTTCTCAAGGACTTATTTTTTTTTTATATAGTCACCACCTTTCTCAATGCATTTTTGCCAGCGATGAACGATGGCTGTGCAAAGGTCATTCTAAAAGTAAACCACCCTATATTTTTTAACTAAAAAAAGCTGAAGGGCTATGAAGACAGGAGTCGTGCCATTAAAACAAGCGACCTTTTGTACTACAGAATTTATTTTTCTACATAGTCGCCACCCTTCTCAATGCAATTTTGCTAGGAATTCAATGACACCTCCCCGCTTCTGACGCACGATCATGACACGGGGATGTTTTATTCCTTACAGTCCTACACCGTCAATATCTGCAACAGAAAAATGAAACTTTCTGGTTATGAATGCGTAAGCTCAGTCTTCATAACAATGCGATTCGAAATCCCCTATGATCAATTCATGCCAAATTGAAAAAAATAAAAAAAGTGGGGGGGGGGGGCATTATTTTTGGAACGACCCTCGTATTTAATATATGATCATAGGGCAATGTATCCTAAGAGCAATATTTTGGAGGAATATAAATAATTAATTTAAGGGAACAATGAGAATACTAAAATAACGAGGATACTAAAAAGAGCTCTCGGTTGGTTTCAATAACAAGCAGGGCAATGTTGGCAGCTGGTTTGGCTGCCCCATACCCAACGAAAGAAAGAAAATGAAAAAAAAAAAAAATTAAATGTAATATGAATGAAGCTCTTGCTTCCCAACCCGCCCTATAAATCTGGACCCTATCACAGTAGTACATTATACTTCAATGGTAATATGTCTTGTTTGGTGGCGAACAAAATGCTTATAATGATGCAGCAGCAAAAACATTTTTCCAGCAAATATTTCTTTAAAAAAAATTTTTTAAAGAAATATTTGCTGGAAAAAAAAAATTCTAAAGAAATATTTGCTGGAAAAAATTTTTTAAGTGCAATTGTCTAGATCTCTTTTGCACCAGGAATATTAGTTAGGTAGGACTTCAGGTTCTTCTTCAAAAGCCACGTAGCACCTATAATAACTGCTCTGATTGATATCTCTCTAAGATCCCAGTTTCTTTTCATATCATACATGAGACCTTGGTATTTGGTCTGTTTCTCCCTTTCAGCTCTGTTCAGACCTCCATCATTAGGAACACTCACTTCAACCAAGGTTGCCACTCTCTCTGACTTATTTCATATAACTATGTCAGGTTTCACAACAGCAGTACTTTCAAGGTAGGTGGCTGTAGGGACTACATGGTCGTAATGTTTGGTATATATGTATGTGTGTGCATACTTAATTAAGTTCAATTATTGATAAAATTAGCTGAACACCAATATTCTTTTTAAATTGCTCAATACAAAGTAGAGCTTCATAAATAAATTATATGTCCTGTGAAACGGATATATTCGTTTGAAGTAGCTCAGTGGTCTTTGCTGCTGGATTAGTAAATCGCTTTAATGAATGAGTGTTTGTGGTCGGAGCTGGTATTCCTTAACGCGAGGCTTTTGGTGTATCTTTCAATGTCTATCCCAGACGGGTGGACCTGTCGACATTTATGGCATAAACATCCAAACATATTCTTGTAAGGCGGAACTCGGTTGTACTCGGATTCATTACATCAATAAACATTATATAAACATTAAAACAGCTTATGCAAATTAACCTGAGCTTCTAATGATATTGTAGTAGCACTTTGATGTGCACTTAGCAGAAAAACACAAGTTAATTTGTGCAGTGAAGGGTTTTTTTTTGTTTTTTTACACAGGCATCGTCACATTATCAAGGCCAAGAGGCCACTCAAGGATAAGGGTTAAAGAGTGTACAGTAGAAATTGGACAATATAGTAATCATTAGTAATGAAAATTCGGTAAATTTGATAATTTATATGGAACGGCTCATCAAGAACTTATTTACGTTAGACTTGAACACAAGCATATTGTAGTCAGCCGGAAAGCAGGAAAACGGAAGACAATTCCACAGGCGTGCAGTTCTAAGAAAGAAGCTCTGTTCATGGAATCTACGTTTAGGTTTAGGCACAAATAAAGAGTGGGGGGAATTATTGATAGCGTTTTCAGCTAGACGAGTGTTTCTTGTGAAAGTTTGGCGAGGGGGAACCATAGACTGAAGCTCAGTCAAACACTTTCCATGAAAATAACGATACATCAGAGACAAACTCGCAACATCTCTTCTGTGAGATAGAGATTGCAGGAAAGAGAAAAGGATATCTCCTACGAGGCTACGAAGTCTATTTTGAACTCTATCAAGGCAGGACAAGTGCTTTCTAGCAACTCCTGCCCAGATGTGGCAACAGTATTCCATCCTTGGATGTACCTGGCTCTTTTGGGGTGAGATTTTGCTGCAAGTTGGTCCAGGTGCTTACATTAAGGGAGTACAAGTGCAGTAAGCTTGTGGGAGTATTCTCATCTCGTTTCGGTCGATGTAACCACCGACCTTCTTTTTACATCGACCGAAACGTTGTGAAAATGACGTTCAAGATAAGAAAAACAGGACTTATAATCCAAATCACACGAATTATCAATCCTCATAAGGTGATTAAGTGGTTAACGATATGGACTTAAATTAAATAAAAACGTGTTTCAAGAAGACCTTGTTTGTTTGCCTCCCCACAAAGGTGAACTATTTTTTTTATGAAAACTTAGAGGTTGCAGGATGATGTCAACCTGGGTGTTCCAAGTTCGAATCCAGTTCGTTCCACACAATCAATTTTACTTAGTATGTTGGCAACCTTCATGTGGTCTCTCCTGTGATTATCCAATATCTTTCTAGAAAAATATCAGGGAAACCAATGCCAACAATAGAATCATATGATTCATACAATGATGACCTAAACAATTCAGACGCATAAATACAGGGCTGCAATACTGCATCAATTTGATGGAGGCTGGTGCTTGACAGACCATGCAAAACTTATTAATAGTGCTGGGACAAATAATCAGAATAGGAATTAGGAATCGGAAAAAGTCGGAACATTTGGGAGTATCAGTATCGGAACATTCGGGAGTATCAGTATTGGAATTGTAAAAATTTATGCCTCTTTTCCGATGGCAAAACGATTCTTTTGTCTTTTTTATTTGATTTTGTTTGAAGCAAAATCTTCTACTGTTGGTTTGGCAGTAATGAAAAACTATTAAATATTTATTGATTTTAAATTAGCAGTAAAACTAAAATCTATGGATCCTCACCTCCATAAGTGTATTTTTACATTGGAGAAAATATATGCACATTTGACATGTGTTTTTATGATAATTAGAAATAAAAAAAAAACAAAACAACTCTATAGTTAAATATTTAGAGATTTATAAAGAATCGGAACTGGAATCGGTAATTGTATCGGAATCAGGAATTTAGTATGGAATCGGTAATTGTATCGGAATCAAGAAAAAAATATTGGAATCGTCCCATCACGATTTATTAAGTTAGAAATCCTTTTATTTATTTATTTTTTTTTTGGTTAGTGTAGAAGAATATTAGTGCTTATGCTCCAGCCAAGATGTGCCAAAAACATTCTTAAAAGCCAGAGTTAAGCAAAACAGTACTATCCTGACGATGTCTCTGTGGAATCACTGAACCAAAATGTAAGAAACCTTGACAAACTTTGTGTTACGAGGAAGATGTATAAGTTGGTGGGAGATCTCGTTTCGTTCACAACATCTCGGAGTGCATCTTCCATCCTTAAGATTATTTTTGTTTCTTCTGATGGGAATGAATTCTCAGAAGATCAGCATCCTCATCTCAAGTATTTGCGAAACTGAAGAATGTTGGAAATCATCACTTACCTAGGAAATAAGAAAAGAGAAAAAAACATTAAATAGTTTTTGGTAAAAAAAAACCCCCAAAACAAAAACAATTAAGCATTTAAAATACACATAAAAATTATTTGAAAATATATGCGCCTTTTTGGTGGGTGAAAATATTTTATAATTTTCCTTAGGAGCCATTCAAATTTTTGTGCGTTATACATGTAATATATAAAAAAATATTTTATTTTTCTCTTTGTTTTTTTCTTCGATAATATCAAATATATTTATTTAAACAAGTAAATTTGTAAAGAGAAAATCAGTTATATCTTTGAAAACATTATTTCACAAGTTTAATTTGAAAATTTAGAAAATAGAATAATGTTATTTAACTTTTTATTGAGTAAAATTTTTTTTATTTTAATACTGCTGAAACATATTCGAAGAAGAGTAGGTTTTTTTCTATGAATATGTTACATTTGTATAATGCCGGCCTTTTCTCCTCGTCTGGTGAAAAGCATTTACCTTCGAAATGCCATGGCTTAAAGAGGTTTCTCCCTTATTCATTTTTTTTTGTAACCGTTATTGACTTGATGATGATGATGATAATAATAATAATAATAAGAAGAAGAAGAAGGTTCTTATGTAACTTTATTCTTTATCTTCTTAACTTATTTCCTCTCTCTTCAACCCACAATGTTAAAGATACCAAATGTGACCGATTCATCAGCCTATGTAATGACATATATGAGCAAATGAGGTTAGAATTCTCTTTCATAAATGGTTTATGTTTATATATATATATATATATATACACCCACATTCATTTAAACATTTTCATATATATATATATATATATATATATATATATATATATATATATATATATATATATATATACACACATTCATTTAAACATTTTCATATATATATATATATATATATATATATCTTCTATATATCTATAAAAGTGAACGTGTCTGTGTGTCTATCTGTGTACATTTCCCAACACAATAACTCTGTCAATTTTTAGTCTACAGATTCGAAATTTGATATACAGGGTACTGAGATTTGGGAAAATCCTTGTGATCGGGTTTCGCCCAGAAATCTGGCTGTTAAGGGGTCAAAGTTCAACGATTTGACCTTTGAGAACTCTACCAAACTCCTCCGACAATTTTGGGTCTAAACACTTGAAATTTTAGATATAGGTTCCTTGACATGGACCTAACTTAATAACTTGATCTAAGCCCGAAACAATAAATGTTAAGGGGTCATAATAGAGTTCAAAGTTAAAAAAATTGACCGTTTTTTTTTTTTTGCTCAACATACACCTCCAAACACCCGGGCAACGCCGGGCACCCATGCTAGTATATATATATATATATATATATATATATATATATATATATATATATATATACGTGTGTGTGTGTGTGTAACGGCTTAAATGTATAAAAGAGTGATAACTAATGAATTTAACAAGGTTATTTAGAGTGCTCAATAAAAGAAGAGCGATGTATATTTTTATTTATATAAGTTAATTTATATGGTCGCGACACTGGACATGCTAATGTTTCAGATAAATGATCGGTTAAAACTAGAAGTACTCGTCAAGCGACTTGATATATGGTTGTTCCCCTCCCCCTCTCTCTCTCTCTCTCTTATTATTTATCATTATAATTATTAAATACCTACAGACACTAGTGTTTCATCCTTTCGGGAATCTTCAGTACAGGGTGTTACGATTAACACCAGGCGATAGATTCGAACCCGGCGTCATTTAAATATTTTTTTTTTTTTTTTTGTGTGTGTGTGTGTGTGTGTGTGTGTGTGTGTGAGAGAGAGAGAGAGAGAGAGAGAGAGAGAGAGAGAGAGAGAGAGAGAGAGAGAGAGAGAGAGAGAGAGAAACTATTTAATTTAAAAAAGAAATCCACTATCCTTAGCAAATAATTGCATCTCATATCCAAGAATATCTAAGTAAATTTTAACCTTCAAAATATTTACTTTTTTATCAATCAATCAAGAGAAACCTTTCCTATTATTAATAAACTCTTACTGTAATAAATCTTTGTGAATAAATTGTCTTAAATTTTTTGTCTGTCAGTTATAAAAAAAAAAGATTGGGGAAGGGAAAGATTCATTTCAGGAGAAAAATCAAAATCTTGTGAAAAGTTTGGCTTAGATTTGCACATTCTTGAAATGAACATTCCGGAAAGAAGAAAAAAAAAATTGGCTACGAAATATCAAATGACAAAAAGAAAACAGAATTTGGGTTACATTGCTGACTCTGGTGGAAGTTGAAAAAGTAATTTGAGATTAAAAGTCAACATTTTTTTTTAACTTGAAAATGATTTTTTAAAAGTTGAAAATTACATTTTTAGTTTAAAAGGTTTTTAAAAAAATTTAAAAAATATTTTAAATTGAAAAAAAAAAAGTTGTTCTAAAAAGTTTCAGAAACATGTTTTTAAAAAGGTTGAAAAATATTTTTTTTAAATTTGACAAATATTTTTTAAAAAGTGGAAAAGCATTTTTAAAGTGGAAAAGCTTTAAAAAGATGGGGGGGGGGAAACACTGAAAATGTCTTAAGCAGAAAAATAAAACTTGCTGGAGAAAAAAATAGAAAACATTGCAGAAAAAAAAAAATCGGAGAAAAATAATCGAAAATGAAATAATGGTGAAAAAATTTAAATAAAAAATAAAAACAATTGAAGAAAGAAAACAGTAATAAAAATTAATTGGGAAT
This sequence comes from Euprymna scolopes, assembly GCF_053919585.1. NCBI lineage: Eukaryota > Metazoa > Mollusca > Cephalopoda > Sepiida > Sepiolidae > Euprymna > Euprymna scolopes. Next base: position 69,933,560 of record NC_136503.1, on the reverse strand, counting down.
ATCAAATGTCAATAATAAAACAAATAAAAAATTATAGTTTTGACTAATTGAACAATGACTATTAATTTTTTCTTTTTTAGGCGGTCACTTATTTCAGGTGTAATATATATATATATATATATATATATATATATATATATATATATATATATATATATATATATATATATATATAGGCTTACAATACAACTAATTCTAAATTCAGGGATATTTTTCATTTGGATTAGCTTTTTTAAAAAAAATATCTTCTAGGCCTGAAATGTATTTAGATCTAAAGAAATATATTTACTTCTAATCTTAGCAAATAAAAAATGTGTCAGGCGAAACTTTTTAAGTGTTGAGGAGAAACAAGAATACAAATAGCAAGTCAGACAACCTTTTCCATCTGAAATGAATTTGGAAAGAAATCCTCCACTATAAATAAGAAGTCAGATATTTGGAATTACTTTTCCGTTATCAGAAAGGATAATGATTTATACAAGTTAGAAAAGCATTTCATCCAAGGCATGAAAATTGTTAAACAAGATGTTTTTACTATAGGCTTTAAAAATAAAGGTAAAAGATTCAATTTCAAATTTATTTATCTTCAAAGTGCACTTTTATAAATTTTACAAAGTAAGGTATAAAAATTTAATTTAAATTGAATCAAAAAATTATCTTGGATGTATTTTATGTAATGTATATTCTGTTGTACTTCAAAAAAAATCATTGAAAATTTTATATCTATATCATTAATTGCTAGATGAAAGACTCAGCGTTCCTATCCCATCGAGGTTAATCAACTGAGGAAAGCCCGAGGATGAGTTGGCCGAAATATAGCAAAACAAAAACAACTCTGAAGACGAGGGTAACAGTCCGCAAAAAGAATGAATACACAAATTATGAAGCCACATTTTGAAAGGATTAAAAAAAAAAAAAATTATATACAATGCATCTGATTTTTTTCATCATTTTTGAAAGAGGATTTACACTAGTATATTAATAGTGTCATTTAAATTTTTTTTATTTTTACTCGTTTTCATTCCAAACAAGGCACATCGTCACTTGGACGTAAGGAGCTACTATTTGGGAGCATGCCTAGGAAAGATTAACAAGATATTACATTTGAACTTCTGCATATCAGTACAGTCAGAGAAGCAAGTAGTGGAAAGGGAATTCCAAAGTCTAGCTGTTCGAGAGAAGAAGCTATTAGGGTAGAAAGTTTTCTGGCATCTAGGGACCTCAACAGTGAAGGGGTGTGATTTTGTTGCTAGGCGGGTTTGTTGGAGATATGTACGTCAAGGGGGCACAAGTGCAATGAGTTCATCAGAACACATTCCATTAAAATCTATGTAAAACAGGACCAGGGATGCAACATTGAGGCAATGGGATAAGTGTTTAAGCCTAGTTGACAAATTGGGACCTATTATATTGAAGGCCCTTTTTTGGGTCCTATCCGAGAGGGAGAGACTAGTGGTAGATGCACCAGCTCAGATGTGGCAACAGTACTCCATACATGGGCGAATGGTAATAGTATTTACATCCGGTTATGTAAAGATGAGATTAGTATGGGAAATTGTCATCTATAATATAAATCTCACCTGTCTGTTTAAATGTATGCATGTACGTATGTACGTATGTATGTATATATGTATGTATGTATGTGTCAGGTCATGTCATATGCTACTGGTACCATGTAACCCAGTACTACCTGCCTCATGGTCGGGTCACCGGCGACTAAACTGGTTCCCCCACCAGATTTGTTTGGTGAGGAGGGCGGCTAGTCTCCCTGAAGGATTAAAAACAAGACCTTCCAAAGGGCGAATGAACTCTTTTTCTGGGTCAACGGCCAACTAGCACCGTTTATATTTGTGTGTGTATATATGTGTATTGGGGTAGAGAGGGCTCTGGTAAGCCGTGGTGAAGGCAACCTTTCTAGGAGAAGCAAATCTCTGATTTAAAAAACCATAAAGCGGAAGACCAGTACCCGCATTAAGCTGGTCTGCAGTTTAATTTGTTGCTGGCTATCTTGCTCTTGCTTGTTGCTGGATCTCAACATTTTGAACCGAGAGAGAGACTTAGCTGTCGTACAAAGCTAAGACTCTGTAACATCATATTTGTATAGATACTCCCTCAGAAATTTGGGCTCATGGATTTTAAATGTCTGAGGGAGTGGCACTCGTCTGACAAGATGTTGCAATCATCATGTATGTATGTATGTATGTATGCCTAAAACTTTCGACAGAGGCGACGAATTTTCACGAGATCGGTACTGACTTGAAGCTCAATCCTTCGGACAACAAATATCAAACAATTGGCTAAAAACATTAATTTCTTTACCTTCAACTGGGCACTTTTCAACAGGGAGGGGTCGCTTTTTTCGCCGATATTTTCGAAAGTCATCTCCTCTTTTCGATTGACTAGCCTTAATTTAAACCTACGCCACTTCCGGTTTGGTGATGGGTGCAACGGCAAAAGCGTCACTATTTTTTTCATGTTTTTTTCCTCCTTTGTGGTATGGGTTTTAGCCTGCCTACCTACTACCACTTTTTTTCTTCCTCAACACACACCTCCAAACACCCGGACACCTAGGGCAATAAATAATAAGATTAAGAATTAAATACAGTGGAATTTTCCAATTCTCCTCTTTCTGTAACCCTCCTTGACTTGATAATGTAATAACTTTACTCGGTCACGGCCATGAAAGAACGCAAAAAATAAATCTGTTTAGGCATTAAAAGTAGTTTTATGTTGTTTTTGTTAAAAAATTATTATTAAAAAAATCTGCGTTCATCTGGGATGCTATGTGTTCTATGGGAGAAAAAGGCTCAACCCATCCTGGGTGATTGCGGCCATGTCATGTTTAGAAGGAGTTCAGCAAAGATGGAGAGAAATTATAGATTACCGGAAGCTATGGTAAAATAGTATGCTTATACACCTATTGCCTTTGCTGCTATAGTATGTTTAGACTCGAATTCAAGTAAGGCTATGTGCTCTCACAGTTACTAAACAGAGACAGGAAGTTACTAGTTTTTTTTGGGGGCGAATAAGCAAAGAAAATCTTTATCTTTCAACTGAACTAGTTGAGAGAGAGAGAGAGAGGGAGAGAGAGAGAGAGAGAGAGAGAGCGAGAGAGAGAGAGAGAGAGGCAGACAGACAGACAGACAGACAGAGACAGAAAACAGTGGATTTGGATAGCTGTGGGTTGAGTGTACATGTATATTTTGAATTAAAAATGGAAAAGGAAGACTCAATCACTCAACGTTTGACCCAACTTTTTTATGGGCTTTTTCAAGAACGAAGGAAATAAATAAAAATGGTACGGGATATGTATGATCTGAAGATAGAATAAAAGTTCAATTACATTATATATATATATAATGTGCAGGCTCCTTCAGTCTTAGACAGACTATGCATACCCACGAAGGGTTGTTTGCACGTGAAATTTTTGTGGTAGGAGGTGCGCAATCTCCAACCACACCTCTCCTGAGACGACATTGTTAAATACCGGTGGCATTTGGGAATTCTAGGCACTTTATGTGCTCTCCGCTTATCTCGGCGTTTGTTTCCAATCGTCCTGTATATATATATATATATTGTTTCTGCAAGACTTGGCCGATGAGAGCTGCAGATCTCAATAGGTTGGTAGTGTGTAACCTATACTATCTCTGCTGAATTCTTCAAGTTCACTGGCACTATTTTGCCTCCATTACACGAATCTGGGAATGATGTAAGATCATCTTACTTAACCAAATGCTTTTAAAAAGAAGACTTTGTTGGTTTGGTCACATCACGCACCGCAACACAGGCGAGTTCATCCACAAAGCAATAGCTTCAAAACCACTCTGAGATTGGCGAAGACGCCTGGGAGGCTAGCTAAACATGAGGTTACACATCATCAAAGCTGATGTCGGTCCATAGGTCCACCATGTTTGCTGCTGGTCCTGGGACTGGTTAGCTGTAACTATCTTGGCTGCTACAGACCATTGCGCATGGTCTGTGTTCATCTGGGATGCTGTGTGTTCTATGGGAGGAGCAAGCTCAGCCTATCCTGGGTGAATGCTGTCAAGTCATGTTTAGACTGGGTCCAACAAAGATGGAGAGAAATTATAGGTTACTCAAGCCATAAATAATTATAAAAGTCTGATTTTCAGAAATACACGTGGGGCTGTCTATCATTTTGATATATAATATATCTAAAATGAAATTAAAAAAAAAAAGTTCCGGGGGGGGGGTGAGAACAGTATCAAATTTCTGTTAATTAACGATGGACGAGTTTAACACTGAAGTTGATCTTTACCAAATGGGAAGCGCGCAATCCATCACATCTGACATGATGTTCTTCTTCATCTTCTTTAAAAAAAAAAAAAGAAAAAAAAAAGGTGCCCTCTGAAAGCCTATCTGGAAAACATCCAACTTTTTATACATTAATAAGAAAGATTTTTTTTAAAGTAGTAGTAAATAAATATCCGGCCCACAGAGTGCATCCCATCTGCTCGCCAAGGCCAGTTATAAAAGTGAATTATAAATGTGAATGCTATGCTTCAGAATTTTCGAGATCAGGATTGGGAATTTGCACACGTGGGTCCGTGATGCAATGGATAAAGGCTTTGAGTAACGATCAGTTCTAAGTGTAAACATACAGAATGACACAAGCTAAATGGGGGTTGGAATTGTATGCAGACGAATAGATCGTTGATGTGAAATATATCTGACTCTGGGTTTTGACCACCCAGAATTCGATGATCCCATTTGGAAAAATGACTGCCTCTTTCATGCTGGGGGATTGCCATGAACAATGATACTCTACATGAAAGTTCTTTATTCAAACTCCTCGGTTTAACATTCATAGGGAACATGAATTGGAACAAATATATTGAAGACATTTCCAAGGCTGCTGCAAAGAAGGTGGGCTCCCTTTAATATGCTAGAAAATTACTCACATGTGCCAATATTCTGTATCTCTAAAAATCCAGCCACCATTTGCCTTTGCATGGAACATTGTTGCCACATCCGGGCTGGTGAATCTTGGACAGGGCCCAAAACAATCTCCAGTGTAATAAATCCTGTGCTATCAACCAAGCTCCAATCCATGTGCCATTTCTGCAATGTGCCCATCCTACTAGTACTTTAATGGTGTACTCTGACAAACTCGTAGTATTTGTGCCTTCTGGATGTGAATACTCCTGACTAACTCAACAGACAGCAAAATTCCACCCCTCACTGTAGAGGCCCCTAGATTCCGGAAAGATTTCTACTCTGGTTTTTTCTCTCGAACAGCTAGACTTCAGAATTACCTTCCTCTTTCCTGCTTCTCTGATTGTACTGACATGTAAAAATTTATATATAACGATAACATACATGTTGCTGCTCAACTTCCTACATAGTGCCTCTGTAGGCATAATCCCAAATAGCAGCCCCTTACATCCAAATGGCAATATGCCTTGTTTGAGGTGAATGTAATTAAAAAAAAAATTACAAAATTAATGTTCAATCAAGATAAGAGACACTCTGGTTGGTAAGTTTTTATGTCCAGTGATAAAACAGCTTATTATTTTTTAGTACACGACTATGGTCATCTCTAAATGACACCAAAATCTATGTTTATATATTAGCAGGACAGGTGGAGATGGCCAATTAGGTTTTTATGGATCTCAGAGACAGTTGGTACTTTTGATGGATTGTTTGTGTTCAATTTGAAGATATCTTTTTCTTGATGTCGTTTGGTAGAGACATCAAATAATATTTTAAACCTCTTGAGACTTTACAAAAGTAATGTTCATACCAGATGGTGGGCCACCATGGTCAGTCAGGTTTTTTTTATGTCTATCGATTAACAACTGATAAATCTGAAGTATCTTGTTGTGGTACTATGTTTTGATAGTGCCATGGGCCAGTCGTGGCCTCTCCCCACCCCCATCATTGCCGGGAAGTGATTGGGTCTCACATGACGTAATACAGAAAAAGAGAACCACAATGCAATTTTGGTTCCCTTGATGTTTTTTGACAGCCATGGGGTGAGCACATATTTGTGCCTGTATTGAATGTCTGCCTTAAGTCAAAGGAACCCCAACCTGAAGACGATCCCAGTCAGAATACCACCAGAATGAAGACATTATCCTAGAGAATGAACATCCCAGGTATGCTTTTCCTTTTCATCTAGACAAAAAGATGTCTAACCGACAGATCTTCATACTCAGATCCTATTGACTGGCCCCTCACCATGGCATGGGACAGTTTCCAGGACATTTATTGTAACACATGGGTCAGTCACACACCAACGACCGTCATCCAATGATTCTCTATATGAATTTTTCAACAGAACGGCCAGAGGTGGTCAATTGGATTTCTGTGAGATAGTTGAGCCTTTGAGTCTTAAGCTGATGGGATGTTTGTGTTCATTTGGAAGATATGCTTGTCTTGATTTGCAAACTTGTTGTTCAGTAGCACTGAACTCAGACATAAACAATAAGTAGATGATCAAAGTGTAGTAAATGCCCACAAATGCAAGTCTACATATGTCTACAGTAAATTTAATTAATCTTTTTTTCTTTAACTCATGTTCACCCCAAACAAAGCACGTCGTCACTTGGACGTAATAGTTTCTTCCCTCGAACAGCTAGACATTGGAATTCCCTTTCTGCTACTTGCTTCCCTGACTGTATTTATATGCAGAAGTTTAAATGTAATGTAAACCAACATCTTTTTTAATCTTTCCCAGGCATGGTTCCAAAAAGCAGCTCCCTACATCCAAGTGGTGATATGCATTAGAGGGTGAATGTGAGTAAAAAAAGAAAAAGTGTGTAGTCATGTTAAAGGGATCTTATTTGAGCTTTATTATTTTGAATAGTTGGTCAGAGTTCACTTGCAGAGCAAAATATATCCATTTCAGTTTGCCTTCTTGCCTCCCCTCAACACTTGAAACAGTTTCATTTAGCATGCTTTTTTTTTAGTGGCTAATATTTTCGTAATGGGCTGGAAGTATGTATATTTCACCATATCTAAATATACAAATAAATACACATTGGTCTTTATTATAGAGTAGAGGATTAACATGTCTCTTCATTTTATGACTGCTGTTTACAAAAGCACACACTTAAGACTTATAATTCTCATCTCGCTAGCAAAGATGACTATCTTAAGAGAGAGCATGAAATGTCTAAAGCTCTTCTCTAGCAGATAAACTCCTGCACAGAGAGACAGAAGACACTCGAGGATGGTGTCTAGTAGGACTTCAGATGCTCTACTGTTCACAGGTGGTGATTCCACCACGTTTTACAAAATGACGGTGACTAATAAATTAATGAAGGATATACAAGTTTCCAGTTTTTTGTACAGGCATCTGTCATAGACCCTTGAAAATTTAGTCTGCTATTGCTATACATCTTATGAGATGGCTGACCAATTTTTAGGATGTCAGGTTCAAATGGACAGCTACAGCAGGAATTGGAATACCCCCTACTAAAGCCTGATTGTCTCAGCTGGTGAATTCCAAAAATGCAATCTGGACGTGAGGACACTTTAGAAAAATGATATGCAATCAAATTCTGTTTTAAGCTTGAAAAAAATTGCCGCAGAAACGTATAGAATGCTTCAGACTGCTTTTGGACCATCTTGCATGTATTGTGAAGCAGTTTTTGAGTAACATAAGAGATTCAAGGAAGGCAGGGAGTCTTTGAGGAATGACGAGAGGTGTGGAAGGTGTAAGGAAGTCAGAACACCAGAGTTGATTGGCCAAATAAACAATTTCATGTTTAAGGACCGTCGTGTGTCTATAGAAACAATAAGTTGGTTCGTTGTTTTTGTTTTACAGCATATCAACCGTTTTCGGGTTATTTAATGCCGAATCCAAAGATTTTGAAGAAAATTTTTTTTAATAGAATATATTTGTTGTTTTCACATCGGTTTCTATTTAACCCATAGTTGGGAGTCAGAGTGGACCTGGGGGCAATGGTAATTAAAGGGTTGTTCCACACTCTTCAAAGCCCGCAAGCTGGGGCCTCACCACTGGATATAATTTAAGGTCATATCCAGGACCCCCATTGAGGGACTTTTACCCTCTGCAAGGGGGGGGGGGGAGTCGGCGTATTCTAATGCCCCACCGACAGGGCCTAGAAACAATAAGTGCGCAGTTTGATGTTAGTGTGGGAATTGTACACGCAATTATTCGCGAGGAACTGAAGATGCAGGAGGTTTGCACAAAGTTTGTCCCAAATCAGAAAGAAAGACGTTGTCATAGGCATGACCTTCCCTCCCCCCCATATAATCCAGACCTCCATGTGGCTTTCGATTATTCCCTAAGGTCAAGAAAAACCTTTGAGGCTGTCGTTATGAGACAATTAAGGAGATGACAAAGGCTGTGACGAGGGTCAATGTACATGCTCGCATAAGAGAACTTCCATGGAGCCTTCTAGAAATTGTTGGAATGTTACAACAAGTGTATTGCAGCCGGAGGAGATTACTTCAAAGGGCACTAGAGTTTCATGTGTGTACTAGTAATAAAAGTGGCCATACGAAAAAAGCCTGGAAACTTATTGAAGGCACCTTATATAACAAAAAGTGTGTGAGGGTCTCAGTTTGGAGGTTAGGGGGTCTTCCTGTATTGTACGTTTCCTCACTAAAAATCATTTGCCAACTGATATCTAACTTCAATCCTTCTGATGTCACATGATTAAATTAACCAATCAGAGATCCACTTGCATATACAGCCATGGCTGACCTAATAAAGCTTGGCAAACTATATTTAACTTCAACCAGTAGATTACTGCTAAATAATTTGTAACATTCGGATCTGTGTCTTACTATTGGGTAACTCTTTGGGAGAATGTGTGATTCTAAATGTGCTGAAAGGTTTTCTTTATATTTGCAAATTATGTTGCATCAGCAAGCTGGGGAAACTGGTTCCCAAGATGTCGAAAATGAATGGAGACATTTAGAACCTGGCCCGCACAGTATAAATGCGAAAGGGAAGGTGGATATATTAAAGATAATGCTCAGTTTAACAGATTTAGAAAAAGTAAAAAAAAAAAAAATAAAATAAAATAAATAAATAAAAAGAATTCAAGTTTCTTTAAGACGGAAAAATGCAGTGCCTTGCTGAATGGTAATGCTTTGCCATATTATTTTAAGGCACCGCCCAAGACTCTTAGACATTTTTTTTTTTGTTCTTTTTATTCATTTTTCTCTTATTTAGTGTAGTTTTAAGATTTTTTTTTTATTTTTATATTTTTTTGGAGGGGGCATTGTGGGTTTATAAGCGGAGGGGGGAGCAAGCAAAACGAGTTGTTGAAGGGTTAGAGAGACCCAGAAAGGAGTGCTGTTGTGTGTGGGCGTGGGTTGGGGGGATGGGAAAAGCTTGAAAGAAGGTTTTATTTGGTGCATTGGATATTACGTATCTCAGAAACCTGAAACAAATGTTCTTTTTTATTATTATTATTATTATTATTATTATTATTATTATTATTATTATTATTATTATTATTTCTTTTTTAATTATTTTCTTATGACTTTACAGTTTTACAATTTAGAAGTGTGAGAAAAAAAAAGAAAGAAAAAAAGAAGAAAAAAAAGAAAGAAGAAAAAAAAAGAAAGATGAAAAAAAAGAAAGAAGAAAAAGAACAAATACATGCGGTGTGAGAAGTACTTTTTGAAAGTCAGGGGATAAAAATGCAAGATTAAATTTTAAGCAAATTTTGCTTTCATAAGATTTTATTTTGTTTTTTGCTTCTTGTTAATGAGATAATGGCGTAAAAGTTAATGGGAAAGAAAATAAGAATGAAGAAAAAAGAAAGGAAAACAAATGGTAGCAATATGTGGAGAGAGAGAGAGAGAGAGAGAGAGAGAGAGAGAGAGAGAGAGAGAGAGAGAGAGTGAGAGAGTGGAAAAAACCCAAAAATGAAAAAAAAAAAAAAGGAAAAACTTGTTGCAATGAGAAAAACAGAAAATCTGAAAGAATTTTGGAAAATCTCAAATTTCTAACTCAAATGCTTCCAAATTTTCCAAGTTTTTTTTTCTTTAAATTTTTACTTAAAAAAGGAATATATAATTTGGAATGGGCAGATAAGGAGAGGGGAGAATATAAAGCAATATATATATATATATATATATATATATATATATATATATATAGAGAGAGAGAGAGAAAGAGAGAGAGAGAGAGAGAGAGAGAGAGAGAGAGAGAGAGAGAAAGAGAGTCTGTTTGACTGCCCATGCTACTTTTTCTTGGCAAACTAACGGACGGATCTGCCTGAAATTTTGTATGGATTTTTGTTGTTATAAGATGCAGAGAATTAAGTATTATGGTATCCGTTTGATGTATAGTTAAGGATTAACAGATTAAGCACTACAATACCACATTTACTCTAGACGTTTGGTATAAAACACTCATTCGAACTTAATGGGTTAATGGTCTAAAAAACATGTCTCTCTCTCTTTTTCACATATATATATATATATATATATATATATATATATATATATATATATATATATCATCCACAGGTAAACTGTTTCGCTGTATCACAGCTATTCAGTGCGTCTAGACTAACACTCATCCTGAACCAGCAGTAGAGCCCAAAACCTTCCAGTTGATAGGTAGCCGTTCTACCTGATGGCCCAGGGGATTGATGCCTGCAAACGACCTCCTCAAATGTTTATCTATATAAACATTTGCTATTTACAATGCTGGATTTATTTGTTTATTTACAAACAAAAATCTTTGTGTTCCTCCAAGCAAGCAGCAGGTGAACATGCTCTACCCAAGGAGGAGGAGGAGGAGGAGAACTTAAATAGTCCTGTCTCTCTACCCAACCATCAAATTGGCCTTCGGGCCAAGTACCAATGAAATTGAACTTTATTTTTTCACACATGCACACACACACACAAAATTAATATATTAAAAAAAAAAAAATGCATACACAAACACACATACAACTGTTTATAAATTGTAAATGTGGTTTTGATTCTTAAACGCTGGGGATTTATTAGTTAGTTTAAGATCCATAGAGTGAATGAGGTATTTTGGTAAATGTTGCCAGTCAAGAGTAAGACTCCAAAGTCTACATTTATTACTTTTTAATCACTTTAGTCACAAAGACCCTGAACCCTTCCCCTCCCAAATTTCTTGTAGGGCCTTGTGCCTAATTTTGTTGTTTGAAAATCTTTTGTTTTTTTTTTACTTAATTGTATTTACAAAATTTTAAAAGCAATAAAATATATAAACAAGATCAAAGTGTAGTATCTGTTCCGGCAGATACTGCAAGCAAAGACCATACGTGGGGGCGACCCTACAGATAAGACCTTGGTCAATGTAGGGGCAACCCTTCATACCAATTGTCACTATCCAGCTCCCCTACTCCCCGGGAAGTTGGTCCCCATTTCCCCTTCACTCCTCACATTAAAAATCGGCCTAGTGCCTAATTTGCTCGGTGGGGGAGCAAATAAATACCTCAAAGTTTAGTATTTGTTCCGGCAGATACTGCAAGCAAAGACCCTATGTGGGGGCGACCCCACAGATAAGATCTTGGTCAATGTAGGGGCAACCCTTCATACCAATTGTCACTATCCAGCTCCCCTACTCCCCGAGGAGTTGGTCCCCATTTCTCCTTCACTCCTCACTTTAAAAATCGGCCTTGTGCCTAATTTGCTCAGTGGGGGAGCAAATAAATACCTCAAAGTGTAGTATCTGTTCTTCAGATGCTGCACTTCAATTTCTTGTTCTCTGTCAGTGGAGGAGAAATCCTTCACGCCTTGACAATTTTTATTTTTGTTCCTTTTCTCCACGTTAAAAAACGACCCTGGTGTCTAACTCTGTCCCGTGGGAAGGCATTGTAAATAGGAACCATCAAATTGATAGTGTCACTTCTACCCTCTGGTCCATGGGATCGGTGGATGCTTCAAACGAACTCTTACTTACAGTGATAGATTTGTTTGTTTATTTACAAAGAGATGCGTGTGTGTGCGTGTGTGTGTGCGTGTGTGTGTGTGTGTGTGTGTGTGTGTGTTTATATAATATAAAGCTGAATGTGTGTGTGTGTGTGGTCACGAATAGGCTCCTATATGGTTGACTATTTTAAAAAACGGATTGCATATAATGATAGAAGATGTATCGAGACAAAGGTATGGGTATGTTTGATCTGGCAGAACGGTGGTTCATTAAAATTGTGGGGTCTGCGTTCGTGCCTGGTCCACAAAGTATGGAAATAAAAAAAATTAAAAATTAAAAAAAAAAACGTTTACAAGTGTTTTTGATATAGATGTACATAAGAATACTTTGATAAGTATGTTTTAACTTAAATAGGGATGGTATAATAAAATTGTGGGGTCTGCGTTCGCGCCTGGCCTCCATAGAATGGAAATAGGCACAAACTTTAATAAAGACTTTTCATATCCATCTGCGTAAGTATACTTTGATAATTATGTTTTAGTTTGAAGAAATATGGTATAATAAAATTATGGGGTGTTCGTTCGCGTCTGACCTCCATAGAATGGAAATATGTCACCAAGTTTAACAAGGTTTTTTTTAATATAGATCCACAGAATATTGTGATAAGTTTTTCAGTGTGAACAGGTATGGTATAATAAATTATGGGGTTTATCTATTTTATTTTTACTTTCATCATATTTTGCTTTGGTTTTGATACCCCCAAATTTACAACCCTTCCTTTTCATAAGCTATCATACTTTCATAAATCAGAGTCCATTTTCTGTAGGCTGTTTTTGAACCCAGTCAACGACGGGTACTTTTGCTAGTATATATATGTATGTATGTGTGTGTGTGTGTGTGTATATATACATATAAGAGAAAAGAAATTAAAATTATAAGCTGAAATTTATTGTTTGACTGAATACTCCAAAAAAAAAAAAAACAATAAAAAAAATGATCAACTACTTCCAGGACACTAGGCAGTCATGATCACTGTCTTTTAAACTGGACCAAATATTGTTTTCTAGTCAAAAAGTGGATGGTCATTATGATTTTGATGGTAAAGAAGTGGGTGATTATTTTATACTATTTTCTTCTTTTTTACAATAGAGGCACCATTTATTAAGGCCTGAAGGCCATTCGAGGATAAGGGTTAATGAATGTAAGGTGGCAGTGTAGTAATTGTCAATGGTGGAGATTGAGTAGAATATAGATTAAGGGGACGGCTTAACAAGAACGTATTTACTTGAAGGCTACTATATTGTAATCCACCGGGAAGCAGTCCAGTGGAACAGTGTTCTACAGGCAGGCAATTCTAGGAAAGAAGCTTTATTCATGGAACCTGCATTTAGATTTAGGCACAGATAGAGGGTGGAGGAAATTGTTGATGATGGTTGTTGATAGTCAAGTGTTTTTTTTTTTGTGAAAAGTTTGGCAAGAGGGAACATAGATTGGAGCTCCGATGAATTTATTTGTGATAAGTGATGCCCAACTCTAAAATCTAAAATATTGCTTTTTTTTTCTTTTTTTATTTTAACTTTTCTTTTTATTGCTTAGTTTTTTTTTTTAGACTAAAAACGGTAGAATCTCATTTGTTTATTTTTAAGAAAATTTAAACAGGGTGCAGAGTTTTTATTTTCACGCAGCTTCTATCAGAGAAGTGCGATTTTTTGATTGCACCGAAGTATTTTGGTATTTATTATCTCCCTTCCATAGCAGAATGATTTGAAACAAGAGTCAGAAAGCGGGATTGAAGAGCAGCCTGGTCTGTAAAAAAAATGCCCGAGCAGCCTCGTCATTATTTTTCGTAGGATTATCTCAGATGATCCGCAATAAACTAATCGCTTCTCAAAGAGAGAAGGCAAAGCCTGGGGAAGGAGGGGGGGATCTTCCAGAACTGTACAGAACCAAAGAGATACTTCAGCCAACAAGGAAAAAAGCATCTCAACAATGGTCCTACATATATGCACATATGTAACTGTTGTCTTTAGTTTTATGTACTTCCTTCCCAACACAAGATGTGACACAAGGTCAGAAGGTGGGGAGAGTCAAGCCAGTGCCCAATAAAATTGGAGTGTGCTGGCCTATTATAAATTGCCTGGGCAGCACCATTAGCATTTCCAACCAGCGTGCCTCAAGTAGCAAGCAATAAACTTACTCCAACCAAAGACAAGATGCAACGATCTGAAAAGGTATATCTTCTAGAACTGTGGAGGACCAATCAGCCATTCCTCAGACAACAGGGAACGAACCTGAACCATCTCAGCAATGGCCCATACTCTGTTGGTGGCATTTATCTCCCTCCCACGATGGGAAGATGTGACACAAGGGTCTGAACGTGGGATTGAAGCCCCAAAGGAGGAGCACTCTGATCTGGAAAAAATGCCTGGGTAGCCTCGTCGGCATTCCTCGGGAGGGGCATCTCAGGCGTGCCAATCTGTAAGTGATATTCTAAACGTTTATACCTCTACTTTACTGTATCAGGCTGAAGGGGCTATAAACATTTAAAAAAAAATTTTTTTTTAAGTTAAAACGGGTCCCAGGTGATTATCCCCCCCCCCCGACCTTTCTCTCTCTTACATTAGCAGGAAATGGCGTCCCTTAATTTTTTGGTGGTGGAATAGTAGAGATATTGAACACCCATCACGGGTGATCATAGGTTTGAACTGGGTAGTTCTCTCTCATCAATTACTAATCTCTTTACTCTGAAAAGAGTCATTTGGTTATCAAAGGGTCGATAGTGTGTGTGTGTGTGTGTGTGTTTTGTAAGGCAGAAATATTAAGCCATGGTTACAGTCATAATTTCCACAAAAATAAAGGAAAGGAAGTTCAATTGACACTTAAACTGGCTAATCCACACACACATATGTATGTATGCTTGTATATATATATTATATTATATGTAATTTAACTACTTAGGGTAGTAATAACATAAGTAACACAAGGTTTTACATTTGGATAGCTCAATAGTGCAATACTAGAGCTATAAATATTTCTATAAGCAAGGTTTTTCACAGCAGCATAATCACAGCTAAGGTAAATCACAGTAAAACTGTGATTTGCAACTTTCTAAAGAACAGTGAAAATTATGGAAAAGCAAAAAAAAAAAAAAAGAAAAAGAAAAAAATTTCGGCCATGTTTGTTTTGTCACGTGACGTAACACACAAGGGAAATAACTCAGTTTGTGATGTTAACAAAGAAGGCTTTATTAAAATCAAAACAGGTAACAAATAACTTATAGTTTGCCTTTTTGTTTTTTCCTTTGGAATTTTTGATTAACTGATTCAATGTACGCATGTCCATTTCAAAAACTTTTCCAAAATTGGTTTAAGTTTTCTGACAGTTTTAAAAAATAAATTACCTCCACCCCTACTAATATAAGCGCTGTTTAGTTATGATGTAAAACTAAAATTGCTAATTTAAAAAAAATATATTTTCTCTAATAATTAATTTTCTATCCTATTGTCTTTTGTAATTTTTGGATATGTTCATTACTGTGACATTACAATTCAGTAGACATCATAGTTTTCACTTGAAATTCAATATTTCAATTTTCAAATTTTACTACAATAATGAAGAAGTGCCCATCAAGCAACTAGTAGACGAATCACAACGTACCTATGAAGATCAGTAAGGTGCGATGGAGGATAGAGCAAGGTGGTGCAAGAGAGAATGATCAAATGAAAAAAATGGGTTTCATATGTATCATGAACGTTTTTGATTCTTTGTCAAATCATCATTAGGTGAAAAGGCCAATGAACAAGAAAGTAAGAGAAAAGAAGAGAATTTGCTAAAAAGTTAGTAGGGAATAGGGCAAGTGAAGTCAATTAGACTTGGCATCTGATTTCGCGTGGCCGCTTAGCAGCTACATTTTGGAAACTCTCTTCTTTTCTCCAGCTTTCGGATATTGAAATTATCACTTTTAAAGTTCTATCGATTTTTTGTTATTTTTTTTAAACAATAATTACATTCAAAACAGATCGTGCCCTTCTAGAAGATTGGGAAAGTAGTCTTCCCTTAGATCCGAACGATCGCCCATATTTTTTGGACGTTAACAAATATATAAGGAATTCCATATAAACTCTGCAAATTAGAAATTACAACAATTTATTATGGAATATGAAGAATTAAAAAGAAATACAAAAATTTAAAAATTTAATATGTATATATGAATTATTTACTACAGTAATTATTAAATGTTAATTTATTAATATATATATATATATATGCATATATATATACACATATATATATATACATATACATGCATATATATACATATATATATGCATATACATGCATATGCATACATATACATATGCATATATATACATATATATACATATATATGCATATACATATACATGCATATGCATATATATACATATATATACATATGTATGCATATACATATACATGCATATGCATATATATACATGTACATATATACACATATATATACATACACATACACATACACATATATATGAATATATATATATGCATATATATACATATATATATATACATATGCACATACATATATATATATATATACATATATATAGATATGCATATGCATATATATATGCATATATATAGATATGCATATATATATGCATATATATGTATGCATATACATTTATATATACATACATATATATACATACATATATATACATACATATATATACATATGCATATACATTTATATATACATACATATATATACATATGCATATACATTTATATATACATACATATATATACATACATATATATACATATACATATATATATACATACATATACATTTATATATACATACATATATATACATATGCATATACATATATATACATATACATTTATATATACATACATATGCATATACATATACATATATATACATATACATTTATATATACATACATATACATATACATACATATACATTTATATATACATACATATGCATATACATATATATACATATGATGATTGCAACGTCTTGTCAGACGAGTGCCACACCCACAGACATTTAAAATCCATGAGCCCAAATGCCTGAGGGAGTATCTATACAAAGATGATGTTACAAAGTCTTAGCTTTGTACGACAGCTAAATCTCTCTCTCGGTTCAAAATGTTGAGATTCAGCAACAAGCAAGAGCAAGATAGCCAGCAACAAATTAAACTGCAGACCAGCTTGATGCGGGTACTGGTCTCCCGTTTGGTTTCTTAAATCAGAGATTTGCTTTTCTTAGAAAGGTTGACGTCACCACGGCTTACGGGAGCCCTCTCCACCCATACATTTATATATACATGCATATATACGTATACATATATATATATGCATATACATACATATCTATACTCCTATACATTCGTTTTTCTTTTGTGTGTATTGATATTCATATTAAAAAACCCTCTTTTTAATTTATTTAATGTATTTATTTGCTTCCCCACCAAAGCAAATTAGGCACAAGGCCGTTTTTAATGTGGAGTAAAAACCACTACATAATGTAGCCAGACTTTGTGGACACCCTGTGTATATATATATATATATATGTCAGGTCATGTCATATGCTACTGGTACCATGTAACCCAGTACTACCTGCCTCATGGTTGGGTCACCGGCGACTAAACTGGTTCCCCCACCAGACTTGTTTGGTGAGGAGGGCGGCTAGTCTCCCTGAAGGATTAAAAACAAGACCTCCCAAAGGGCGAATGAACTCTTTTTCTGGGTCAACGGCCAACTAGCACCATGTATATTTGTGTGTGTGTGTGTGTGTGTGTGTGTATATGTGTATTGGGGTAGAGAGGGCTCCCATAAGCCGTGGTGAAGGCAACCTTTCTAGGAGAAGCAAATCTCTGATTTAAAAAACCATAAAGCGGAAGACCAGTACCCGCATTAAGCTGGTCTGCAGTTTAATTTGTTGCTGGCTATCTTGCTCTTGCTTGTTGCTGGATCTCAACATTTTGAACCGAGAGAGAGACTTAGCTGTCGTACAAAGCTAAGACTCAGACATTTGGGCTCATGGATTTTAAATGTCTGAGGGAGTGGCACTCGTCTGACAAGACGTTGCAATCATCATATATATATATATGATCATGTAAACATGATAAAATTATTTTCGCATAATTCATATTACATCTCAAACGATGTGTTGTATATATTCCAAATATCGTTTTGTTTATATTGTTTGCTATGATATATATTTTTTTCTCTCACACATTCAGGATTTATACATTCCATACATCTAATAATAGTTCACCGTCTTCATCTTATCTCTGTTGTTTCTGTGGTGTCTCTTCATAGTTTAGTTAATCACTACGTCCATTAAGTTGTGTTATTTTTAAGGTTCAGGGTTGGCGGGTGGGGTGGGTGGGTGTAGGAATAAATTACAACACCCCAGGGAGGGACAAATATCAACAGGTGAAAATGTTATCGTTCTTACCGTTTTCTTTTTTGTTAAATAGAGTGAAAGTCAGAGAGAGAGAGAGAGAGAGAGAGAGAGAGAGAGAGAGAGAGAGAGAGAGAGAGAGAGAATTCATTTTTCTTATTTAATTGAATTTCTCCATAAAACAAGAAACCAATTTTAGATAATAGACAAATTCCACTGAGAAGTAAACATTTAATATATATATATATATATATATATATATATATATATATATATATATATATATATATATATGTATAGAGAGAGAGAGAGAGAGTAATTTATAAAATATATATGGCGATTAAGCTTTATTTCATAAATTACTAACTAGCTCTACCTACGTGTTGAGCACTTTTGAAGTAAATACTTAAAGTTTACGCATAAATCTATACTTTCGTATATTAATTTTATGTGAGTAAATGAAGTAGTTATATATATATATATATATATATATATATATATATATATATATATATATATATATATTATTATATTTTCAAACAAGGCACAGTGTCACTTTGATACAGAGGCCTACTATCTGGGACATAATTTGTAGGGGCATTATGTAGGGAGTTGAGCAACAAGATGTCTGTTCACATTACACAAACTTCTGCATGTCAGTACAGTCAGGGAAGCAGGAACATGGAAGGGAATTCCAGAATATAGCAGTTCTAGGGAAGAAACTATTAGAGTAGAAGGCTTTCTTACATCTAGGGATCTCTACTGTGTAGGGGTGGGATTTTGCTGCTTGTCAAGTTTGTCGGGTGTATTTCCGTCGAGGGGGCACAAAGGCTTGCAGTTCGACAGAGCACCTACCATTAAAATATTTGTAAAACAGGCAGAGGGATGCAACATTTCGTTAATGGGACACCGGTTGAAGCCCAGCTGATAGTGTGGGACCTATTAGGCTGTCGAAGAGGAAGAGACTAGTAGCAGATGCACCAGCCCAAATGTGGCAACAATACTCCATACATAGATGAATGGTGGCTTTGTAGAGGTACAAGATACTCTCGGGGGTAAGTAACTTTCTAGCATGGTAGAGGGAGCCTACCTTCTTTGCCCTTAATGTATCTGTTCCAACTCACGTTCCTCGTAAACGTTAAGCCAAGAAGTTTGAATAGAGTACGTTCAGGTAATATATCATTAGCCATGGCTATTAGTGGTTGGCCTGTTAAAAACTGGCAAAAGTTATAGCCCGTTGACTTAGGTGTGATTCATGTCAGATTAATGGTTAAATATGGTTTACTTTGTACTTATTTTTGTATTATTCCAGTCAAATCGTCTCAGTAGTTTCTGAGAAAAAGTGGAACACACAGACTGACTAAGAGAATATACAGCCTTGGTCAAAATTATGGAGCACCTATAAAAAAAAACTTAGATAATAGTTTAAACCTACGCATTTAAAGGTTAAGAATTGTACAGTGAACAGTTGAGAGCAAATGTAAAATATTTAACAGTAGATTCTAGTATCTATTTGCTTTAAAGCCTATTTCAAGAGTTTGAACTGAGTTTCATACTAAATTTATTCCAATATTCAAACCGATTCATAGTCATACTAAAAGTTGTTTCTTATTTCTCAGGTAATATTTGATTTCTACCAGTGCTATAATAGTATATTTAATTGAAAATGCCTCCATAAAAAGCAGCTTTTAGATATTAAAAGGGCACAAATTGTTACTTTATCTGGTGAAGGATATATTCAGGTTGAAATTGCCAGGAAGATGGAATGCTTAAGGAAAGGAGTTCAAACTACGATTAATAAAAGTTACAAGGAAACAAAGTCTTTTAAAAACAGAAAAAGACCAGGCCGTAAAAAGTCTACAACTGCCAGTGAAAACAGAGCTTTGAAAAGAGCATCCCTTGCAGATAGGAAGAAAAGTTATTCAGAGCTTGCTGCTGAATTTAGGGACGATGCAAACAAAAACGTATCAGCTCGAACAATGGGAAGAAAGTTATTAGAAGCAGGATTAAAAAGATGCAAAACAAGGAAGAAGCCATACTTGTCTCATGCCAACAAGAATAAAACGACTGGATTTTGCAAAAAAAAACATGAAAATTGGACACCTGATGATTGGGCCAAAATTCTTTGATCTGATGAAAGTAACTTTTAGATAAATTAACAGTTTCTATTTCCTAAACTTTGACAGGAAAAATCGAAATTTTTATGTGACTCCATATCCATAACATTTTTTTTTTTTTACAAAGGGGTCACCACTTATCAAGGCCCGAAGCCCACTCAGGGATAAGGGTTATTGCGTGTACAGTAATCAATGAGATAGTATTGTAGTAATCATTAGTATTGGGGGTTTTGATAGAGTGTCTTACTTAAGGGGACGGTTTGTCAGGAGTTTGTTTATGTTGGACTTCAAGACGTCCAAGTTGTAGTCGGGTGGGAAACAGGCAAGCGGCAGAGAGTTCCACTGGCGTGCAGTTCTAAGAAAGAAGCTTTGCTCATGGAATTGCTTTTTCAAAAATTGTAGCAAATTCTCATGTTTTTCATCAGTTTTTCTGGCAACCCCAGAGCGGTTTATGTTTGCCGTGGGGAAGGAGAGGCATTTCATCCTGATTGTGGAGTTCCAACTGTCAAATTTGGAGAAGGAAGCAAAATGGTTTGAGGCTGCATCACTTCTTCAGGCACTGTCGTACACATGTGAGGGCAGAATGAAGTCCACAATTTATACGAACATGCTGGACCAGGTTTACCAAACTCTTTGACTAAAATATTTAATAATAACATTCCAAAGGATGTAATCTTCCAACAAGGCAATGCCCCATGCCCTATGTCAAAAGTTTCAATCGTTTGGTTTGAGAAAAAAAAAGGGATTATGAAGTGGCCCCTTCAACTCCCAGACCTAAATCCCATTGAAACTTGGTGGTTCCATCTATGGAAAAAAGTGAGAATGCACAAATGTTCATCCAAAAAAGAATTAGAGGCCAAACTTCATGAAGAGTGGCAAAAAATAAATCCTATCACCTGCAACAATTTAGCCAATAATATGCAAAAATGATTAAAAGCTGCTATAAAGGTAAAAGAAGAACATGCCAAATATTGATTGTTGTTAAAATAGATTTTTTAATGTTTACTCCACTATTCTTAATCTTTAAATATATAAGTTTGAATCATAATTTCGATTTTTCATTGGTGCTTCATAATTTTGACCATGGCTACCTTCCCTTCAGGAGATTAAATAAAAGGTCAGGTGCGATTTTAAAAAGCTCACTTCAGACTATGAAAAATACCGAGTGTTACGAGGGAGCATTTCTATAAAATGAAGAAAAATCAATAAAACAGTTTAAAATGTGTTCTAAAGTATTCTAGGCAATCCTAATGACCAAATGCCAAAAGGTTTTAACTTAAGAAATAGTTTAAAAGCCAGAGTATAGTAATAGAAAGTTTAGAAGGGTCTAGAAGTTTTAGAATGATCTAGAAGGTCCCAGAGAGTTCTGCAATAACCTAGAATGGGTTATAGTGCCATATAAATAAATGTGGAAATGGAAACAGATCAGTTATCAGCTTGTACTCGATAAGGTAACTCTGGTCCCTGATTCATGGATAAGTCCAGCCGAAAGAATCCAAAACAAAAAAGAGAAAAATACATCCACTCAACCCACGGAAAGTTGCAGAAAATGCCCTCTGGACTAGTGGTAAATACATTTTTGGAATTTTCTCATTGACAAAACATTTAAAAGAAAAACAAAAAAAGGAACCTTATTTTCATTGAATTTCGTTATTAATAGAGTGAATAGTCACTAGAAGTCTTGCCTGCAGGCTGTCCTTCATTTTGACTACCCTTCCTTCTCCCTCGCAAGCTTCACTCCCTCATCCTGTTTTTTGACCTGAGTTTCACCAAGCCGTTCTTATTTTTTAGCATTGCTAGTAATAATTCTAAACAACTGTATCTTTTGTTAACAAACCTTTTTCGTTTGTTTTGTTATTGTTGTAAATATTTGTGGACAACCTTTTTGTTTATTTTGCTATCGTTGAAAATAAAGGGAAGTATCATTTTCCTAAAATTATATTTCATATCATTCATATTTTTAATTGTTACATCTTGAACGTATCATGAGTAGCCTCATCAGCATTCTCCGGTAAAAGTGCTTCAGGAGGTTAGCAATCAACTAACCACCTCTCAGAGAAGTTAAAGCCTGAGAAGTTTGACTTCCTAGGGCTAAATAAAACCATATCTCAGTCCAACAGATTCTGAAAACATTCCAGTTGAATACGATTGTTTCTGCCTATTTCAAAAGTATTCATTTTCATGACCTACAAAATATCATGATCAGTTACAAAAATGGTTTGAGCCCAATCTGATCAGCCATTACACAAAATGTCGAGATACTTCAAATGGGACGATTAGAAATCATTAAAAGATCACATCAGAGCAATCCAGGTTTCACTCTGTGTGTAATCAGTCTTTTTGAAAAATATTAACTCATTTTCTTGGCATATCACCAAATTAAACTTTGAACACTTAACGCGTTCTTGCTTTTGGAAACAATGTTAGCAACCTAGAAATTTATTTGGCAGACACCGTATGCATATACAAATGGTTAGGCTGGACATGCTGCATGTATGTCAGATGAGCGCCTCCCAAAGCAGCTCCTGTATGGTGAACTTTCAAGTAGCAAAAGATGTGTAGGCGACCAGAAAGAAACGCTTTCAAGACAATCCAAAAATGTACCAAATTGTGGGAAGAACAAAGCAGTTCATCTTGAACTTCATTTTGGATTCTGCAAACCACTCCCTTACAAATTTCCAATTGCAGACAGAAGCCACACTTGATGTAATTAAAAAGTCTAAATCAGCCAAATAAATGTGCACGTTTACTGAAGAAAATACTTTGGTAAAAATATTCAATATTTTATCGATTTTTTTCTGTAAATCAGAAGATTCATGTGTCTACAAAATTCAGACTTTGGTATTAACTAAATCTCTGATTGTATAACTATGACGAAATAGCTGTTATTCTTTTTTAAATTAAAACCGATATAATATGAGACATTATAGGATCATCTTAAACACACACACACACACACACACACACACACACACACACACACACACACATATATATACGAGCATGGGTGCTCGGCGTTGCTCAGGTGTTTGGAGGTGTGTGTTGAGCAAAAAAACAAAAAAAAAAAACAAAGTGGTAGTAGGAAGGCAGACTCGAACCCATACCGCGAAGGAGGAAATGAACGTGAAAAAAACGTGACGTCTTGCTGTTATGACCACCGCCAAACCGGAAGTGACGTGGTTTAAATTAAGGCTAGAAAATCAAAAAGAGGGGATGACTTTCGAAAATATCGGTGAAAAAAGCAACCCCTCCCAGTAGAAAAATGCCCAGTTGAGGGTGAAGATATTAATGTTTTTAGCCAATTTTTCGGTATTCGTCGTCTGAAGGGTTGAGCTTCAAAACGATACTGATCTTGTGAAAATCCGTCGCCTCTGTAGAAAGTTTTAGGCAGACATGCAAACATACATAGATTTATATATTTGTAGCTCAAATTTTCGACCCAAACCGATTAAAAAGCTTGTCCTATCTCTGAATACCCTTTATGTAAAATTTCAAATGTTTAGACCAGAAATTGTCTTTAGTAATTTGGTAGAGACCGCAGAGGTCAATTTTTTAAAAACTTTGACCTTTATTATAACCCCTTAACATTTATTGTTTTGAGCTCAAATCAAGTTATTAAGTTAGATCCATGTCCAATGAACCTATATCTAAAATTTCAAGTGTTTAGACCCAAAATTGGTGGAGAAGTTTGGTAAAGTTCTCAAAGGTCAAATCGTTGAACTTTGACCCCTTAACAGCCAAATTTCTGTCCGAAAATTAATTACAAAGATTTCCCCAAATCTCACTACCCTGTATATCAAATTTCGAGTCTTTAGACTGAAAGATGACGGAGTTATTGTGTAGGAAAATGTACACAGATAGACAGACGGACAGACACTTTCACTTTATATATATATATATATATATATATATATATATATATATATATATATTGAAATGCTGACGGCAAACAAAAATCTATGATGTGGAATATAATGTATTTACATGGCTAAACAAACAAGTCTACTGGCATCCCTTCCACCCGTCTGTATCCATAAGATATTGCTGAAAATGGCGATATATATAAGTAATACAATAGCACACATTCACACATGTGTACAATCCCTCTGAAATTATGCAAATCACAGATATCCTAATAATGTGAATTTGTTTTTAAAATTTGTCAAATTTGAACTGATTAATTTAGATACCAAAACAAAACCTAAATCAAGTTTTTAGAAGTTTTTTGATGTCACAGCAAAATGCAACAAAAAGAGACAGGTAGAAGATAGAAGAGTCGTTCCAAAAGTAAAGCCTCCTATTTTTTTTTTTTTAATTAAAAGGTTGAAGAGATATGAAGACGGGAGTGGTACCGTTAAAACGAGCGACCTTTTTGCTCCAGAATTTATTTTCCTACATAGTCACTACAATTCTCAATGCACTTCTGCCAGCGATGAACGATAGCTGTGCATGGGCGTCCAGAGCGTGCTTTGTCATACAAAGGTCATTCCAAAAGTAAAGTCACCTTTTTTTTTTTTACTCAAAAACGTTGAACAGCTATGAAGACAGGAGTTGTATCATTAAAACGAGTGACCTTTTCTTCCCCACCACGATTCTCAATGCATTTTGCCAGAAATCTCTGCATCTGATGCATGTCCGTGACAGGGGTTGCTTTCTTAGAGTCTCATAATATCAATATCTGCAAGAGAGCGATGAAACTTTCAGGTTATGAATGCATAAGTTCAGTCGTCTTAACAATGTAATTTGCAATCCTCACTGATCTATTTGGACAGAATAAAACAATAGGAGCCATTACGTTTAGAACCTCCCTAGTATTTACATCTATATGATGTCTGAATGTTTGTCAAAGGCTGGCTTGAACCAAAATATCTTAGTCATCGTTACAATCCCCTATTATAGGTTCTACTATGGAGTAGAAACAGGGACACAGGGAATTATTTCTTCTTTTGAACTGAAAATAAAAATGATACATCTTTTGCAAGTGCCTGCTGAAACTGCGACTGGAATGAAAAACTCCACGAAAAGTAGATTTAAATTCCCATTGAAATTAAATTGAATTACGTTGTTATTCTTCTTAATAACATGAGCCAACAAGAACGAAAAGGAAATGGCTATTCAAAATCAAATATTGATATTGCAGGATGGAAACTATTGAGGTCTAACTTTGAGAATTCAACTGACTTAAATTTATATAATAAATATGTATAGTGTTGCAATATTTTTGATATAACTGCAGGTTATAATAAAAAAAATTGGAAGGTTCTACTTATAGACACTGGCGATAGAAACTGACCAATCAAATAGAGCCACATTCTGCTAGCAACCAATCAGAAACTGGAATCGCTCTATAAAAATATTGAATCTTTTAGCATTTCCATACATAATTTTTTTGTGTCTGCATGAGAAAGATCTTTTCTCTTTTCCTGCAAGATTTTAAAGTTCAAGACTTATACGTTATATGGAACAGCTAACCACAGAAAACTCCTTTTTATTTGCAGGACTTGAACAAAATAGCTTCCCATAGAAAACTCTTCTGAAATTAAACATGGCTTTCAATTCAAAATATAAATTTCATTGTTAGAAGTGAAAAATATATACAAGGGGCGTGTAATAAGTAATGCCCCTGACTCACTTCCATTTGTCTGATCTTGCTGAAATTTTGCATGTGCAATGATGTATATCTCTACGGGTGATATGGCAAATTACAGCTCTGAACTAAATGTGGTTTCTGTTTTACAGGTGTTTGAACTGAGTCAGGTGTGAAATGGAGCCTGTTGAATGTCGAGCAGTGATCTGGTTTTTGTATTTGAAAGGATGCACACCACAGGAGACTTTTGATGAAATGAAAGGCACTTATGGTGATAATGCACCATTATATGACCTTGTAAAATGCTGGCATCGTGAATTCAAACATGGCCGGAAGTCTGTGGAAAATCTTCCAGACTTTGTCGCCCCCTCTTCTGCCATTGATGAGGCATTTGTCCATCAAGTTGAGGCTGCCATTTTGGAAGATCGGCACTTTACTATTCACCAAATAGCCCAAGATGTCAAGATTAGTACAGGGTCTGTGGAAACTATCATTCATGACCATTTGCATATGCATAAGGTGTCTGCCAGATGGATTCCCAGATTGCTCACACTATTCCAGAAACGAGAACATGTCGAGTGCTTGAGGATGAATTTAGAGATGTGCCAAGAAGATGAGTCAAAGTTTTTCAAAAGACTGATTACACAGGATGAAACCTGGGTCCATCACTATGATCCAGAGACCAAAGCCCAGTCAATGCAGTGGAAGCACTTGAACTCACCACCTCCAAAGAAGGCAAGGGTGCCGCTCTCCGCTGGCAAGGTCATGTTCACAGTCTTCTGGGACCAGGACGGAGTAGTGATGACAGATTTCCTGGCAAAGGGTACCACAATTACAGGAGCCTATTATGCTTCACTTTTGAGGAAATTTAGGGAAGCTATCAAAATCAAGAGGCAGGGCAAGATCAGCAAAGGTACCCTCCTTATGCAGGACAACGCTCCGGTCCACAACTTGCATGTCACCAGATCAGAAGCACAGGCGTGTGGTTATGAAATCCTCCCCCATCCTCCCTACTCTCCTGACCTTGCACCCTCTGACTTTCATCTCTTCCCAGCCATGAAGTTGTTTTTGAAAGGAAAGCGTTTCCCAGATGATGTAGCCTTGATTTCTAAAGTTACGTTGGAGGACCAACCTGGGGTGTTCTACAAAACGGTCTCCAGAGCTGCATCAAACGATGGGAGAAATGCATAACTCTGGGTGGTTCCTATGTAGAGAAAGACTAATAACTGTGCCAAGTTTCGTTGCTCTACTCCTATGGGAAGTGGGTCAGGGGCATTACTTATTGCACGCTCCTCGTAAATATAAAGTTTTTTTTTCAATATATTGCACATACAGAGGAAACAATTATTTTGGCCTACCAAGATATTTATTAAGTGCATCATGTATGCATTTATTTTTTTCTTGGTTAGGCCAAAACAATTGATATTAAAGATGGTGTAATGTATACATAGCAATTATATATTCAAGGAAGTTTGTACAATAGATATATATATATATATATATATATATATATATATATATATATATATATATATATATATATATAAAGAATTTATAGTTTTAGTCCAAAACTCTTGGACTATCCATAAAGTTTGTTATTGAAATATAAATATTAGTGCTGGGATGATTAATCAGATTGAAAAATTCGGAACTTTTGGGGTCATCGCAATAAGTATTAGAAAAATGTGGATCTATTTTCCGATGCTTAAAACGATTCTTTTTATTGTTTGTAATTTTTTGTTTTCATTTAAAATTTAATTTTCCACGGCCCGTATTAATGCTGCAACATTTATTGATTTTTAACTACCAGTAAAACTAAAATCGATATATTATACCCATAAGTACATTTTTACATGTGCGAAGATATTTTTTGTAATGATATTTATGGAATATTCGTTAATTTTTCTTTTTAGACACAAAAAAGATCAGAAAAGTTATAATAATAGCAATAATAATAATAATAATAATAATAATAATAATAATAATAATAATAAAAAAGTATATTCAAGCAAGGCATTCTGTTATCTCTATCTCTCTCTCTCTCTCTCTCTCTATATATATATATATATATATATAGTTTTAGAAGTTTCTTTAAAATCTTTAAAACTAAAAAACTAAAAAATAATTTTTTTTTGTCCGTTGGAACATTATTTTGTAAGTAAATCTCCCGTATCGCTTACATGAACAAAGAATAGTACTAATGTTCTAAAGGGGATTATCAGTTGTTTATCATGAAACACTGTTATATATATATATATATATATATATATATATATATATATATATATATAAAACTCAGATCTGTTTGCTTGCTTGTGACGATTAAATCGTCTTTCCGGTTTGCGAGTTCCGGTTTACAAAATTCGTCTTACTGCCTATTTCTTATGATAAAACGTAAAGGAAATTGGAACCAATTGGTGGGCATTTTTTCCAATAGATTTTTTTTTTTTTTAAACAAACACAACTACAAGAAATATTTGAATAATAATTAAATTCGATCATTTTTTTTAACGTATATCATAGTAGTAGTACTAATAATAATATTAATAATAATAATGGTGGTAGTAGTAGTAGTAATATTAACAATATTATTATTAATAATAATAATAATAATAATAATAACTTGTGGGACCTGTGGAAATTCCACAGCAGCAATTTTCATATGTAATATATTGTTGCTGGGCATGCTGTGATCGTTTTGTTCAGCATGAATGAAGGCACAATCATATTATTCTACTTTTTTTTTTATTAAAACCGTATCGCCCCCTTACTAAAATAATAACTTTGATATATTTCCTGGGCTGATTATTATAAACACACCGGTCAATTAACTCACATTTTATCATTTTTCATAATTATTGAATATGTTACTATGTTCGACAATAATTTTTGATAATTTCAACCCACATTATCGCCCCTCCCTTTACTAAAATATTAAATTTGATATATTGTATTGGCTGATTATTTTATAAAAAAACAAACAACTATCAATTAACTCACATTTCATCACTTTTAATAATTCTTGGATATGGTACTAATTTTGACAAGTTTTCATCATTTAAACTCCCCATATCGCACACCTTACTAAATAACTTTGATATATTGTCTAGGCTGATTATTTTATTACAAACACACATCAATCAACTCACATTTCATCATTTTTCGTAATTCTTGGATATGTTACTAATTTCGACAATATTTTTTTATAATTTAAATTATAGTAGTAGTAGTAGTAGTAGTAAACAAAAATATGTCGGCTGGCGTCTTTTTTTTTTTTACTTATTAAAAACTGATACTGTCATTGAAAAACAAATTATATAACTGTTCGGATGTCTAATTTTGATTGAAATATTGCATATGTGTGAAGAATACTTTTTATATAATAACAATTCAATTTTTGTAATCCTATTAAAAAAACAAAACCAAACAATATAGAAATAAATATTTATAATCAATTTTAATCAATATTTTATTCATTTATGCAACACAAAAGGGACGTTTTAATATAAAATGAGTCACCGCTTATCTAGGCCAAAAGCCACACAAAGTTAAGCATTAATGAGATTATTTTGTTCGTCATTTGTGACCTACTTGAGTTATTGACCTAATTGAATTATTTTTTTACAATAATAAACAAAAAATTGATTCTTGTAAGAGAAATAATTTCTATTTAGTTATTTTAAGTTGAAACTTAATGAAGATAATCGCACGCACTTTATACATGCAATTATATTCTTTGTTCAAATAATACATTTTTGTTTTTAAAAATTATATTTTTCTGAAAGAAATTTAAATATAAAAAACTATAAATTTTATTTTGCTCTATCTAGTATATTGAGCGATTCTTTTTTAGGCTGGGATTGTTTATACAAAAATATTACCAACATTACCTCCCAAAAACATTTTGTAAGACTTGATACCACAGGATTAAATAATCTGTGATCCTATCCACCTCAGTATACAAATATCTATCTATCTATCTATCTATCTATCTCTCTCTCTCTCTCTCTCTCTATATATATATATATATATATATATATATATATATATATATATATAGTTGAAACTGAGTGAAAATAATCACACATATATACTGGGAGTTTAATGTCGAAACGATTCAGAGTAATCTATCTATTCATAATTTTTTTTTCATTTTAATATACTTTGCAAAAATTTATTTATGTAAAAAAAAATGTACTTGATCAATTTATGTTATTTTTTTTTTAAAAAGTATTTTCTTTTCGTCATAAGCATCATGCTTATACAGTAATTCTGTATACTAACTATTCCATACGTAGGTTTGACATATACTGACCCAACGGGTCACAGTCTAGTGTTTAATAATGTTTGTTTGTTTGAATGAAAAAATGTTGCTTAAATACACACAATATTTATATATATGTGTGTGTGTGTGCGCGTATTTAGCCAGCATTCTTTCGTACACATATATATTTCTCCATTTCTTCTTTATTTACGTCATTCATTTATTCACATCATCCTCTTACTCTCCTTTTACGCTGCTGCTACTGCAGTCTTGTTTTTTTTATTTATTCACTTCATTTATGATCCTCTTATTTTTTGCTAACACTCCTGCTACAGTTACGTCATCTATTTCCTTTCCCATCATCCTCCCTCCCTCTATTTCCCTCCCATCGTCATTTCTTGTCTCATTCGTCCTTTCTCTCAGCCCACCACCACCACCACCACCACCACCACCATCATCATCAAGAAGAAGAAGACAACCTTTATGTGCCAAGTTCGAATCCAGGTCATTCCACAGAGGCAGTTTCACTTCGGGATGTATCCAATGTCTTTTTAGTAAGAATTCTAACTAGAAAGATATCGGGGAAACAAATGCCAATCATAATCAGTTGACTCATACGAAATTAATGAATGATACTCAACAACAATATTCATCAGCATCATCATCAACATCGTCAAGTTTTTGGTATTTTTGGTGCAGCAAGGTGTCCCAAATTCTGAGGTGGGCAACGTCTGACGTCTGCTCTCCATACTGTCCGATTCAAAGGGTTGACACCACCAATGCTGCATGCGGTCAAATCACTTTGGCCAGGTCTTCTCAGATCTACTGTTCTCACTAATGCCTGGGATATTCGGGTGTGTTATTGGTCGAACCACCTGAAACATGTAACGCATGGATAATCCCACCAATACCAAAGTTTTGATGAAGGATGGTTGAAGGGATCCTCTCTGTCAATTTGCAATTGTACATCCACCAAAGCATGGCATGGTCATTATAAGGAAGCTATTGCAGATCAGAAGCGTTTGGGGGCCCATTTACGACTGCTATGTCGTGTGAAAACAAATTGAAAAAGCTTTGTCTCAAGTATTGAATGAAACATATCTAGATGTAAAGACTGGTAGCAGATTCCCCAAGCAAGACAACAGTGAACAATGGTGGTATGTTTGCAACTACCGTAAGCGTTCATACGCATCGAAAACAGTTAATTTGCATACAAACAAGCATGCATGCAAGAAGGAGATTTAGTATCGTATATGTTAGCATCTAGAAAAGGAAAAATGCGTGGTTCAAAGGCATGTCTAAAGTATTGTTTACCACAAACATTCTGTGCATCTTTAGTAGGCGGATGCATGTAAAACAAATTTAAATTTACTATTATGGATGAGCATATTTTTTTTCTTCATGGCAAAAACGGTTCCACCTACACTACTTAGTAAACTGATAAGCCCAATTCTCTCTCTCACATTATATATGTTCAAAAGTAGGAACTAATGATTGGTTGGTTGTTTTTGTTTTACGGCATATCAACCCTTTTCAGGTTATTTAATGCCGAATCTAGTTATTTTGAGGAACGATTTTTAATGGAGTATATATTTTTTTTAAGTCAGATTCTATTTAACCCATAGTTGGGACCCTAACAGGTACTACCACTCCGGGTCAGAGTGGACCTGGGAGCAATGGCAATTAAAGGGTGGCTCAACACTCCCCAAGGCCCGCAAGGTGGGGCCTCACCATCGGATATAGTTTTAGGTCATATCCAGGACCAGGAACTAATGAACTCAACGAGCAAAATATAAATATATGAAAAAGCTTAAACATGGAAAAGTAATAGTTGTTAATATTTATTCGAAGGTAAACAGTTATATTTGGTCGCTACCAGCAGCCATCTGTTTCAGTCAATGAGATTTTGTTAGGCGACCTTGAATTTTTTTCTATAGCATCAAATGGTTCAGGGTCGCCTGACCAAGTCTCATTGACTGAAACAGATATAGATTTTGTATAAAAATGTTTTGTCGTAAAAATTCGTATTTCTTCAATTTTTCATGTATAAAACTGTCTATGTGTTAAGCAGCACTTGCCAATCTGGTGACCGTTCTATTCTCTTAATGTTTCATTTATTTTAATTTTAATATTAGTGCATGCCTGTACATATCCTCTACTTTATTTCTTCATACTTCTGTAGTGATCGCTATATACGACCAGAACAAATCTTCGGCAGAGACATTTCATAGCAATCACCATTTTCAAAACACATGTGTATGAAGTACATTCGCCCATCCACACACATGCGATAAAGGAACTACGTTATATTTTGCGTGTATGGACACAACAAATAGTTGGAATGTTCTAACTGCGAAAATCAAACCAGTTTCTCTGCAGATTTCTCGAGCTTGACTTGTGTCTAAGTGACTCCGTTCATGTGGGACGTTAAATTACGTAACAATACTTTCCGCGCGTTATGCCTCTTAAATTCTCAACATGAAAGAAATATCATATCTACCGAGATTTATTCTTCTTAGCAACATTATTATTTCGAACGGCTTTTTTTCAAATGTAGCGAAAACACACACACACACACACACACACACACACACACACACACGTCACTTAAGGAATTAATGATTTTTTTTCCCCTCCAGAAAATAACCACGTGTGTTTCCCTTTGTTCATGATAATCTGTACTCATAAACTTTTTGCCTTTTCTACAGAACACTTATTAGCAAAAACTGTGTAATGAATATTTGTTGCAAAAAACTTAACATAAGAATGATTGAATTACTGTTTCTTAAACATGTTAATAAATGTTATTATTTCATCTTAGTTCAGCGATCTCATGTCTTTTGGTCGAATGTCGTTAGTTTTTCGAAGTTATGTGGATATGACTCAGTGGAACCCTTCTGTAAATCGGAGATCTCGTTAAATTTATCTTTAACGGTCCCAATGATACTCTATCCCTTTTGACTTATTGATATCCCTGCACCTGCAACCTTGAGTTATATATTTTTATTCACTCTAAAAGTTTACAAACCAAACAGAAATAAACAAAAAAATTAGGCACAAGGCCACTCAAAAATTGAGAAGGGGTGTCTATGGTCATCCTCGTCACTGTACTTTTGCTAGTCTATGCTTGATCCTAGCTAAAGTTCTCGTTCACAACAATAACAAGCACACCAGGGGTCGCCTCCTACCTAAGATTCCCAAATCATATCGTGTGTGTGTGTGTGTGTGTGCGTGTGCGTTTTTAAGCAATAAAATAAATTTGTAAACATAAAATTTTATAAAAACTCGTTTGTTTAATTTTATTTCATTGGCTTGAAATGGAGGAAAAAGTTTTTAACAATATAATCAAAACGTTAGTAAAACTCTCTCAACCCTCACTAGTAGGTAGAACGCCCACTGTTTTCCAACTTGGTGTTGGTAGAAAACAAGCAAGTTGCTCTCTATATGGGGCTGAAATTCTAGGCAGGAGCAAAGAAACTGGGGTTGGCGAAGTATATGCATTGTTTATTGGGGTAGCTGGGGACGAAAAAAAGATTGGGGTGTGGATATCTTGGAGGTTTCCTATCGAGAATGGAGGGGGACATTCACTCGGCTAACTAAGAACCTAATCTAAACGTTTGTTTTAGGGGTCTGGAGTTTGGCAGTATTTGAAATCGTGTAAACTATGCTTAGTCATGGAACATGCACTCCAACTTGACACCTCTACGCACATACAGACTCACTATCTTTATCCATCTTTGGTCAAAGGCCTCAGGGTATAATCTCTTCCTGCCACATCTGGTCTTTGCCTTCAGCTGCTGCTTAAAGAAAGGGACCAGATCCTGATCAGCAAAAGATTCGACCTGGCGCTTCTCTTGCACTTTTGAACTCCATATCACCATTCTGGCCATGACCAGGATCGCAAGAAACATCATTTGTCTCGCCCTGTCCCACGGCGGCTCTGTGCTGTGGATGACCTAGGATATATTCAGCGGACGAGGCTGCTCGGGATTGATGTGTGCATCTGCAAACTTGATTTCTAAAACGAAAGATTCTGATTATAAATTAATGAACACCGACTCACATATCCTACACTTTTATACCCAATACATTGTAGTAACAGGAGCAGGATATACTCTTAACTTAAGATTTTTAACATGTTTGGATTATAACATCATTGCTGATTGGTTGCAGCAGTCAACTTACTTTCTGGCTTGTCCAATTAAAGACCATCATTCAGGCTAGTTGACAACATGATGAAATTCATAAAGAGGTTAAACCCATGACTACTCTATTCATACGGTTCGGACCTGCCCCAACTTCTCTCCTAGGATACAACAGAACTTACCCGAGCCCTTCAGCCCGGGGGTCAACTAAGACGAGAAGACAAAGAATCAATTCTGGCTACCGCCAAACAATAACTTCAACAACGATATATATATGAACTCTCCTTCTCCCACAGGGCTGTAATCTTTTGTCTTCGTCCATATTACTAAGTTCAACACGCATTCATGAACTCTCACTAATCATTCATCTGGACCATCTGTAAAAAATTAAACATCCAATGTAGCAGCAAATCCTGGGAACATCAACCTGAAAGAACAGTTGTAAATGACTTATATACCATACATTACGACCATGTAATCCCTACAGCCACCTTCCCTGGAAATGCTGCTGTCAAACCTGACATAGTTATATGGAATAGTCAGAGAGAGTGGCAACCTTGGTTGAAGTGAGTGTCCCTAATGATGGAGGTCTGAACAGAGCTGAAAGGGAGAAACAGACCAAATATCAAGGTCTTGTGTATGATATGAAAAGAAACTGGAATCTTAGGGAAATATCAATCATACCAGTTATTATAGGCGCCACATGGCTTATGAAGAAGAACCTGAAGTCCTACCTAGCTAATATTCTAGGTGAACAACGTGCAAGAGAAATCCAGACAATTACACTTAAGGGAACAGTGAGGATACTAAAAAGAGCTCTCGGCTGGTTACAATAAAAAGCAGCAGAATGTTGGCAGCTGGTTTGGCTGCCCCATACCCAGCGTTATAATCTTCAAAGGAAAAAAAAAAAATCATTCATCTACGTCCACACATATTAGCTTTTTCCACAACTAACCCTATTCTTTTTCTTACAAATCAAACTAACGAAGATAATCAATAAAGTTAAAATGACACTCATGTCTTTTAATGCTACAATATATTAAATGTTGCCCGGGTATTTGGAGGTGTGTGTTGAGCAAAAAAAAAAAAAAAAAAAATGTAGTAATAGACAGGTAGGCTTGAACCCGTGCCACGAAGGAGGGAAAGAACGTGAAAAAAAAAAAAAAAAAAAATCTGGACCATGCAGGTTTAGATTAAAGCTAGTCAATCGAAAAGAGGGGATGACTTTCGAAAATATTGCTGAAAAAAAATGACCCCGCCTTGTAGAAAAGTGTCCAGTTGAGGGTGAAGGAATTGATGTTTTAGCCAATGTTTTGATATTTGTCATCCAGAGGGTCGCGTTTCAAAATGACACCGATCTCATGAAAATCCGTCGCCTCTGTCGAAAGTTTTAGGCAGACATACAAACATACATACATACATACATTTAAACAGACAGGTGAGATTTATATAATAGAAGATGTCAGTATGGTTCTTGGCTATTCACAAATATTTGGTTTTAAACAAATAGTAATATATTCAAAAATTATGAAAATTCATCAAATAGAACATTTATAGTTAACAGTAATTTTTCGGAAAATAGAGAGAGAGAAATTGCATTGCCCAGGTGTAAACACATTGAAGATTGCGAATACAGGGAACATACTTATCTCTCTTTGCGCCTCTTTAAAGGTTGACGTTTTATTTTAAACCAAGCGAGACTTTTTTGGTACTTACAGTTTAGTCAAGACATTAAAAAATGAAAATATCGGAAAAACGGTTATATTTCGCGTATCCGTCATGAAACGAAGTTCTCCGAAAAAAAATTTCACTTAATTTCATCGAGTAGTTTTTTTGTTTTTTTTTTACAGCGAAAACATTTTACAGCAAAAGGTTCGATTTTTAGGAAGAAAAGCTAGAATTAAAGATGGGAAGGGAGTGTCGCCGCTTTACATTGAGTTATCTCCCCGTGGCATGCTGTTCAGCTCCAGCAAATTTCACAATGGCTGACTTCAACGCGCTCTCATAAGAATGTATTTTTCTGCTGTAAAAAACAAAAAAAAACAAACAAAAACAAAACACACACAAAAAAAAACTACTCGATCAAATTAAATGACTTTTTTTTTTCGGAGATCTTCAGTCCAAAATGGATACGTACAATATAACCTTTTTTTTTATATTTTCATTTTTTAATGTCTTGACTAAACTGTACAAGTGCCCCCCTCCCCCTTTTTTTTTAAACTAAAAACTTAATAATAGGTGTTCTACTAAATGAAATTTCGTAATTTTTTTTTGATATATTACTATTTTCGACATTACAATTAAGTAAATACTGTTGCTTTTGTTTAAAACCACATATTAAAAAAATCGATCAATCGACTCTTTCTCTATCAAGGACCAAGTCCACACTCTGTGCCAATAACCATGGTCCGTGCTGCTGCCATTGTCCAAAGTTATATCGCCGCTATGAGAAAACTTGGAGCTGAAATCTAATTTTATTTGCTTTCTAAAATAAGCTTCCAGTCAAATATGGCATAAGATAGTGCGCAAAACATTCCAACCAACTCAAGGTTTTCCTTTTCTTTCAATTGCTTTCTATTTACGAGAGATAACCGCTGAGTTTGTTTCGACAAAAAACAAAAAAACAAAAACAAAACAACAAGAAAAAAAAACTATTTGCGCTGAACAAAATTTTAAGAGAAACAAAAGGATTCATTTAAAAGACAACATTCAGGAGAAGATAACTCTGGACATTAAGATATTAAAGGAAAGATAACTTATACAGAATTCCTTTTGTTCTATATTTTCATCAATGAAAACTTTGTTGGGATTCTTCACTTTAACTTGTTTACAAATAGTTTCTAACGTTAGTTCTGCAAATGATAGCAGAAAATGTGTGCGCGTGTAATATATATATATATATATATATATATATATATATATATATATATATATATATATATATATATATATATAAAATGAAACTCCGTAGATTAAGGACTATCCACTTATTTTGTGCTTCCTTTTTAAAATTAAATATGTATTTAACTTTTTTTCAAAGTGTTTTATTGGCAAGTTTTATTAACTACTTGTTCTTAATATATATATATATATATATATATATATATATATATATATATATATATATATATATATATATATAATGTTCAGACGATTAATTGCAATCAGGAATATCGGAACCTTTTGAAGTGTCGGAATTAGTATTGGAATCGGAAAAATTTTAGACTATTTCCAAGGCCAAAACCGATTCTTTTGTTTTTTCATTTGATTTTATTTAAAACTTGATTTTCCATTGCTAGTACTAATGAAAAAATGATAAATATTTTTTTTTATTTCAAACTACCAGAGAAAATAAAATTTATAGACCCCCCCCCACCTCCCAAATCTATTTTGTTTTACGTGTGGGAACATATACACACATATTACATGTTTTTATATGATAATCTAAAAGGCTAATTCTTATCAACCAGCACACAAAAAAGAATAAAATGAATAACCAAACTAAACGGTCCTGGATATGACCTTAAACTATATCTAGTGGTGAGGCCCTAGCTTGTGGGCTTTGGGGAGTGTGGAGCCACCCTTTAATTACCATTGCTCTCAGGTCCACTCTGACCCGGAGTGGTAGAACCTGTTAGGGTCCCAACTATGGGTTAAATAGAAACCGACTTGAAAACAAATATATTCTATTAAAAAACTTTTCTTCAAAATCTTTTGATTCGGCATTAAATAACTTGAAAAGGGTTGATATGCTGTAAAACAAAAACAAACGATCAAGCAACCAAACTAAACACACACACACACACACACACACACACACACACACACACACACACACACACACTTTTTGAGTAGATTTTTGTGTCTCCTGGGTAGAGTTTTAAAATCTCAAGTAAATCCAAAAATAATACTGAAATAAAACAACGAAATAATCCCAAAAACTATTATTAAAACTAAAATATGAAAGAAGACAAGGAAGCTTCTAGAACATTGATGAAACTAATTCCCTGATCTGATAGTTTGGAGCTATATAGATCTGAGGAATTTTATCAGAAAATAGTCGACCTGTTTAGATGTTTCTCATCTCAACTTTGACCTTTCAATCAATGATCCCTGTATAAAATAATCCTTTCATTTGATAAGGCATTGGCATGGGCAAACATTCACGTTTTTATTTGTTTTAGGAGCACAGATGAACCATAATACTTTTTTTTTTATTTTACACAGTGATCACCACTTATCAAGGCCCGGAAGCCACTCAGGGATAAGGGTTATTGCAAATACATTACGTTAGTGTGGAGATTTGATGAAGTGTTTACTTAAGGGGGCAGTTCATTAGGAATTTGTTAACATTGGACTCGAAGACATCCAAGTTGTAGTCCAGTGGGAAGCAGGCAGACGGAACAGAGTTCCACAGGCATGCAGTTCTAAGAAAGAAGCTTTGTTCATGGAATCCGCGTTTTGATTTAGGCACAGATATAGAGTGGGGGAAATTTTTCACAGTGGATTCGGCTAGACGGGTGTTTTTCGTGAAAGATTGGCGAGGGGGGACCAGAGATTAGAGTTCAGACGAGCACCTGCCATGGAAATAACGATAAAACAAGGATAGGCTTGCAACGTCTTTTCTGTGGGAGAGAGGTTGCAGGGTAGAGAAAAGGGCACCCCTCACTAAGCCACGAAGTCTATTTTGTACTCTGTCAAGGGAGGAAAGGCTGTTTTTAGCAGCTCCTGCCCAGATATGGCAACAGTATTCCATCCTTGGACGTAATTGGCTTTCATACTTGACCATTTTCCATTAAAATTTAATTTAAAAATTACTTTCCATTGTTAAAGAATAGTCTGTTTAGGAGCACACAGTATGTGGATGTGTAAAATGATGCAAACG
The DNA here is from genome assembly GCF_053919585.1 of Euprymna scolopes. Taxonomy (NCBI): domain Eukaryota; kingdom Metazoa; phylum Mollusca; class Cephalopoda; order Sepiida; family Sepiolidae; genus Euprymna; species Euprymna scolopes. The sequence continues at coordinate 69,894,257 of NC_136503.1, read as the reverse complement.
GACAAAATATAATTAATTAGTGATTTCAACCACTCTCTTTCTGCCTGCTCTCCCTTACTGATTAGTAATTTAGAACAAAGAGCAAGTTGAATAAGCGTCGTCTGTCTTCAATCAGTCCTTATCTCACGTTAGTCCTTTTGAAGTATGAAAGGACACATTTGTAACTGGCGTTCCCTCGGTCGAGAAAGAGCATGAACAACATATACAAGGAAAACCAAGATTGGAATACAAATGTGAGCTTTAATATTTTTGTAATAAATACCACAATTTCGTTTTGACAAAAAAATTAAACCGCAATGGTAAAACTGATGGATAGAAAGTTGTTAGAAGTTGCAGCTGCAGTTAACGTTTTTTTTTTTTTTTTTTACATATGGGCCCTTGATTGGTCACGAGTTCAAATCAGTAGTTTTATTTAACCAATCACGGCACATGAAATATTAAATTTAGTGTAAAATATAAAAACCCAAACACAGTTTTTCTCTCTATTTTCTTGTTTTTCTTCCACTGTTGATGCTTACAAGAATGGCTCTCACAAAATAGCCTCACCATCCTCTGCTGAGGGTTATACAGACTTTCAACAAGTAATTTTTACAGACTACTAAACACAGCACCAGCATAAACACATTGTTAAACTAGCACCTATCCACAGTTCGCACATATATTATTGTTATATAGTGGATCGTTAGAGATATTGTTCTTATAACGGCACCCGTTATAAACGTATAAATTGTATGTATTGTTGTTAAGCCAGGGGGATATGATATCGACGTATAAACTGAGTCATGTTGTATCAGAGAGTTATCATACGAGTATATGTTACAGTTCATATTTACATAAGGTATCATTTTTTTTATAAGAAGAATAATATGTGCTTCATACCTTTCTTTCTTCAAGAGTTCTTCTATCTTCACTGCTGAGCTCCGTGATGAAATATGAAATGACCAACACCATAACCAATTGAGATCTCTGTTCTTTCTTCTTTTGTGAAACCACAGAATAACACTTTATATTTTTAAAATATAAATTTATTTCAGCTGTCTCAAATGGTCTTCACAAAGAGTCTGCATTTCGTGTCTACATGCTTCTTCTTCACAGCCTCGCTTTCTGGCTTGAAGCACGTGACCAAACTCAAACTCTCGACTGACTAAACTTCCCGATCTCTTGACCTCAGTTCCATTACATCATCGTTCAAAAAGCAAACGTGTCTCAACATGCGACCTTTCCACGTATGTCTGCCCAAGGTCATTTTGTTTATTTAACCTAGCTAATTTATGTAAACATCCTCAGCTAAAACCCATTGCTACACTTTATTCTATAAACAATAAATAACTCCCAATATAAACTATTTTAACAATATCACTGAATAGATAAATAGATAGATAGACAGATAGATTGATAATAACTAATTAACTTTTAACAATGCTAATTATCTAATATTATTTCACTGAAAAAACAAAAAAGCAAAAACATCCATATCCTTTTTACACACTCATAAACGCACGCAATTTCATCCAAAATGACCTGGTGTAACTCGATCAGTTTGCCTGAAGATACAAAAAATACCCCAAGCACTGAATTATTACCTTTTGTTTTTCCTTTTTAAAACTCAAATCATGTTCTGCAAAGCGAAAAACAAAAACAGCCATTTTACTCTACGAAACAACCAAATCAAAACATAAAGATATAAAAAAAAACTTGAAGTCTAAAAACTTTTTCTAAAATTTCTGGATTCATCATTAAATGATGTGAAAAGGGTTGATATTAGTGTTGGGACGAGGAATCGGAACCGGAAATCAGAAAAAATCAGAACTTTTTGAGGTATTGGAATCGGAAATATCCATGCTTATTTTGTGATGCCAAAAAAGATTTCTTTAATTATCTTTCTTTGATTTTGTTCCAAACCAAACTAGTGTAGCAGCAAGTCCTGAAAACATCAACCTGAAAAACAGTTGGAAATGACTTATATACCATACATTATGACTACGTTATCCCTACAGCCGCCTACCTTTTTTTTTTTACACAGTGATCACCACTTATCAAGGCCCGGAAGCCACTCAGGGATAAGGGTTATTGCAAGTACATTACATTAGTGTGGAGATTTGATGAAGTGTTTACTTAAGGGGGCGGTTCATTAGGAATTTGTTAACATTGGACTTGAAGACATCCAAGTTGTAGTCCGGTGGGAAGCAGGCAGACGGAACAGAGTTCCACAGGCGTGCAGTTCTAAGAAAGAAGCTCTGTTCATGGAATCCGCATTTTGATTTAGGCACAGATATAGAGTGGGGGAAAGTTTTCACAGTGGATTCAGCTAGACGGGTGTTTTCGCGAAAGATTGGTGAGGGGGGACCAGAGATTGAAGTTCAGACGAGCACCTACCATGGAAATAACAATAAAACAAGGATAGGCTCGCAACGTCTCTTCTGTGGGAGAGAGGTTGCAGGGTAGAGAAAAGGGCATCCCCCACTAAGCCACGAAGTCTATTTTGTACTCTGTCAAGGCAGGATAGGCTGCTTTTAGCAGCTCCTGCCCAGATATGGCAACAGTATTCCATCCTTGGACGTACTTGGCTTTTATATAGATAGAGAATTGCATCAGTAGTGAGATATCTTCTGGAGCGGTAGAAGGATCCCACCATCTTTCCAGCGACCTTGGCAACAGACTTGATGTACGTGTTCCATTTCAGATCAGGAGTAAAGGTCAAACCCAGAAGCTTGTCAAAACACGGGGCCTCACCCAGACAAGAGCCATCCATCACAATTGATGCCAGATGGGGATCAGAGCGTTGATGATGTAAGGATAGGAGTTTGGTTTTGGATGCATTAAAGGTAACCAGCCACATCTTCCCCCACTGAACCACGCTCGAGATCAGAGGAGAGAGAATCAGAGAGAGCTTTGTCATTTACAGCCTTTGATGTGTTGCCATAGATGGTTGTGTCATCAGCATAGATGTCAATGAATGATTTAAGTATGTGTTTAGGGAGGTCATTGATGTAGATCAGGAAGAGAGTTGGGCCTAGGATTGCCCCTGAGGGACTCCAGCATTTATATTGCAGGCCTCCGATTTTTGTCCATCTACCACTACTCTTATGAGCCTTTCGGAGAGAAATGATTTAATGATTGAGAAAACATTTCCAGTTATACCGTAGCTGGAAATCTTGTGAAGTAGACCCTTATGCCATACCTTATCGAAGGCCTTTGATATGTCAAGAGCAATTGCCCTAGAAAGGAAGCCTTTGTCAAGAGATTCACTAATCCTGTGGGATATAACCGTCAGCACATCTGCGGTAGATCTTGCAGAGCGGAAACCATATTGTGTGTCACTAAGAAGGTTGTTTCTGCTGAGGTGGTTGACTATTTCTCTATTTTATATGGATTCCAGCAACTTACTCATAACACACAGGAGACTTATTGGTCTGTACTGAGAGGGAGATGACTTATCACTTGAATTCTTAAATACAGGGCAAACTGATGAGGTCTTCCAGGGAGTCGGAAAGCACATCTCCTTAAGGCAGCGCTTAAATAGTTTCGTAAGTATGGGGGCAAGTTCTGGTTGAAGCTTTTTTAACACTATAATTGGGATGCCATCAGGGCCAGTTGCTTTACTGGAATCTAGGTTCTTGATTAGCTTGGCGACCTCATGCACGGATATTTGTATGTTACCTAGCTTGTTCTGTGTTATAGGAGGAAATACTGGGAATTGATGGCCATCGTAGCATAGGGTAGAATTAGCTGCAAAGTTCTTTGAAAATGTTGTTGTGAAACCTGACATAGTTATATGGAATAAGTCAGAAAGAGTGGCAACCTTGGTTGAAGTGAGTGTCCCTAATAATGGAGGTCTGAACAGAGCTGAAAGAGAGAAACAGACCAAATATCAAGGTCTCATGTATGATATGAAAAGAAACTGGAATCTTAGAGAGATATCAATCATAACAGTTATTATAAGTGCCACAGGGCTTATGAAGAAAAACCTGAAGTCCTACCTAACTAGTATTCATGGTTAACCAAGTGCAAGAGAAATCCAGACAATTGCACTTAAGGGAACAACGAGGATACTAAAAAGAGCTCTCGGTTGGTTTCAATAAAAAGCAGCGGAATGTTGACAGCTGGTTTGGCTGCCTCATACCCAGCATTACAATCTTCAAAGAAAGAAAATGAAAAAAAAACCCCTAATATTTATTGATTTTAAACTGCCAGCAAAATTAAAATGTATAGATTATCTTCCTTCGAAAATTTGTTTTTTCGTTTGAGAAAATATCTGCACATTTAATATGTGTTTTTAGAGTAATTAGGAAAATTAACAATTTTATACTTAAATATTTACATATTTATAAAGAATCATAATCGGTAATTGTATTGGAATCGGGAATTTATCATGGAATCGTCACATCGCTGGTTTATAAGCTTAAGAAAAAAAAAAAAAAAAACAACAGCAAAAAAAAAAAAAAATCAAAATGACATGTATACTCGATTTCTCATTCTTTCAGGCAAAACTTCTTTCACCAAGAACGTTCCCATCGATACTTTGAATTTTCATTCTTCACAAACCCTTTATCTTTCGTTATTTTAGCAAATTGTCAATAAAAGTTTATTACTTTTATCTACATAGATTTTATTCTTTTTCATATTGTATTTCCCTCTACAAGCCTTTGCTGGCTTTAATTCAAGTTTAAAAGCCAACTATTGTGGCTCATTTACGCTCCTAAATCAAAAGAAAACATGATTTTCTTTTTTTTTTTTCACAACGCAAATGTTATTTATTAAGATAAAACTACTTCTACTTCCTCTTACCCTCCCTCTACTTTTTTTCCCCTCCATCCAATCAGTTGAGAGTAAACAGAATTCCAGCCATTAGTCAAATAATAAACAGCCGAATGAAAAGGGAGGCAACTTTGTACAAAAAAAAGTGAAAGCATATTGTTTACGTTAGCCGAGGAGAAAGGCGAGGCTGACAAGCATTGAAGTAATTTGTTTAGATTATTTCTATCAACACAGTTGGCCAGATGCACTGTATTTAAAGAGTGTATATAAGCCTTATGTATATATTTGAAAGATGTTTATCAACAAAATATGTACGATATATATATATATATATATATATATATATATATATATATATATATATATATATATATATATATGTGTGTGTGTGTGTGTGATGATTCCAATATTTTTCCCGATTCCAATACAATTACCTATTCCGTACTAAATTCCCAATTCCGATACAATTACCTATTCTGATTCCGATTCTTTATAAATTTCTAAATATTTAACTATAGAGTTGTTATTTTCCCCCATTTCTGTAAAAAAAAAAAGAAAAGAAAAAAAAAAGAAAAGAAAAAACATGTTAAATATGCAGATATTTTCCTGAACATAAATTTACACTTGTGGAGGATGATTTATCGATTTTAGTTTTACTGGTATTTTAAAATCAATAAATATTTATCATTATATCATTATTACCAGCAATGGAAGATTTTGCTTTAAACAAAATACAATAAAAAAAAAAGAAGACAATTAAAAGAATCGTTTTAGCATCGGAAAATAAGCACCAATGTTTTGATTCTGATACCGATTCCCCCGAATTTGTTGATTTTTCCGATTCCCAATTCCGATTTATCATCCCAACACTAATATATATATATATATATATATATATATATATATATATATATATAAAGGAGATTAGAACATTAGTCTAAAGAGCAGAGTGTATTTAATGTAATAGTAAAATTACTAATTTAATTAAAATACAGCAAAAGAAAAAGTGCTCATTGTAATTTAGATATATAATAAGCTCGATAGGTAAATATCTATATATATATATATATATATATATATATATATATATATATATATATATATATATATAAAGTTTTGAAAATATATATGTCAATTAAATTACACAGAATTTCGTCAGACTACTGCAATAGCCTGACGAATCCTCAGGAGGATTAAACATGTGTGTAGCTTAATTGCCATATCTATTTTCAGAACTTATTAACTAACTCTACTTACATATTGCGCACTGTCAAAGTAAATACTGAAAATATTTGTATAAAATGATAATGATACATATATATATATATACTAGCAAGGATACCCGGTGTTGCCCGAAAACATGGATGACAAAGTCGAAGGTAAAAAATAGAAGTGGGTGGTATCTTTCTTTTGAAAATTCTATGAACAGAGTTTCTTTCCTAGAACTGCCCGCCCGTAGAACTCTATATTGCGGTTCTGCTTTCCATCTGATTGCAAGATAGTCGTTTTCAAGTTCAGTGTAAACAAGTTTCTGTTGAGCCGTCCCCTTAAATAATCAAATTCTACCAAATTTCCACAACAACCAACCATTATGCTGTTGTCTCACTGACAACCTTACGCTAATTCAATCTTATCCTCAAGTGGCATTACGGCCTTGATAAGTGATGACTCCCTTGTAAAAAAAAAATCTCTCTCTCTATCGCTTTCTCAGAATACTCTTTTCTCTTTCTCTCTGACTGCCCCTCTCTCACTTTCGCTCTTTTTTTTAGTCTATATCATAGAAATAAAATCAAGAGAACTCATTTCATAAATTGGGAGCTTATATAAGTTTTGACAATATATAGAGTAGTTAAGGTTCACAGTTAGTCCTATATATATATATATATATATATATATATATATATATATATATATATATATATATACACACGTTTTGAAAATATATTGGTTAATTTAGCTTAACAGTTAGCACTATATATATATATATATATATATATATATATATATATATATATATATATATATATATATATATATGTATATATATATACTAGCATTTCAGCCCGGCATTGCCCGGGTGTTTGGAGGTGTATGTTGAGCAAAAAAAAAAAAAAAAAAAAACAGAAAAGAAAAAAGCGGTCAATTTTCAAACTTTGACCCCTATTATGACCCCTTAACATTTATTATTTTGGACTCAAATAAACTTATTAAGTTAGATTCATGTCCAAGGAACCTATATCTAAAATTTCAAGTGTTTAGACCCAAAATTGTCCGAAGAGTTTGGTAGAGTTCTCAAAAGTCAAATCGTTGAACTTTGACCCCTTAACAGCGAAATTTCTGTCCGAAAACGGATTACAAAGATTTTCCCACATCTCAGTACCCTGTATATCAAATTTCGAGTCTGTAGACTTAAAATTGACAGAGTTATTGCGTAGGGAAATGTACACAGACACACACACAAACAGACAGACAGGCACGTTCATTTTTATAGATATATAGATATACAAGTTTTGAAAATATATAGAGTAATCTCTCTCTTTACCACTTTCTCAGAATACTTCTTTCTCTTTGTCTTTGACTGTCCCTCTCTCACTTTCTCTCTTTGTTTAGTTGATGTAATAGATATAAAATCCAGAGGGCTCATCTGATAAATTTCGAGCTTAGAAAAGGGGAATGAGAGGATAAAAGCAGATCCACCAAAGCATTGCCCGGTAATGAATAATGACTTCTTTGTAACTTACTTCCATCGCTGAACTCTAGATTACTAGTTTTTAAGTTTTAGTTTTCTTTTTGTTTTTTATTTACTTAATCTACACTTGGCAGTGTCTATACCTTATACATCTTCTAATATAAGAGTTCACACATAAAATAAAGAAACAACACAAACAGTAATTTATGCAAAAAAAAAAAAAGAAGAAATTTATTCCTTGCAAAGCTGACAGAGTTCAATTTTAGACTGTGTCCATAAAAATGTGTACAATACAGTCTGAAAAAAATATATAGCATTGTGTGTATGTTTGTGAAAGTTGAGGGAAATGTCTTACATACCGTGAAGTGTATATGAATGTGAAAATGAGGGAAATGTCTAACATAACGTATATAATACAGTCTGAAAAAGACATATACCATTGTGTGTGTGTGTGTGTGTGTGTGTAAAGTTGAGGGAACTGTCTTGCATACCATGAAGTGTGTGTGTGTGTGTGTGTGTGTGTGTGTGTGCACATGTGCTAATATGGTTATCAGCATTCAGACCAGAAGAAAAAAATAAAGGAGTCGATTTCTTTGTACGTTCGTTTTTATATCACAGACAAGCATCCTCTACCACTGAGAAAGGGAAGATAATTTGGGGGTTAAAACACCCCCGGGGTGAATTTATGTGCTTGTAAAAAAAAGTTAAGTAATACTACAGTAGTTAGGGTTAAATTAAAACGAATGATACAGCAAGGAATTATAATATGTTTATTCCCTTCCTCCAACCCCTTCTCGTCATATTCCTCCTTCCTCTCATCATCTAAAACATTCAATGTGCAAATAAACAAGCAATCACTGTTGTTATCAGAATTTTAGTATTATATAGATATGGGCGAAACTGCTAGCATATCATATATATATATATATATATATATATATATATATATATATATATATAATGTGCTATATTAGATTCTTTAAAGAAGAAGAAGAAGAAGAAGAAGAAGAAGAAGAAGAAGAAAAAACAAAACAAAACAAAAAACATTTTACATCGTATTCGTTGTCTGCTCCAATCAAGCATCAACTAAAATAAAAAAGTAAAAACAAAAAAATGTAATTTTGTTAACAGAGGAAATTATATTGATATTTCAGGATATTTTCCCGACCCTGGAAGCACAAATAACTAAAAAAAAAAAAAAAGCACCTATTTTCGTCGTCAGTCACATAAAAACAAACCAGCCACCTCAAACTAAATTACAAATTAAATATATGAAAGAATAGTTACAGATCGTCGGGTTGAGTCTGAAGTATATTCGTTTTTAGAAATTTACAACCGAATCTATTTTATTTGTTATATATATATATATATATATATATATATATATATATATATATATTGTTTCAAGGAATAGATTGATAGCAACAAATAGTGTATTTCAGCGTTAGTTACAACTGTTGACTGGAAATTGACAGAGTTATTGCATAGGGAAATGTACACACACAGACAGACAGATACTTTTACTTTTATAGATAGATAAAAGGTGAGAACACTTCTCAACCTATATACTCAACAAATTTTTGATTTACTGACTTGAAATTTGGTATATAGGGCATAAAGACATGTGGAAAACTTTTAATCAGTTTCCACCCGGAAAAAAGTGCTGTCAAGGGGTCAAAATTGAAGAATTGGTGCGTGGTGGGAGCCATTGGATTTTTATCTGTTTGTAAACTGTTTCACGACTGCGCATGCACGTATCTATTACATTATGTTAAGAATAAATAGGTTAAAAACACTTTTTAAAGTCGTGTCAAACTTGCCTTATTGTTATCGTACTTGACTCACTGTCTTTAGGTTTTGGTTTCAATCTCAGCTTGATGATTTTGTGTTACTTACAGGAAGTGAACTGTTTAGAAAGAAAAAAACATAATACTCGTATGCACATGTCTCAGTTGCTTTACGTTTTTTTTTTTTTTTCATTTTTTGAAAGGAACTTAACATTACGTTTAATACAGGACAACGCCGGGTACACCTTTTAGTATAAGCATAAAAATAATAATAATGTGTGCGAAGACTCTTCTCAACCTATATATTCAACGAATTTAGTATATAAATTGTTCAAAACCAGTTAGATTAATCTAATCCTGACGATGAATTCAGAGGGATTGGAAAGTATTCGGACTTACGATAAATATAGTGATTACATCAGCCAGTTCCAGCCAGAAATGAAGACTGCTATTCGGAAATTGGAAAGGATCAGAAATAGACAAAAAAAAAACAAACAAACAAACAAAACAAAACAAAACAAAAAAAAACCCCAAAGAAAACGTTTATTCTATTTAATGAAATATAATTATAAGTAATTATTTTTTATACCTACAGATACAAGTGTTTCAGTCTTTCGCGATCATCAGTGTAGGAAGTGACGATTGCTACTAGTCGAGGGATTCAACCCCTGCCACAAAACCACCTTTGACTTCATTAGTAAGGAACTTTTACCCTAGACCACCAGCAACCGCCACAAGAATTATGGAAAAGTAACATTTATAAAGCTAAATACAGACACAAAGTTAAGACATTCTATAGTGATCAAGCGACCAAAAATCGCGATAAACTGACAGAAGAAAACAATTTATGTATTATTTACACTATTTACTGCAATATCCCATTGAATAACCTTCAATCTATGTGATATGCTGTAAAACAGACAAAACAACCCAATCTGTGTATCGTTTTACAATAGGTATTTTTTTTTTAAATGTGTAAGTTCTTCTGACATTTACGAGCATAGAAAGTAATGGTATTTATTTTTGTTACAATTTCTTCCAAGATATTGAGATATATATACTTATTTCTTTTTTAAGGAATAAAATAGATTCGGTTGTAAATTTCTAAAAACGGATACACCTATACTTCAGACTCAACTGTACGATCTGGAACTGTTTTTTAATTTATTTATTTTTTTTTATTATTATTTACATTTAATTTGTAATTTAGTTTGAGATGGCTGTTTTTATGTGGCTGGTGACGAAAATAGATGTTTTTTTTTAATTAAATTTTTTTTTTTATAATTGTTTCTGCTTTCAGGGTAGGAAAAAAAACTATATATATATATATATATATATATATATATATATATATATATATATATATATATATATATGTACAGAATTCAGTTATTTATTGCACTGACATTAATATTTAAAGTTCACTTTTATATCTATTTTTTATGGAGGCCTCTTAATAGCCTCATTTAATTCATTAGTTATCACTCTTGAATACCCATAACCTGATATATATATATATATATATATATATATATATATATATATAAATTCAGCCACTCTGATGAGTCGTGGACGACGAAACACGTGTCAGTGGATAATTATATTTTAAAAATGATATATATGCCCCTCCCCGTTTAGGGGGTACCAGGTTGGTCAAAGGGAGAATTATTCCCAACACGCATTTAGGTAAAAATGCACTTTCGTATAAATACTTGAATTCATTCAAGATAATATCGCTAACAAAAACAAATAAAAATATATATATATATGCAGCATTTTTTTCTCTTAGGCAGATTTCATGAAAGAAAATAGACGTTTTTTGCCTATTAATTCTATTTCTGATCCTTTCCAACTTCCGAATAACAGTCTTCACTTCTGACAGGAACTGGCTGATGTAATCGCCATATTTCCGAATCCTTTCTAATCCTTCTGGATTCATCATCAGGGATAGATTAATCTAACTGGTTATGAACAATTTATATATGTATGTTTTTTTTTTCTTATTGTTTAATTCTTTTATTTTTTTCATTGCTTCAAACCGCCTTTGGACCATTTTGCATGAATCGAGCATCAGCTTTTGAGTGGCATAAGAGATTCAAGAAAAGTAGAGATCTGTGAGGGATGATAAGAGGCTTGGAAGGAGTAAGGAAGTTAAACCACCAGAGTTGATTGGCCAAATAAAGAATTTCATGGATATGTACCGTTGTGTGTCCATAGAGACAATAAGTGCACAGTTTGATGTCAGTGTAGGAACTGTGCACACAATTTGCAAGTAACTGAAGATGGGGAACATTTGCGTGAAGTTTGTCTCAAGGGTGCTCATAGAAGATCAGAAAGAGGGTTGTCATGACCAAAATGGGCACCAAGAAAGTTCCAGTTCCTCATCTTTTCCATAGTCCAGATCTTGCTCCCTGTGACGTTTGGTTATTCCCTAAGCTCAAGGAAAACCTTAGAGGCTGTCGTTATGAGATAATTGAGGGGATGAAAGAGGCTGTGACGAGGGTCATCGACACGCTCACACAAGAGAACTTCCACGGAGCCTTCCAGAAGTTGTAGGAACGGTACAACAAGTGCATTGCATCCGAAGGAGATTACTTGGAAGGGGACTAGAGTCTCATGTGTGTGCTATCAATAAAAGTGCTAATACAAAAAGAGCCTGGAAACTTATTTAAGGCACCTCGAATGGGACACATTTTTTTTATACTTTGTAAAACGTGAACATAAAAATAATCGTTCAAAACGAATTATTCTGATAAAAAAAAATAATTTCTAATGTTTTTTTTTTGCCAATAAAACAACAAGTAAATGCATTCATCGTAGTTACTTACTCTCTTATGCAAATGCTAAGTAGCATATGTTTTCCACGAAATTTCACAAATAATTTCATTCGGACTAGCTGTAAAATGGTAAAAGTTATGTAAGGATAGAACTTGACATGCTCGGGTACCGGATCTAAACTGCTCAATCATAGTGTATAAAATATGATAGTTTTAAATAATAATATAAATGCATTCTAATGATCAATTTAGATTGTTCTTATCGAAGACCATTCGAGAATAAATCGTAAATTAGGGTCAGGTCTCAATAGAGAAACAACAGCGTGATTGGTAATGATGGCAGAGATTAGGCAGTTGGTTGATTGGTTGTTTTTGTTTTACGGCATATCAACCCTTTTCGGGTTATTTAATGCCGAATCCAAAGATTTTGAAGAAAAATTTTTAATAGAATATATTTGTTGTTTTCAAATCAGTTTCTATTTAACCCATAGTTGGGACCCTAACAGGTACTACTACTCCGTGTCAGAGTGGACCTGGGAGCAATGGTAATTAAAGGGTGGCTCCACACTCCCCAAAGCCCGGAAGCCGGGGCCTCACCACTGGATATAGTTTAAGGGCATATCCAAGACCAGAGATTAGGCAGAATTTTATTATCGAAGAGAGCGACTCAACCAGCTTTTATCCACATTAGACTTTAATACAATCATGTTGTAGTCAGCTGGGAAGTATCCCTGTGGTATTGTGTTTCGCATATAGGTAGTTCATGGAAGTTTTCTTTAGTTTTAGGAAACTTGTGTGCATCTGATGCTCTTTGATAACAGTAAGCTCCAACCTCTGTTCTATCAACGAGATGTTGCATCCCTCTGCCTGTTTTACAAGTATTTTAATGGTGGATGCTCTGACGAACTACAAGCACTTGTACCCCCTCGACAAAAATACCCCTGACAAACCTGACAAGCAGCAACGTTCCACCCCTACACAGTTGAGATCCCTAGATGTGAGAAAGACTTCTACTCTAATAGCCTCTTCTCCAGAACTGCTAGACTTTGGAATTTCTTCCGGGTTTCTGCTTCACCAACCGTACTGACATGCAGAAGTTCAAGTGTAATGTGAACGGACATTTTGCTGCTCAACTTCCTACATAGTATCCCTGCAACTTATATCCCTGATAGTAGCTCCCTACATCAAAATGGCACTGTGCCTTGTTTGGGGTGAAAATGTAATAAAATAAAAAAAATCCAAAAAAAAAGGAAATCAACATTCAAAATTTTAGCCTGATCAGACAAATAATCTTTGGAGTTAATGTTTTCATGGCATAACTTTGGGAGTACTTTGTCCAATATGGAGAAAGAAGGTCCAGATAGACTATGAGCCATACTTACGTTGTCAAGCGGAGGTGTGCAGTCTCACGATCGACTCATGTTTTTCTTTATTTAGGATCGGAAAGTGGGATTGAGAAGTCAGCGCCCCCTCCCCACCCTGCGAGGAGGGGGGCATTCTGACATGTAAAAATGTCTGACAGCCCCATCTGCATTCCCCGGTAAGAGTACCTCAGGTGATTAGTAACAAACTAACCCCCTTCCTCAAAGAGAGAAGGCAAAGCCTGGGAGGGTGGGCCTCCTAGAGCGGTACAAAACTAGCATTACACTGCAATCAACAGGGACTAGATCATTGCAAGAATGGTCTAATCTCTGTTGATTGGAACGGGGGAGGGATATTTGCGTGTTAGTCTCCTTCGTGATATATGAACCCTATTTGCTTTATTTAATGTTCTAGATGATTCAATTTCTTATGATTTTTTTTTTTTTTTTAACTTTTGTAACAGAGCGTGGATGCACGTATGGTAACAGCAACTGTATGCAAATGACCGAGCTGTGCACGTGGTGACATCATGGCGAGAAAGAAAAGAAAAGGATTATAAAAAGAGTAAAATGTGGCCTTTTGAAGTCAGAGAAAGACAGAGAGAGAGAGAGAGAGAGAGAGAGAGAGAGAGAGAGAGAGAGAGAGATGTGTTGCAAAGGTGGCCTGAGAGCTACAGGAAAAGATGCATGCTGAACATGGCTGTGTTCAACAAAAAAGAGTCTTGTTAAGCACATTGGAGTGTGAGAGAACTTTTGAACAAGAGACAAGGCGTTATTTCTGGAAAGTACCTGTAAATAAATGTATGTTTCAACTGAAAAAAAGTCATGCTTTTTTTCCTGTTTTCTTTTTTTATTTTGTACATGGAAGTCACTACTTATCAAGGCCCGGAAGCCACTCAGGGATCAGGGTTATTGCGTGTACAGTAATCAATGGGATAGTATTCTAGTAATCATTAGTATTGGGGGTTTGAAAGAGTGTCTTACTTAAGGGGGCGGTTTGTCAGGAATTTGTTTATGTTGGACTTGAAGACATCCAAGTTGTAGTCAGGTGGGAAACAGGCAAACGGAAGAGAGTTCCACAGTCGTGCACTTCTAAGAAAGAAACTCTACTCTGCTCATGGAATCTATGTTTGGATTTAGGCACAGATAAAGAGTGGGGAAAATTAATGATAGTAGTTTCAGCTAGACAGTTGTTTTTCGTGAAAGATTGGCGAGGGGGACCAGAGATTGAAGCTCAGACGAGCACCTGCCATGGAAATAACGATAAAAGAAAGACAGGCTTGCAACGTCTCTTCTGTTGGAGAGAGGCTGCAGGGAAGAGAAAAGAGCATCTCCCACTAAGCCACAAAGTCTATTTTGTACTCTGTCAAGGCAGGATAGGCTGCTTTTAGCAGCCCCTGCCCAGATGTGGCAGCAGTACTCAATCCTTGGACGTACTTGGCTTTTATACAGATAGAGAATTGCATCAGTAGTGAGATATCTTCTAGAGTGGTAGAAGGATCCCACCATTTTCTCAGCATCCTTGGCAACAGACCTGATGTACGTGTTCCATTTCAGATCAGGAGTAAAGGTCAAATCCAGAAGCTTGTCGAAACATGGAGCCTCCCCAAAACGAGAGCCATCCACTTCAATTGATGCCAGATAGGGATCAGAGCATTGATGATGTAAAGATAGAAGCTTGGTTTTGAATGCATTAAAAGTAACCAGCCACCTCTTCCCCCACTGTACCATGCGCTCAAGATTAGAGGAGAGAGAATCAGAAAGAACTTTGTTATTTATGGCCTTTGATGTGTTGCCATAGATGGTCGTGTCATCAGCATAGATGTCAACGAATGATTTAAGTACGTGTTTTGGGAGATCATTGATGTAGATCAGGAAGAGAGTTGGGCCCAGGATGGACCCCTGAAGGACTCCAGCATTAATACTGTGGGCCTCTGATTTTTGCCCATCAACCACTACTCTTATGAACCTATTGGAGAGAAATGATTTAATAATTGGAGAGAAATGATTTAATAATTGAGAAAACATTTCCAGTTATACTGTAGCTGGAAATCTTGTGAAGTAAGCCCTTATGCCATACCTTATCAAAGGCCTTCGATATGTCAAGAGCAATTACCCTGCAAAGGAAGCCTTTGTCAAGATCCTATGAGATATAACCGTTAGCACATCTGCTGTAGATCTTGCGGAGCGGAAACCATATTGCATGTCACTAAGAAGGTTGTTTCTGTTGAGGTGGCTGACTACTTCTTTATTTAATATGGATTTCAACAACTTACTCATGACACAAGAGACTTATTGGTCTGTACTGAGAGGGAGATGACTTTTTGCCTGAATTCTTAAATACAAGGCATACTGATGAAGTTTTCCAGGGTGTTGGAAAGCATTTCTCCTTAAGGCAACGCTTAAACAGTTTTGTAAGTATGGGGGCAAGTTCTGGTTGGAGTTTTTCAACACTATAACTGGAATGCCGTTAGGGCCAGTTGCTTTACTGGAATCAAGGTTCTTGATTAGCTTGGCGACCTCATGCACAGGTATTTGTATGTTGCATAGCGTGTTGTCTGTTATAGGAGGAAATACTGGGAGTTGATGGCCTTCATCACATAGGGTAGAATTAGCTGCAAAGTTCTTGGAAAATTCCTGTTTGCTATTTGCCAAAACTGGTGGGAACCAAGCCGCTGCTCAGCTACTTTGGATTTAACGGACTGAGCATATAGCTCTCTTGCATTTTTTATTACTCTTTTACAGTGGTTGCTGGCAGTCTTGAAAGCAGCTTTAGTCTCAGTACATCTATTATATTATATATTATTCTAGCTATGGAAAAAGTGATTTCTGTGTGCGATGGCAGCAGTACATTCTGGGGAGAACCATGGCTGGCTGTTAGGTTTTTGTTGGAATGTTTTGGATTGTATGAATCGGTCTATGCTTACAATTAACCATTCGGTCAGGTCTGATACTATAGAGGACATATCCTTTTTAAACATGGAATGCAGAGGTAGGTCAGATATGAATGTATGGAAACTATCACAGTCAGCCATAGAGCATCGATATCCAGTATGATGGAGAGGTACGTCTGAGGATATATTACATTTCAATTTTATCTTAACTGCTACAACGGAGTGGTCGGAGGATCCCAGAGGAGATAGAATGGAACATGAACATAGCTCGGGGGAAGTTGTGAGAAAAATGTGTAGAAGGCTTGCATACTGACCGGTAGTATCGGGCACACGGGTGGGTTCGTGAACAATCTGAGTGAGGTCATAGGTAATGGCAAAATCATGACAGAACCTCCCCTCATCATCTGTCTTATTTGAGTGGGTCAGCCATTCCACATTATGGACATTGAAGCTACTGCAAATGTGAATGTTAGCCGAAGGATGAGCAGACCGGATGAGGTCGATTTTCTCAGATATACTTTTAAAGATAGTAACTCCACTGGTGTGGGAGTGATAAAGGGCAAATATAAATGTAGTGGTGTAAGCTAATGCAACCCGGAAGCACATATAAGGTAAATTAGGGTCTTCTCTGGAGATATCCCTACCACATGGAAAGCCATCTTTAATATAGGCACATACTCCATGCCCATGGCAATCTTGGGGGTCTGTCTGTATACAACGAGAGATGACATGTTTTACTCTTTTTTATCACTCGAAATAAGGCAAATTGCTACCGTAAGTGGCTGCTGTGATAGGAGTCAGATTTTTTAGGATGCAGCCTTGGTGGGTAGTTGGACAGCAAGACATTTGTTCAAATTGCAATTTAGTTTCTACATATTTGTATGATCGGGAGTGCAAGGAGAGAGTTCCAAAAGCAAGCAGCCCAAGAAAAAGAAGCTATAAGAGAAGAAATTTTCTTATATCTACAGTGAAGGGGTGCGATTTTGCTGCTAGTCAAGTGGATCGAGAGTCTTTATGTTGGAGGGCGGGGGTGATACAAGTGCAGTAAGTTCATTGGCGCACAATCTGTGGATGTAAGACAGACACATGTATGTGGCGATGTGACAGAGGCCGGAGCTTGGTAGACGGTGTGGGAGGGAAGTTGTAAGTTTAAATTTCTTCTTTGCATCCTGGGAGATGCTAGTGTTTGGTCCATCAGACCAAATGTGGTAATAATAGACTATGTATGGGCGAATGGTCGCTTTATGGAGGTATATGATACTTGCACATGTAAGAAGTTTTCTAGCCCGGTAAAGGGAGCATACCCTCGTTGCAGCAGACTTGGCAACATCTTCTGTCGGCATCAAATGTATTAGTTCAAAAGTGAATGCAATAGGATTGATGAGATTTGAAATTGTTCTGCCGATTTTGTAGTCTGTTAACATATCCATTACACCTTTTAACATTCCAAAATGAAAATATAGAAAACGAATACAGAAATTACGTTTTTTGAAGTTTTGAGATGAGGATTGAGGATTCGTATTATCAGGATTCTTTGGACTATTGTTCTCATCTGGAATGCTATTTTTAGAATGTTTTGGTCGATGTGACCTCTGCCGTTCTTCAGATGGATCTTGTCAAACTCGGGAAATTTTTCTGTTAAACTCAGGAATCTGTATAGAATTTCGAACAAAACCTTTTATTTAATCTATGGAGTAGCATCCTCTCATTCCATCAGCGATGACTGCGGAGTGGGGGTCGGGGAGTCCCAAGTAATTTGCAATTGTATTTTTGATTGTCGTCTACACTTGGGATTGAACCTTCAACCTCCAGAAAAGTGTAACTTTACAACTGAATTTTACGAAGCACTTTAACCACTATGCCACATGTCTTTGTGGACAATTCGACAAAAAGATTCCCGAATTGGACAAGATAGACCTGAAGAAGGTTACATCAACTGAAGCGTGAAAATATCACTCAAGATGAGGACAGTAGTCTGAAGTAATACGAATAATGTCAAAATATTTAGTATATCTTACAGTTCGTTTTGCAAATACGCATGCGCCACCTCAACTTAAAAATAGCTACGCTGCTGGATGCAATCAATTTACACCTGGATTTGACTGGTATTATAGAGCCCTTATCTTTTCCATCCCCCTCGTCGAGTAGATAAGCAGGCAAAGAATGGTTGACCGTGGCATCCCCATCTGGCGATAAGTTCAAGGACTAATTTGAACTTTCTGATACGTATAAACCGAGGAAAGGTCAGTGCTTGCTTTAAGCACGTATGAAAAGCTGGCATTAGTTTACAACAAGAAAACATAATCATCGTGTATGTTCACGCACACAACTTTGCATACATTATATATAAATATGTTTGCATATTTGTATATAAAGGATTCACCCCTAAACTAATTAACAGATAATTCAGATATTACGTTTCTGAATTTTTGAGATGAGGATTGGTTATTCGTATTATTTCACAACGTTGCAATTAATGTAATATCCCACCTTCTTCAGGAATATCTTGCTGAACTCTGGAATATTTCTGTTGAACTTGGAAATCTGCATGGAATTTCGAATGGAATCCTTTATTTAATCCACGATGGTAGCATATTCTCATTCCTTCAGCCATGGCTAGGTAGAATTCCTAAGTAATTTGCAATATTATTTTTGAGTGTCACCCAAAGGATTGAACATTCAACTTTCAGAAGAGTGTAACTTTTACAACTAAATTTTATCCACTATACCAAGAGTTTTGATATCTATGAATTAAATAAACAGTTCCATTCGAAATTTTATGCAGATTCCCGAGTTCAACAGAAAGACTACCAAGTTTGAAAAAAAGGCTACCAAGTTTGACAAAAAAGATTCCAGAGTTCGAAAGAAAAATTCTAGAGTTTGAAAGAAAAATTCCAGTATTCGAAAGAAAACTTCCAGAGTTTGAAAGAAAGATTGCAGAGTTTGAAAGAAAGATTCCAGTGTTTGAAAGAAAGATTCCAGTGTTTGAAAGAAAGATTCCAGAGTTCGAAAGAAATATTCCAGTGTTCAAAAAAAAAAAAAAAGATTCCAGTCTTCGGAAGAAAGATTCCAGTCTTCGAAAGAAAGATTCCAATGTTCAAAAAAAGATTCCAGTGTTCAAAAAAAAAAGATTCCAGTGTTCAAAAAAAAAAAAAAAGATTCCAGAGTTCGAAAGAAAGATTCCAGAGTCTGAAAGAAAGATTCCAAAGTTCGAAAGAAAGATTCCAGAGTTTGAAAGAAAGATTCCAGATTTCGAAAGAAAATTCCAGATTTTGAAAAGATATACATGAAGTAGGTCAGAGAGTACATCGACCAAGCCGTGAAAATTACATCGAAGATGACAGTAATTTGAAGAATTCAAGTAATACGAAAATTTAGATTCTTTTTTTAATGAAATTTTTAAACAATTTTGCCATTTCTAACACACAGTTCTCATAGCTCTTCATATTTTTCCAATTTGAGCTGGTGTGTCCAGAATTTACGCCTAAACAAATTAGCCAATCATAAATTTTCAAATACAACTGCTAGGTATAAGGGTGGGTCAGGTGAGATATATTTAGGTTTATTCTAAGCTGGCAAAAGACAGAGTAGAAAGTGTTTGAGAAAATTCAGATTACCTATGATTTTTGTGAAATTTTAACGATTAGTTCACAGGGGAAGGCCAGGGAAAACACGAAAAGAAGTTGTAAGAATGACCCTAAGTGAAACGAGGGATAAATAAAAGAAGTACATTTTTGTTACAGCTCTGTTAAAGAGTTATAAGGAAAACAGAACGACACAACACAGTAACAACATGTATTACGAAAACACAAAAAAGTGGTTAATGACATAGACTGACCAATGGTGTTTTATAGTACGCCTTACATGTGAAAATTTACCAAACAACTCATCAGAGACAAATATGTGTTCTCCGGGGAAAAAAAAACAGTTGGAGAGTGTTTTTTTCCTTGTATTAACAAGGATATAGCGAAGAAAAAAATGTTGATAAAATCGAACCCCTTCACTATAGAGATGCATAGATATATGGAAAGCTTTTAAAGTTTGCAAAATCGTAAGAATAAAAATGAAAATTTTTTTTTGCATATAATAGAGTATATAAGCATATATTTATTTAGGCTAGAGATTGCAACACTTGGTATATTATGAAATATTGGTTTTAAAGATGATTTTTTTTTAACTTAAAGGTTGTTTTATACGGCAAAATATACGGTACTTATGGTAAACTAATTTTTCCATTTAAACGACAGAACAAGATAACTAATTGGCTTTTATTCATGGATTTATTGCTCTGACATTTGCAATCCGAATTTGTAATCTTTATATAATATTCATAATAAACTAAACCATATGTACCATTAAATGCAAAATTACCACACTAATTCAATAGGAATAAATAATATTCAAAATTAGGTAAAGGATAATTATTACTGCCTGAAATTTCATCACATTAATCCCTTTGCAAAACCTAATTTAAAAAACTAACAAATTATGTAAACGCGTAATTATTTACGCTTAATATCTTAAGTTTCTTTTATTTTAATTGTCATTCATTTGTTTATTTATTATTCATTTTTGCTTTATTTTATTTAATTGAACTATCAATTTCTCTCTGTTACAGAGGGGAGGGGGGAGGAGTTGCAGATGGCAGAGGTGGACGGTCGGCTATTTGGCCTTGTGAAGCTGACGTCAAAGGAAAGTCGGTCAGATCCTAGGTCAAGGCAGCGATTCTGGATCCAGGTGCCCCACGGATGACGCCCAAGAAGTTTAAAATGGGAGATATAGAACCCCAAAGACATGTCACCAGGTCTAACTGACATTTCACACAATGCCTGGGGGAATGTTCCGACATCATCCGTAGGGCACCTCTTTAACATCTTTCTCTGTATATATTTCTCTTTTCTTCTATAACCGTTTATGTTCCTTTCTATTTATTTTAATTCTAAAACCTAAACCTAATGACTAGACCCAGCAATGTTTCTAAAATCTAAGAAAATCCTTGATCAACAATAAATAAACAAATAAATAAATAAATAAAAATGTGTGATCATTGAACGGAAATTTTCTTTTATATTTAGCCCAAAATCCAAGAATGAACATTAGAATTCCAACGTTCCAGCTAATTTAAAATCTGTTTCAGTTAAAGCTTTTTAAAAACAATTCACTGCGGTAGGTGCCTAAGGGAGGAATAATATACCCCAAAATTGTATAGACCCAGAAATGTCCTCATATCCACCCTATTTAATTCAAGAGAATGATATAGATATTTTTATTACAATTCGTCCCTTATCAATTATTAGCATTTCTTTTGTTATTGTTGACTACACACATTATTTTACCATAATTAAGTTAATTTCAATGAAAACCTATCTAAAATACTCAATCATTAATGAAATACATTTCTCTCCCTACAGCTCACAATGTATATAGGAATTTTTGTTCAAATTGACGTCCTACAACTTATATGGGTTTGAAATAGGCTAGCATACTTCATTCTATGGAGACAACTTTGTATAATTTCCTGCCTTTCATTAAGTAAATTTTTATTAGATGTTACTATATGGAATGATTCTAAAGTGCATAATTTACACTTTTCCTCTTGTTAGGAATATATTTATCTGTTTTCTTAATATTGACAATCTCAATTTATAATGAATTTTATTTTTAATTAATTTCTTAAGTATTTAGCTAAAGAAGTAGGTTTATCGGATTGAGCGATTGGTTCATTTTTGAAAGAGCATATATATATATATATATATATATATATATATATATATATATATAATGTGAAGATGTTCACGTATGCTTCTAGAATAGTAATTTCAAGGTTATAAGTTTTTTTTGAAGCATAAAAACGATGTTTTTTTTGTTTTAATATTTAATATATACAATAGAAATTGAAACCAAAGATGATCAAATTTCTTCTTCTTCTTCTTCTTCTTCTTCTTCTTATTATTATTATTATTATTATTTTATAAGACTTTCGTTATATGAAAATATTTTCTTTTGATCAAGAGCAAGCTGTACATTTTTTGTATGCATACATAACTGTTATATACACACATAACTGTTATACTTGAACATTTTCATAAGCTGTTTTCTAAAAAAGGTTTAAACTCTATAAATGTATTCTTTTCACGGACAAAAAAAAAAGAGTAAATAAATAAAATAAACAAAAACCCATAAATGCCCTAAAACAGTTCTATTTTTCTTATTTTGTTTGTTAAAAACATGCAAACTTTGGTATCCCAAAGCAAATTTGCATGTTTTTATCTACCATTATGATTTGGTTTCGAATTGTAACATCTTGGGAGAAGGTTGGAGGGGGATTTTATTTATAGTTATCGTAACTCAAAAAAATTCGAGATCAAATAGAGAGTAACATTTATCCTCAATTAACGTTTACACGCATCGATTAAAAAAAAACTGTATTATATATATATATATATATATATATATATATATATATATATATATATGTGTGTGTGTGTGTGTGTGTGTGTGTGGAAAAGTATAAGAAGGCTATAGCAATGCAGGGAATCGGATGTTGTATTGACGTGACGTATGAACAAAAATAGACAAAATTACTACAGCCGTTTCCTTTCTTATACACTTTCCTATCTATTTACCAGCAATGCTTCAAGCAAACTACCTTCTCTCTCACCCGCTCTCTCTCTCTTATATATATACACACATATATATACACATATATACACATATACACATATACATACATATATATACACACACACACATATATATACACATATATACACACACATATATATACACATATATACACACACACATATATATACACACATATATATACATATATACACATATATATATACACATATATACACACATATATATATACACATATATACACACATATATATACACATATATACACATATATATATACACACATATATACACACATATATATACACATATATACACACATATATATATATATACACATATATACACACATATATATATATGCATATATACACATATATACAGACACATATACATACATATATACATATATATATACACACATACACACACACATATATATACGTATATACACATACACACATATATATATACGTATATACACATACACACATATATATATACGTATATACACATACACATATATATACGTATATACACATACACACACATATATACGTATATACACATACACACACATATATATATACGTATATACACATACACACACACACATATATATATACACATTCATATATATATATACACACATCAAATTTTAGTCATCCAATGAATTTAAAAATTCAAGACGTGAAATGTTAATGAATGTAAAAATTCATGACGTGAAATGTTACACACACACACACACACACACACACATATATATATGCATACACATATATCTATCTATATAATTCGTATTCCTGTCTGTTTGTTTGTTTGTTTGTTCACAATTTGATTAATATATACTAAAAATTCATTACTTTAATGCTTCATTCATTCCTATGTATAGTGTGATTCTTTTGAAATAGACGATTGAGAGATGAAGTCATTTGCATATTACATTAAGGGAAGTCTATTTATTAAATAGCGGTGTGTTAGTTATTGTTTATAGTGAGAGAATTGTTTTAAGTGTTCTATTTAAGTTTATTATTTAAATTTGATTTATATTAATAACATATTTAATTTAATTTATTTTTACCAACATCGATTTTTTTTATAAAACAATTTGAGTTATTTGAGTTTTGAGTTATTTCCCTTGGACGCTAACTTTCTTCTTTTTGTTTTTTCTTTTTCGGCGGATAATCAAACTAAAAATAATTCACACAAACTCTCAAGCATTATTTTTGGAATCAGTTCAAATAAAATGATTTCCGTGATTTCACAATTAACGTTTTGGTCCAGTGGATTTTTATTTTATAATAAACAAACAATTCAATTCAACTACGATTCTTTATTTAAAACAAAAACATCAAAAAACAAAACTTTCATTTACGTTTTTTTTACCAGTTTTTTTAGTTCACATTTTTTGACATCGTAACTGCTATTTTTTCTTTTAATAACACAATAAGTCATAACTCATCATTTTTATAACATAAACACGTGTATTTCGGTTAACAGAAATTCTATTTTGTTATTTGTAAAACTGAATTATTTACAGTTTATTTTCGTTGCAACAGATTGTAAAGACAAATCTTTCTAGACTGAGGGAGCATAAAAGAAATTCTCTTAAACTGGAATATAGTCATAAAAAGGTGCTCACTATCCGGAGAATAGCTTCTCTTCGTATCCCTTCTGCCGAAATATCTGGTGGAAAGTTTGTGACATATTTTTGTTTTCGGGGAGGGGGGGCACATTTTCATTCGTTCTTTTATTTTTGAAATTTTTGTTAGGGTAACGATGGAGTTGACATATAATAAGGAAAAACTGGTCAATATTCTTAGTACAGCAGATGTGGCCAAACCGAACTTCATGTCGACCCTGGAAACGCTGGGTATCCATGCTAGTATATATATATATATATATATATATATATATAATAAAATGATGAGAAGGAAAGTATTTCTTCGAAACTCCGCGGATTAAGGACTATCCACTTATTAAGTGTTTCCTTATCAGATTAAATATGTTTTTAACTCTTTTTCAAAGTGTTTTTAACATGTTTTATTAACTATTTGCTCTTATATATATATATATATTGCGTGTAATTTTTTACTATGTGATTTCTTTCTTTTTATTGTGTTTCCTTCCTAGCGTGACGAGGTGTTGAATAATACAACGATCGTCTACGATGATACAACTCCTGTTCCTGACAAACTGACAATGATGCCGACCTTTTTTTTTCTTGAAAAGAAATTTGAATGAATAAATAAATAAATAAATAAATAAAAATGTTTTTTTCTAAATAGTGAATTGGAGCTTAGCCAAATAAATAAACAGATTCTGTGAGAACCGAAAGGAACCGCGATTCGAAGTTGATAAGTTCAGTTGCCTCACAAAGTGCCAAACGCAACCGGCATCCCCTGAGTCTCACCCTCATTGGTTAAAAAAAAAAAAAAAAAAAAAAAAATGGCAACCCGAACTCTCACCAATTCCCTGGAACATTTTTTTTTTCCTTTATGCATTCAACAAAATCTTTCTCAGGGTTGATTTTGCCACGCTAAGATCTGTAAATAGGTACGTGCAATTTGATGGTGAAAATTGATAAGGCCGATGGTTATGAAAACCAGCTTATCATAATTTTTTTTAATAAGTTTTCGATTACTTTTTGATTGTGCTTGAAAGATTAAAGCGTAAAGTTAATCTCTAAAAGGAAAAAAAAATCTATTTTTACACATGAAAAAAGGTTCGTCGCCTGTACAGTTTAATCAAGACATAAAAAAAATGAAAATATCGAAAAAAGGTTATTTACAGCGGAAAAAAACACGTTTTTATGACAGCACGTTGAAGGTAGACATCTTTGAATTTAAAAAAATTTTGTTTGCTTTTTTGAACATGCCACGGGGAGATAACTCAATTTAAAGCGCCGACACTCCCTCCCCATCTTCAATACTAGCTTTTCTTCCTAAAAATCGAACCTTTTGCTCGGTATCATAACAAATTGTTTTTTCGGTGATTCTACACTTTATTGCCGAAATTGGAGACGCCATTTTATTTCACGCACCTGCTGTCCAAATTTAGGGGGGGGGGGAGATCATTATATTAAACTATGGCCGAAGCATGAAATAAATAACAAAAAAAAAATTATTCGGAAAAAACTATGAAAAAAAAGTAAATAAAAAAAGTGAAAGAGAATATATATCCGTAATTGTTTAATTGGAAATGTTTCGATTTTCGGGAAAGTTTTTCATGGAACGTTTTTTTTTTTTTTTTTTTTTTATTAAAAACAGAAAATGAAAGGACATGTTCATAATAGTTTAAACTGGGCGAGCGCCATTTGAAAACCAAAACAAAACCATAACATTTATTGTATAAAAAACCACACACACACACACACACACACACACACACACACACACACACACACACACACACATATATATATAATTGGGAAAAAATTATTGAAAAGTTTGCGTAAAAAATATAATTTTAATAAAACAATTTTGCAATGATAGCAACATTGAATTTTTATAAAATTCAATTTTATTCTTTTAAAAAAAAATAATTCATGAGTACGTCAAACAAAGATTTATCAAAAAAATTAGTTTTGCTTTAAAATCGAAATCATTGACTTCAACTCCGTTCTTGGATATTAAAAATAATAAACACTGTTTTCAATATATAATTTCATGTTTATTCGCGAGATAAAAGTGTAAAAATAAGTTTTTTTTTCTGTATAAAGTTGTTTTTATGACGAAATTAAATTTGGCCCGTGGCGTACTTTTTGGCAAGCTGGCGTCCCAAAAAGAATCACTGGTTTTCCAGTTTAATTTTTTTTGTTATTTATTTCATGCTTCGGCCATAGTTTATAATATAATGATTTCTCCCCTGGATTTGGACAGCAGGTGCGTGAAATAAAATAGCGTCTCCAATTTCGGCAAGAAAGTGTAGAAGCACCATTTTTTCCTTGTAAAAAAAAAAAAAAATGATGAAATTAAGTGAATTTTTTTCTGGAGAACTTCATTCCATAACGGATACGTACAATTTAAACTTGTTTTCGATATTTTCATTTTTTAATGTCTTGATTAAACTGTACAAGAACCAAAAGTTCTGAAAAGTGTTTTCACGTTGGCTACGAAAACTCGAAAAATTCAACTGAATTTGAAAATTAAATAAATTAATTGTACAAATCTATTGAAAGATAAATATTAGTTTTCTGCGGGTTTGTATTACCGCCGTGGCGCCGTACACATAGATTCGACAAAGTTGTCGAAAAACAAATACATAACAAATAAATGTTATCAAAGGCAAGATAAGTTACTTTTCTACCTAAATGGATATGTTTTTAGTGTTTTTATTTAATGTAACATGTTCATTCAGCTCGAAAAGCACACAGTGTTTACCGATGTATTGGAAAGTTAAAAATGGCGGCCGACTCTCTTTTTCACACAGTAAGTTTGGGAAAAGGAGTTAAAAATAAAAACTAGACAAAATACTGTTAGAAACTCACTCTATATATGTTACCGTGACATAGGCTGAGATATATTCGGTAAGTTTTACACAGTATTTTATAATTCTATAATAAGTGATATTTCTTTTCAGCTGTACCAAGAAAAGATTTTTTTTTCCAAAAAGAATTCTTGTATGTAATCAAAACTTAACTAAAAAAAAAAAGAAGCGAACCTAAAACGGTTGTCCGTAGTTATTGTAAAAAGTGAATTAGTAAAATCGACTGATTTTTCTTATCTTTGGAAAAAAAAAAAAAAAAAAAAAAAACAAGATGGAGGAATTTGCTACAATAATAACACAGTTCATGCAGAATCAGCAGATCCTACAAAAGAACAGCAAGCGCTACACGCAGAAAGAGACGAAAGACAAAATGAACGACTCATAAAATGCCTAGAAAGGCAGGAAGAAAGGTTCGCGCAGAAAGAACTGTTAGAAAGATTAACAGCTAATTCCATACAAGAAAGTAATACAACCTTCTCCAACACAACAATTGTTAACAGCATAGATGTGTTCACATACCTACCAGAAGATGATAAAACTTTTGATGCATCTTTCAAGAGGTATGAAGATATTTTCGAAACAGACTGCGAAAACTGGCCAAATGGAAAGAAAGTAAGTTTATTACTTCGAAAGCTTGGTACCAGTGAACATTGCAAATTTGTTGATTTCATATTGCCAAGAAGAACGAATCAGTTAGATTTCGCTGAGACGTAAAACTTCTTAAGGAGTTATTTAGACCGAACATATTTCTTTTGCACAAGAGATGGTCATGTATGAATCTTAAGAAAACTGATGAGAAGGACTACCTGACATACGCATCAGTAGTAAACAAAAACTGCAACAACTTCAAATTATCAGAACTCACGGTGGACGATTTCAAATGCTTAATCTTTGCACAGGGTCTAGTATCTACAAAAAATTCAGAGATCCGAAGAAGCGTTCTCGCAAAATTAAAGACAGAACAAGGCCTGACATTGCAGAAATTAGCAGAAGATTGCCAAAGGGCAGTATCACTAAAAAAAAGATTCCAGGGGTATAGAAGAAGCAGGAGTGGCGTACATTAGGAAAATTAAAAAACCTTTCAGAAACTCAGAACAAAGAAATTTTGAGACTAGTCAAAATTTCAAAAAAATACTCAAATTATAAATACTCAAATTATAATAACTACAGAAAAAGAAATTACGATAATAGTCAATATAATAACTACAGAAAACGAAATTACGATAATAATCAAAGGAATTATAAAAAGACAGTATCAGGTAATAATTGTAGATGTGATGAAAAACATTTGGGAAAGGATTGTCCTTACAAAAATATCAAGTGCTACAATTGCGATAAAGTTGGACATAAGAGTGTTTGCTGCAGAACAAAAAATTAGAGTACACCAAATGAGAACAAACGACAAAAAATAATTTACGAAAATATGTATCAGTAAATATTTTCGACAAACAAGTGAAATTTCAGCTTGACTCTGGATCAGATTTGTCGTTAATAAATGTCAACACTTGGAAAAAGCTGGGTAAACCGACTCTTCAAAAGTCAAGTAAAGGTGCATGAACAGTGACAAGAGACGAAATACAATTCGAAGGAGAGGTCATCCGGCCCATTAATTTAAATGGCACGACGAAGAAATTGAAAATCTTCGTAAGTAAAGAAAGCAAAAACTTATTGGGAATTGACTGGATTGAAAAATTCAATCTTTGCGATAAACCAATGAACGCTTTTGTAGAAAAATAACCAGTTGCACTCCAACATCAGAAAATATTAAAAACGATCTAAAAAAGAAATTCCCAGAAATATTTACTACTGGACTGGGAAGATGCAATAAATTTAAGGCTTCGTTCGAGCTAAAAAAGATGCAACACCGGTGCTTAAGAAAAAACGGAACGTACCGTTCACCGGTTTCGACAAAATAAATAGCGAGCTAGATAGACTCGAAAAAAAAACAGGCATCTTCTATATATATAAAAGGCAAAATGTGTGTGACCATTTCATGTATGTCTTGCAAAGGCTTTTCTTGCACACGCTCCCGGGGGGGGGGGTTATGATTGCTTAGAAGTGTTTATATAGGCCCTAGATAATAATATCTAGGATTTGGGAAAGCGCGTAGCGTATAGATTTATTTACATCGACTTTTACAAAATTATTGCTATTTTGGCTTCTTGCGTGTTGATTCGGCTTTTTCGTATAAAAAGCGAAACTAATTCAAAGTTAACAATGTTCCAGAAGCAATCAGCTTTGATCAATGTGGGGACAAACTCCTCTCATATCAGACAATTGCTAATCAATCTGGAAAATGGGGAGCTGGTTTCCCCCTCCCCAACATCTGTTGGGGAAAAACTTGGGTAAACAAACCAATCAAATATGTAGGGCAAATAATAAATAAAGACGGTCGACGCCCAGACCCGGACAGATCGACAGCAATTAAAAACATGCCGGCACCACATAACGTGACGACTCTACAGAGTTTCTTAGGTCTCGCAAACTACTACCAAGTATTTATCAAAGGAATGCACGACCTAAGAGCTCTGCTTAACGAGTTATTAAAGAAAGAAACACCATGGATATGGACAAAAGAATGTCAAGACGCATTTGAGAAAATTAAAAAGACGCTGACGTCCGATCTATTTTTAACTTATTACGACCCAAAATTAGAAATAAGCGTTGTGAGCATGTATACAGCATATCCTGCCAGATGGATCAAAGAAACCTATAGCTCACGCCTCAAGGACACTACTTCCGGCAGAAAAGGCTTACTCTCAAATAGAAAAAGAGGGGTTAAACATTATTTTTGCGGTGACGAAATTCCATCGTTACCTGTACGGGAGACACTTTATACTGGAAACAGATCACAAGCCCCTAGTGACAATCTTCGGCTCAAAAATGGGCTTGCTAGTATACACGGCAAATCGCCTACTCCGTTGGGGTACGATCTTGCTAAATTATGACTTTCAAATAAAACATCTGGGTTCGAAAAAATAGGTCATGCGGATGGCCTGTCAAGGCTTATACCAAAAATAGAGGAAACCCTTGAAGAGTCAGTAATTGTAGCTATATGTTCCAATTATGAGGAAAAAACATGGTGGTGAATATAATAAAAGTATTACCAGTCACGTTAACCGATATATATATAAAAAGGGAGGCTGAAAATGACGATGTCATCACAAACATAAAGAAAAAAATAAGGGAAAATGATAAAAAAACGCAAAGCATATTTTCCGTATGCAATGATGTTTTGTTATATAGTGAAAGAGTTGTTATCCCGAAAACCTTGCAGAAAAAGATCTTATGTGATTTTCATACAGGACACCTGGGTATAAATAGGATGAAGGCACTTATGCGGAGTTACATTTACTGGCGTAACATGAATGTGGATATTGCACTAACAGTAAACAAGTGTAAAGGTTGTGCGTTAACCGCAAAAGCACCACTGATAGTCCATAAACCTTAGAAAAAAACTGACCATCCATGGTCACGCATTCATATAGAATTTGCTGGACCGATCGAAGGACAATACTATCTAATTGTAGTAGATAGTTTTTCCAGATGGCTTGAAGTAAAACGTTTCAAGAACTCAACGACAAATAACACAATAAATTTTCTGCATGAACTATTTGCACGTTTTGGTGTGCCAGACATTATAGTCACAGATAACGGAACACAATTTACATTAAGTGATTTCCAGGGCTTTTGTGACACTTTTTAGGTAAAACATATAACTACACCACCATTCCACCCTAGATCAAATGGATTAGCGGAAAGGTTTGTATACACGATAAAGCGTGCACTTAGAAAATCAATAGGGACCCCGACGGATAAAGCATTACAACAATTCCTGCAAATATACAGGATAACTAGGAACCCAAATTCACCGTCGAAATTATCGCCAGCAGAATTAATGTTTGCTAGAAAAATAAAATCACCATTTGATAAATTAATACCAAGCAAGCAAGCAATCGTCCATCAAACTATGCACACATCACATAAAAGGCTCAAACCTGGTGATCGTGTATATTTTAAATGTATGAAAATGATATTTCATATTGGGAGTTTGGTACGGTAGATAAACGTATCGGTGACTTGGTCTACATGATAAAAGGTCCAAAAGAGATACACAAAAGACATCAAAATAAATTGAGAAAACGTCATATAAAAGACAACGAACATGACAAACCCGATGAAAAGGAAGATCCAATTGATATACTATACGAAGCGTTTGATATCGAACCATCACAAACCATGCCCGAACCGAGAAGATCGGGAAGGAAAAGAAAGTTTACAGAACCAATTATAATGAACCCTTAGAGAAAAAGATATTGAAATCTACACGACTTCAAATTTTGGGAGGGGAGTGTTGTGGAGACCCCCACTAATTAACATAGGTGGGTGAGTGAGATATATAAAGGTATCAATCACCAATACTGGGGGAGTTCTGTAATGACCGCCAAATAGGCAAGACACCTATGTTGCCTCCAGTAAGACATGCAACACGTGGAGAGAACAGATACTTAGCGGTCTCAGCAACGGCAAGAAGTGCAGAAGTAGAAAGTGTGAATCACCTCACATTCAGCGGTAAGGTTCTACTGGGGGAACGACTACTAAACAATGCGACACAATAGAGAATGTAAATATCTCCACTGTAAAAATCTGTAAAAATGCTGAATATCGAATGCAGCAGCAAGTCCTGGGAACATGTTTACCAGCAAAAACAGTTGGAAATAAGTCATACACCATCCACTATGACTATGCAATCCCTACAGCTACGGAAATTGAAAATGAAGCTATTAAGCCTGACATAGTGATATGGGACAAGAAGGAGAAAGAAGCAACCTTAGTAGAAGTCAGTGTCCCCAATGATGCTCGATTAAACAGAGCTGGAAGGGAAAAGATAACAAAATATTAAGATCCTATGTACGACATGAAAAGAAACTGGAATCTTAGGAAGATCTCCATCATTCCAGTAATTAAAGGAGCAACTGGACTCACGAAAAATAATTAAAAAAAAAAAAAAACTAACTGGAAAATATACCAGGTGAACCAAGTGCAAGAGGGATTCAAAACAATCGCACTTAAAGGGACAGTTAGAATCTTAAAAAGATGTATCGGTTGAAATATATGAGATAATGAGTGAATGTTTGGCATCCAGTAGGATGCCTCGTCCGCAGCTGATTAAACTGATAAAATTAAAAAAAACAAAAACTGAAAGAAATTGAAAAAAAAAAGCAAGCAAACAAACAAAAGATATTTGCCCTTTATATAATGAATTTATTCCTTTCATATATTGTTTAGCAAGTCAGTTCTTACATAAACATGGCGCATAATTTTCCGAAATAAGAACCTCTTTGTATTATTTGCATAATATGAACGACTGTTTTTCGCAACGTTTTGACCTCTGATCGTATTCCTTTGAAATATCTTGCAGTTCCCGAGTTCGACAGAAAGATTCCCTACTTTAACAAGATACCCCTGAAAAGTGTCGGAGGTTAGATTAGCCAAAACATTGTGAAAATAGCACTCAAGATGAGAATAATAGTCCAAATAATACAAATTATCGATCCTCATCTAAAAAATTCAGAAACCACAAGTGAAGCATATATGGTCCCCCGGGAGTGCACAGTAACTGAGGGATAAAAAAATTCAGTATTTGCACCCCCCCCCATCCATTTAGCCCAAAAGTCCCCAGGGGACATCAAATCCAAATCCTGGTAAAAATGAACAAACGGTGCAGTTTTAGGCCTTAACATATGCAAGAATGAGTTCTACACCATGCAAAAAAAAAAAAAAAAATGACTTAGTCCATCATTTGCTCCCCCCCCCCTATTTAACCCCAAAACTTCCTAAGGCCTTAATATATTTAAATTTGAGTTCAGCACCATGCAAAACTGCTAAATAGACATACACAGAAAATTTTAGACAAATATGGTAAAATAGTCCCAAAAATGGAGTGTTTTTATTAGCCCTAAAAGAGCCCCAGGGGCACACCCAAGAGTTATCGCAAAGTATAGACAAACAAAATTATATAAAAATCAGTTAGTTAAAACTTTTCAGAAAGTTTTATAAAAATCCAAGGCATAATTTTTTTTTAATAAGCACAAAAGTGTCAATTTTAGCCATTTTGACCCAAAAGACACCCGGGGGTGGGGTGGGGGAGTCAACCGTAGTTTTCTCGGAAAATCCGTTCTGTTACGTTTTTACTCATATCATGTTTAATGTTTGTGCAAAATTTCAAAAAATTCCAAGGCGTAGTTATTGAGAAAAGTGTGGACAGACAAACGGACAAGAGTGAATTTACGGGTCCACCCTTCTTTTGTTGGGGGACTAGAAACTTCTTTGCTATTTTTCTAACCCATGTATTTCTAACTAAATAATAAAATATAAAATCAAAATAAATACACCAATGATTGTAATAAGGATTGAACCTTCAACCTCCAAAAGACTGTCACTTTGAATAGATTATTACTTAACAATTACAAACGGGCCACAGGTCGTTAAAGGTTCTGTTATCACAAAAATTTCCAAAATTCGAAAAGATGGACCTGAGAAGGTTGGAGTTACGTCAACTGAAATGTCGTGAGAAAAATATCTTAAGATGTGAACAGGAGTCTGAATAATGAAATAAAATGGAAACTTCTGATTTCAAAAGAATTCAGATTGAATATTAAGAAAATCGTTTAAAAATACAATTAATAGCTAATTAGGTCGTGTCATGTCATGTGACTCTAATTTGGTCATGGCCTATGAGTGTTTTGTTGGTGAAAATCTTTTTTTTTTTTTTTTTTATTATTTTGGATCTGAGATTAGGAAAAAAAATGACTGTTGAAAATTAAAAAGAAAAGATTAGCATCGTAGAAAGGTTTCTTTAGCAATTGAAAATGTGTTCCGGCATGGAACGGTTCCAGGTAAAACGGTAATTATTTTTATTTAATCAAGAAAATCTGAGAGAGAGAGAGAGAGAGAGAGAGAGAGAGAGAGAGAGAGAGAGAGAGAGAGAGAGAGAGAGAGAGAGTGAAAGAGGTAAAGATAGAGAACAAAACAAGAGAGGCAGTAGGGACCAAGAAAGAGAGAGGTGGAGAGCAAGAGACATGGAGAGAGAGAGAGAAAGAGAGAGAGAGAGAGAGATTAAAAAAGACATAAAAATAGATAGGGAGAAACAGATAAAAGGAGAGAGTTGGATAGAAAACGCAAGTTAGAGTCGGAGAGCGTGAGAGAGATACGGGTAGCAAAAGAGGGAGGAAGAGATAGATGGATAAAGAGAGAGAGAGAGAGAGAGAGAGAGAGAGAGAGAGGGGGGGGAACAATAAAGTCTGATATAAGCACTAAAAACTTATCAAACGTTATGGTATAAATTATTCCATACACGTGCAGCAGCAGAGCCAGGTAGAGATGGGCGTGATTGATAGGAAGGGTTAGGGTATGCAGAAGAACCCGTTCGAAACACGCACACAACGCTAGTCGTCCATAAGAGTGGGGGAGTTAGAGGGTGAGAGTCTCAGACATCTTTTCCCACCTTTCCACCTCGCTTTACCATTCCATTTTATCTCAAGAGGCAGAAAAGAGATGGAAACGAAACGCAGAAGATATGTACGTACACATCTGCGTGATTCACACACCTAAAGACAAGAAGACGATGCGAAACAAGTAACGTTTGCGAGCAGATGGTAATCAGGAACTCATTACTCTACCCCCCCCTCCGCCACACTTACTCTTCCGTACGTTTCTCGCTACATTTATAAATAATTTTATATTTTCAAGCTTTCTTTCCATTTCTCTCCCTCTCTATATTTCAGTCTCTTTTTAACTTCGCTCTTTATATATATTTCAGTATTTCTTTTTATTTCTTTCTAAATATTCCAGTCTTTTTTTTTTAACTTCTCTCCCCATATATATTTAAATCTTTCTTTTTTACTTCTCTTCCTATATATATATATATATATATATATATATATATATATATATATATATATATATATATATATATATATACGTATATATATATATATATATATATATATATATACGTATATATATATATATATATATATATATATATATTGGGGGCTTTCTTTTTACTTCTCTCTTTTATAAATTTCAGTCTTTCTTTTAAACTTCTCTCTTTATATATTTTCCATCACTCTTTACCTCTCTCCTTTCTCTCCAATCTATTTCTTTATTCTATCCCCTTCATCTAAGATCTCTTCACTTCTACCCTCTCTCTCTTTTACAATCCCTCCCCCTTCTCTTTTTAAAAAATTCTTTTTTGTTCTTTTTTTTTCTTTATCCCCGTTTTCCTCTTCTTTTAATTACTTCCCCCTTTTCCCTCCTCCTGACACTCTCTACTTAAGAATAATCACAGACAACCAACGTAAACAACAAAAGCAGTCGACTTCATCTTTTCCAAAATACTTTAAAATAGCTCCCACCAAAAATAAATTGATTTAACGAATGCTTTATTTGTAAACGAACGTAAAACGTTAGAAAATTGCCCAACAATAGTCGATGTTTGGAGATAAGATAGACATTAAATGCAATCTATGATAATGCACCATTAAAACTAAAAAGTCTATCTAAAATGAATAACATTTAATTAAGTTTTCCTTCGTCTTATATATATATATATATATATATATATATATATATATATATATATATATATATATAAGACGAAGGAAAACTTAATCAAATGTTATTCATTTTAGACAGACTTTTTTATATATATATATATATATATATATATATATATATATTTCTGTAGAAATATATTTTCGTATAATATACATCAATCCTTATTTAAGAAGCTCAATGTAATTACAGATCAATATAGAGAATAAATGACAAAAAGTTATATTCCAAAATTCATGATGTTGGCCATCTTATAATTTATTCCTTTAATTCAGTTGACTTATACAATTCTTGACAGTATCTGTTTCGTAGCGCAAAATCAATCACTTAATTATTATATCAATCAGTGAATCTATAATGCTCTGATGAGTTAAGGGCATAATAGATTCACTGATTGATATAATAATTAAGAGATTGATTTTGCGCTATGAAAAAGATACTGCCAAGGATTGTATAAGTCAACTGAATTAAAGGAATAAATTATAAGATGGTCAACATCATGAATTCTGGAATATAACTTTTTGTAATTTATTCTCTCTCTCTCTCTCTCTCTATATATATATATATATAAGAAAATGTATATGCATATATGTATATATGGGGGGGAGAGAGAGAGAGAGAAATAACAAAGAAAGGAAAATCAAGGTATAAAAACTATATATTAATATATATAGATTTATTCATTTATTCACCAGGGTGCACCTTTATTTAGGGGTGCTGGGTAAGTGGGGACTCCTTTATCGCTAGACGTTGCATCCCTATCATGTTACCTAGCACCTTCTCCACTCTTCTGATGAGAAGCATTAGGCTTCGAAATGCCATGGCATAAAGATTCCCCACTTACCCAGCACCCCTAAATAAATGGACATCATACTGAATAAATGAATAAAGCTCTCTCTATATATTAATATATAGTTTTTATATCTTCATTTTCCTTTCGTGTTTATTTCTAAATAAGCTCCAATACAATTTTGTTGAGCTTTGTATTATGCCGATAAGTCTCCCCTTAAAGAATTTATTTTATTATCTTCCTTTGACTTCCACACACACACACACACTCACACACACACACACACACATATATATATATATATATATATATATATATATATATATATATATATATATATATATATATATATACTAGCTGACCCGATCCATCGTTACCCAGGACTGTTTATGGTTTAACTTTTGTTTTTCATTACTGCTTGGCCTTCGGGACAAGATCAAAGTGTAGTATCTGTTCTTCAGATGCTGCAAGCTATGACTAGCTATGACTAGCAAAGACCACATGTGGGGGCAACCCCACATGCCTGACCTTTAACCAGCTCCCATTTCCCACCTCTCGGGAGCTGGTCCCCTTTTCCCCTTCCCCCTCCCTTCACTCCTCACATTAAAAATCGGCCTTGTGCCTAATTTGCTCGGTGGGGGAGCAAATAAATACCATCTGTTCTTCAGATGCTGCAATTTCTTGTTCTCTGTCAGTGGAGGAGAAATCCTTCACGACTGAGACAATTTTTATTTTTGTTCCTTTTCTCCACATTAAAAAACGCCCATGGTGTCTAACTCTGCATTGTTTTGCATTGCCCTTGAAAATGGAGTGACCGAAGATCATTTAAAAGTATACCCGTCCCAAGACTGGTAAAATGGATTTCCCAAACAGAATAGTTTTGTACCACTTTTATGTCCCCTTACATAGATTAAAATCAAAGTATAATATTACCAAACCTTATTTCTAGAATCTTCATTCCAATTTTGATAAAAATCCATGGCATGATTGTTATTCTAGAAAATGTTTAAAATTTAAGGCTTAAGAAGAAATTGAAATTCAAGGAATCTTGCTTAATTTGTTTCTAAATACTTTGGATCAAATTCAATGAAAATCTCTATCTACCATTATATGAAGAAGAACTTTGTGTGTGTGAGTTCGTTCCCTATGGACTCGAAAATGGCTGGGCCGGTTTTTATGAAATTTCACACACAAAGGTACTCTATGTGCTTGGCAGTGTTCTTAGATAAGTATCGGAATATATTCGATAAGTATCGATAATAGAGCTAACACCTTATACAACCTAACATCACAAGTGGATTTGAGAAGGTTTATTACCACACAAGCCAAAAGGCCCGACATATAAAATCAACAGCAAGTGCTTTGATATGACAGGGGCGCATTCAAAATGAATGTTTCTGTTTAAAGCACAATTGAATCATGATATCTGACCTTTTCATTTTAAACTTAAATTCAAGCCATTATCACCGCACAACAAAAAGGCCAGGCATATAAAATCAACAGTGGATTTTTTGATATGACAGGGGCGCCTTTGAAATGAATGTTCCTGTTTAAAGCACGATTGAAACACGAGACTTGACTTTTGCAATTAAAACTTTTATTCAAGCCATTATATATAAAGCAATTTTATAAAATCAACAGTAGCTTCTCTACAGTGCAATGTAAACTACAATGTCACTGCAGTGGGGAATGTGAAGCCTCCTCCCGGTGCACCACGATGGGCCCCCCCCAACTAGAGCAGGCAATCGAGCGATTTGATTGAGAAATTGGCTATTTCATCGATTTCGATGACAATAAAAATATGGGAGTGAGAAACACTGGTTGATCATCATTCAATCCCGAGCAACGTCAGGTCTCCCTTCTAGTTTGAAATATTTGAATTTTAAATAGAAGATTTTGCCCATATTATGCCTCCAAAAACCATTTAAAATCTTTCAAAGAAACTTAAATATAGGCAATATTTATTAATTCATGCCTATTGTTAAAACTTTCTCCTAAATCGGATATCTGAATTTTCACAAAAGGCTTCCAACCTTCTTTTACTCGTTGCATGAAACTAAATTAAAATAAATATGACCCACATTGCCACCTTTCACACCAAGCAGCTATGTGCCAGAATTCATAATGATTAGTTAATTAGTTTAGGTGTAAATTATGTGTATGCAAGTAGATAAACATACACGCATACATAACTTCATATAAACAGAGATATACTAGCTAACCCGACACGATGTTGCCTGAGAAAAATACTGGAATCGTCCCATCACTAATTTATACTTGAATTTTTGTTTTACCCAGGAAAATTGAGTGACTGAATTAATTTAAAATCTTTCTGATGTCTTAGGAAATGTTGAAAGTTAAATTGGATAATTATCTTCAAATTTTTTAATTTTTTTTTAACTTTTTACAATAAATAAGCTAAAAACTGGATTTTCAGTGTCGATTGTTTATTTTATTTTTTTTAGCATCGCCTGGGGTTCTAATTATCATAAACGACAAAAAAAAAAAAAAAAAATTAACTTGAAAGTTGAAAAAAGTAACTTCAAATTTTGGACAAAATAAGAGAAAAAAACAAAACAAAAAAACAAAAACAAAAAAACAAAACAAACAGTACTACCAAGGATTGAACTCACAACCTTTGTCTCTAAGTGCCGCAAGCAAAACCAACCGGCCATTACGGCAACTTTCGTCCTTTGTGATTATCAAATTGAAAATTAAGTCAGAGGTGATGCAGAATGAGTGAAGACTGTTCAAAATCGATTTATACATATTTCTCGTGCTTCTTGTATTTCTTCTGTTTCTCTAACAACCACCGGTTAAAAACGTTAACCCTAACTCTAACAATCACCGTTTAACAATGTTAACATTAATCCTAACAACCACCATTTAAAAATGTTAACCCTAACAACCACCGTTTAAAAATGTTAACCCTAACCCTAACAATCACCATTTAACAATGTTAACACTAACCATAACAATCACCATTTAAAAATGTTAACCCTAATTCTAATTCTAACAACCACCATTTAAATATGTTACCCCTAACCCTGACAACCACCATTTAAAAATGTTATCCCTAACTCTAACAACCACCATTTAAATATGTTAACCCTAACCCTGACAACCACCATTTAAAAATGTTATCCCTAACTCTAATAACCACCGTTTAAAAATGTTACCCTAACTCTAATAACCACCGTTTAAAAATGTTAACTGTAACTCTAACAACCACCATTTAAAAATGTTAACCGTAACTCTAACAACCACCATTTAAAAATGTTAACCGTAACTCTAATAACCACCGTTTAAAAATGTTACCCTAACTCTAACAACCATCGTTTAAACATGTTAACCCTAACCCTACCAACCGTTTAAAAATGTTATTTATTATCTTCCAATGTTAAAAATCACACGTTCTTTTTATTTATATGTAAGTATGATAAAAGAATTTTATGTAAGGCTATTGTTTTTTTTTTTTTTTTTTTTTTTTTTTCATGAAACAGAACTAATGTTAAGAAATAAATCTCTCTCTATATATAAAACTCAATGTCTAAATGCCTGCGTGATGTTATACAGGGAACACCCTACAGAAAGAAAAGTTAGAGAATCTAAATAAAATCTAAAAGCGTATTCTTATGTAAAATTTACCGGTACTTGTACAGTTTAATCAAGACATTAAAAAATGAAAATATCGGAAAAAGTTTAAATTGTACGTATCCGTTATGAAATGAAGTTCTCCGAAAAAAAATTTCAGTTAATTTCATCTTTTTTTTTTTTTTTTTTTTTACAGCGAAAAAACAATGTGTTATGATATCAAGCAAAAGGTTAGCTTTTTAGGAAGAAAAGCTAGAATTAAAGATGGGGGAGGTAGTGTCAGCGCTTTAAATTGAGTTATCTCCCCGTGCCGTGTTAAAAAAATCCTAAGATGTCGACCTTCAACACGCTGTCATAAAGACGTGTTTTTCCGTTGTAAAAAAAAAAAAAAAAAAAAAAAGCTACTCAATCAAATTAAGTGAAATTTTTTTTTCCGGAGATCTTCAGTCCCAAACGGATACGGACAATATAACATTTTTTTTCGATATTTTCATTTTTTAATGTCTTGATTAAACTGTACAAGTGCCAATTTACCATCAAAGACGATGAAAGTGTTCCTGAATTTCTAAGTGCCTCCCTAAGAGAGTTATGAGTATTTTTTGGGGATGATTAATAGGACTCGGGAATCGAAAAAAAAAAAAAAAATCGAAACATTTTGGAGGTAGGAAAATTGGAAAAAAATTGTGCTTATTTTCCGATACGGTTCTTTTAATTGTTTTTATTTCTTTTTTGTTTTTTTTTGTTCAAAACTTAATTTCCTATGTCTCGTATGATGAAATGATGTTTGTTGATTTTAAGACAATGAGCAAAACTAAAATCTATAGAGCACCCCCCACGTGAATTTTTATATGAAAAATATATGCACATCTTACATAGGTTTTTACAGCAATCCATCCACCCTCCTCCACAAAAAAAACAACTTTATGTTTAGAAATATTAAAAGAATCGGAATTAGTAATTGTATCGGAATCAGGAAAAATATTGGAATCATCCTATCACTAGTTATAAGTCCATACTCCATTAAAAACTGAACGTATATTCTATTTTTATGAAATTTATAATATGTATAAAATTCTTCAGGGAAAACAATGGAAGTGGTTCCTAATTTCTACATAACCCTAACCCTAACCTCTCTCTCTCTCTCTATATATATATATATATATAATATCTATATGCCCCCCTCCTCTAAGTGACCAATTGGGACAGAACTCTCTAAAAACTTCAAATAAGTGTATCGGATATTTTAATTAAATTTAAGTCATAGGTATAAGATATTACTTCTTCCGACTATATTAGGGGTGAAATGGGAGAGGGGGAAGCAGAAACAAAAAAGGGTAATATGGTGTTTTGAACATAGTGAAAAAAAAAATACATAGTAGTGATTCTCGTTCGATCCTGATCAACAGCGTATCTTCCTGCTAGTTAGTATAATAAATATAATTATTGTAGACAGTGCTCAGGCACGTAGCAACTCATCAGAAGCAAGTGTTCTTGCACGTCTAGCAAAAGATTGCCTGGGCATCCCCATCAGCATTCTCCAGTCGGGGCGCCTCAGGCAACACGTGATAAACTTGCCCTACCCGAAAGCTGGGTGGCAAGACCTGAGAGGGTAGATCGACTAGGTAATATCAAGGCGGCGTACCTCAGTCCGGCAGGTATTGAGCCAGTTCCTGGTCCTGTATCTATTGGCCTGATTGTCAAGAATGGATTCTTGACTGATACTTTCTACTCAGTCTCCAAGCAACTGAAGCAGCAAGGAGACTCATCGTCATCAATAGAATAAGGGTATTTAGAGTATGATTTCTGATGGAGATTTTACATGTGTGTTTGTGTCTTCACTAATAGGTTATTGTGTATTGGTGCTAATTGATCTCTCGCATAGAGAGGAAGTTAGTTGTTGTATGTGGTTTACTTGAATGATTACAGGTGACTGATTAAACAATATAACAATGAAAATCTTGTGTACCATGTTCAGATACAAATCATCAAACGTGAATGTATATGTGTGTGTAGAGAGGAGGGGAGGCACAGGTACAGTGACTTTTGGGAGCTTTTAAAGGATACAATGTCTCGGAAACCAAACAACTGATGCAGAACGTCTGTTTGATGCTTCAGCGATTCTGGAAGTGGAAAAAATGCTTCTGAAAGTCATGGGAGCTATGCCGTTTTCTGAATTTTTAGGCATGTTCATGTGTGTTAGAAAAACGGAGATGAAAAAAGGTGATCCAGGTTGTTGGTGGTGAGATGGTTAAAAATTTTGTAGGTGTTTACTAAGTCAGTTGTTAGGTATCAAAGCTTAAATAAATTTGAACTTAGAGAAGCAAGACATTCAGATCATGACAGATTTCTGATGGAGGATTCTTTCTTTGCTGCTGATATCCTGTAAGCTAGTATTTCATGATATTTGGAATAGGTAATAGTATTACATTACTTTCATAATATGAAAAAAAAAATACACACACACATACACACGGCATCAGAACTATATAAAGTTTATGGAATCAGCTGGTTACTTCTGTAAGAAAAGATACATAACAACAAACATAATCAATTATGTTGAAGATGGAATAAATAGCTTATATTCACATCAGTTTACATGAAATGAACACCGT
The DNA here is from genome assembly GCF_053919585.1 of Euprymna scolopes. Classification (NCBI taxonomy): domain Eukaryota; kingdom Metazoa; phylum Mollusca; class Cephalopoda; order Sepiida; family Sepiolidae; genus Euprymna; species Euprymna scolopes. The sequence goes on along the minus strand of NC_136503.1, from coordinate 69,851,243 downwards.
AGAATTGACTTACATTTTTCTTAATCAATTTGAGCCCAGAGAGGAAAGACATTTAGAGTATGGCAAATTTCTGGGGCAGAGTATTTGATTGGTTGCCTGTTTCTGAGAAGTTTCCAAGCAGTCAATACTATGAGTAAGATGGTGGTCCCAGACTGATGATGGGAAAGGTCATACCATCGTTACATACAGTTTTAAATAGTTGGCTGGAGAGTTACTGACAAAGGTGTTACTTAGTGAGGCCAGGTTGGTTTCAAAGTCAATTTCTTAAAGCTGTCCAACATATGCCAGCATGTGATACAGATATTAAACTGCTGCTGCTGCTTATTATTATTATTGTTGTTATTATTATTATTATTAGTGGTAGTAGTAGTAAAGTTCGTGCCATATTTGTTTACTGAAATGAAGCAAAAGCTAAAGTTCGGCCATCTTGTTTGGTTACCCGATCTCCTTAATATATATATATATATATCTATATCTATATCTATATATATATATATATATATATATATATATATATATATATATATATATAAATAAAGAGAAAAGGAAAATGGTTACCTGATCTTGTAAGATGATTTCGATCAAAACATGAAGGAGAAGGAATAATCTTTCCTGGTTAAACTTTGGCAGAGTTGAATCCGATCCAGGGTCGGCTGCCGAGAAGGAACATAAAACGGTGGAGCGAGAGACGAGAAGGTTTGAAAAAAAAAAAAAAAAAGATCTTACCTAAAAAGAAAAAGAAGAAAAAAAAAAGCTGAATGAATATTTCGTTCATTTCTTTCTTTTTTTTTTTTTTACAAAAAAGTTTTAATGAAAACAAAAACAAAAAAAACATGCACACACAAATAACATTCTCGAGTATAAATGTTGGCGAATGTTATGAAAAAAAAAATGGTGATAATATTACAGTTCGGATTTCAATAACAAAACGAATCGTGCACTTTTAGCTTTAGCTTGTATATTTTTATGGCACATCAACACATCTATGGGTCATATGAGCACGAGATAGTCGTCTATTTAGTCGTAGTCTGAAAAAAAAAACCCAACTTTAGCAGTAAAAAAAAAAAAAAAGAATTCGTCTAGTTACTACAATTGTCACGAATAATCCTTTCTTTCTCTGTTTACCTAAAAACTAAACGGAACAAAGTTTCTTGCCAAGAACTTCCCATTTGTGGAAAACAGTACCGCAGGGCTGCCTGCCGGCTGACTACAACATGGTCGTTATTAAGTCTAATGTAAACAAATTCTTGTCAAACTGCCCACTTAAATAATCAAATCCTGATCATTTTACCCATCAACTCCAACTCGCTCCATGGTTTATTCATTGCTAACTAAGAATCTTATTATCCTCAAGTAGCCTTTGGCCCTGAGAAGTTGTAACTCATTAGTATATATCTCACTTACTCTCTATTATATTTCTTATATTATATATATATATATATATATATATATATATATATATATATATATATATATATATATAGTATTCCGATACTGGGTTTATATAATTGAAAATTCGGTAATCGTTCATATACCAATAAGTTTTAAGTTAAAATGAGATGACTTAAACTGTAGGCTACAAAATTATCATATTTCATAGTTGAGCATTTGTTTAAACAAAATCAAGACATCAAGGAACAACAGATAGTTTATTTCATCGTTAGTTATACCAAACGACATAAGGTTTGAATTTGTCCGAATAGTCTTGAAACAATTGTAACTAACAATGAAATACACTATTTGTTGCTATCAATCTCTTCCTTGATGTCTTGATTTTGTTAAATCAATATATATATATATATATATATATATATATGTATGTTTGTTGGCAGGATTCTGATACAAGTATACATTTTGCTCATTTAGATTGAGCCAGCCCCAAACTACGAAGTGTTTTAGGTTATCCATGAGGCGCAACTTTGTGTCATACACATTTCAGATGGATGTCACCATTCACTGTGGCAAGCATGTGCTTGATGTGCAAGTTCAGGAAGGCATCTTGCAGCAGATTGGGGGTATACCATGACCTGGAGTACCGCTTTGTCGCTTACCCACCATACAAGTTTCGAATTAAATGCACCCTCAGATACCAATTTAGGAAATTTCTATGATTTGGTGCGGTATATACAGCATCCAGCCTTCCCAAATGGTCACCCATCTGATACTGGCCAGGTTCATTGTTGCTTATCTTTGGTAATCTGGCGAGAACTGGGGTGTCCATGTGATTGTGCCGTACAGACACACACACACACACACATATAAATATTTTTTTTTTATATAGGCATCACCACTTATCAAGGCCCAGAGCCCACTCGAGGATAAGGGTTAAGAGTGTCAATTGGACAATATAGTAATCGTTAGTAATGGAAATTCGGTAAATTTGTTAAGTGGAACGGCTCATCAAGAACTTGTTTACGTTGGACTTAAAGACAATCAGATTGTAGTCAGCTGGAAAGTAGGAAAAAGGAAGACAGTTCCACAGGCGTGCACTTCTAAGAAAGAAGCTTTGTTCATGGAATCTACGTTCAGGTTTAGGCACAGATAAAGAGTGGGGAGAATTATTGATAGTGCTTTCAGCTAAACGAGTGTTTCTTGTGAAAGTTTGGCGAGGGGGAACTATAGATTGAAGCTCAGTTGAGCACTTACCATGAAAATAACGATAAAGCAGAGACAAACTCGCAACATCTCTTCTGTAAGATAAAGGTAGCAGGGAAGAGAAAAGGACATATCCTACGAGGCTACAAAGTCTATTTTTAACTCTATCAAGGCAGGACAAGTCCTTTCTAGCAGCTCCTGCCCAGATGTGGCAACAGTACTCTATCCTTGGACTTACCTGGCTCTTATATAGATAGAGAATTGCATCAGCAGTGAGATATCTACCGGATCGATAGAAAGATCTCACCATTTTTTCAGCGGCCTTGGCAACAGATTTGATGTATGTGCTATATTTCAGATCAGGAGTAAAGGTCAAACCCAGAATATGAATATATATATATATATATATATATATATATATATATTCACACTCCTTTCCACAGTCTAACCATATCGAATACAAATAAGCTTCAGTCTTGCTTACCTTGTGGACATAGTTTCAATCATGAAACTTTGTTTTGTTATGTTTTGGTTTCGGTTTCGATTCTAACTGATGGCACTCAAATCATATTTGTTTTTATTTTTCAAATCATAACTATATATTGGGTACAGTATAATATGAAACAGTTGACTATGATAAAAATGCAAAATCTGCATAAATCAAAATACCATATTTAAGCGTATTTTACAACCGGGTAACGCCGGTCGCACCTGCTAGTAACCTTGTCTGTGTGTGTGTGTGTGGAATAGTCTCTACCAAACTAATGTCAAATTTTTGGTCTACAGACTTGAAACTTGATATATTGGTTATTCGGACTTTCAAAGCAAATTCAATTCTTTTTTTAGCTACCCCCCCCCAATTACTAAGCTACTAAGCAGTCAAAGGCGTAAGTCAAATTAATGTGCATCCTTTATGCATGCGCAAATATACATTCATACGTTTAATTCAATTAATTTGTAATGCTTTGATAAGCATGTGGCCTAAGATCAGATGCTAGTGAATAATGCTGGAGAGCTAAAAGTTTTGGTTTCGATCCTAGCTGATGTCACCCAAGTCATATTTTTGAAAAACTTTTCAAATAACTACTATGCGTTGAGCACAATATAATAATCAATAGAGAATTGGCTCTATAATAGTAAATACGAAAACTGTGAAAATAAAAGTATCATATTTAAGCAGAGATTCCATTCAGAGTACGCTTTCTTCAATTGACAAAATACAAAACCGACTTTGCAATCTAGTGGAGGGCAGACGATCTATTCTCTTCCCTACAACCCCTTTCACACAGAAAAGATGTTGCTAGCCTCCCTCTAAAATATCATTATATTTCATGGTAGGTGCTCGACTTTAATCCCAGACACTTTCCTCCCTGTAAAACATTCACAGCAAGACTATGTCTTACTGCAACCACAGCAAAAAAACTTTCCTTTCTCCTTCCCTCTCTCTGTATGAACACACACACACACGTGTGTGTGTGTGTGTGTGTGTACCAAAACAAAACAGTACTTCCATGACAAAATTTTTTTCCTCGGAAAATTACATCTGGGAAACAGAAGACTGTAAGACTGCAATATAGTCATTTTCAAGTTCCATGTAAACAAATATTTGTTGAGCCGTCCTCTTAGATAATGAAGTGCTTTTCAAAACTTTTCTACCCACTGACTGTTCCAATCCTCATGCAGTGGCAATCATCATCCAATCAATAATCTCTTAAACCCTTATCCTTGAGTGGTGTTTGAGCCTTGATAGGTTGTGACCCTTTAGTATAAAATCACATAATAGCACTTCAGATGTTACAAAGATTTACATCCTTGAATGTATAAAATGCTTATTGCCATATTCAATTCCGATTTATTTATTTTTTTTACTCGCGTTCACTCCTTACAAAGCATATTGCCACTTTGATGTAAAGGGCGACTATTTGGGGCCATGTCTAGGAAAGATTAACAAGTTACATTCCAAGATCCAAATGCTGTAGACCCCCGGGATATGGTGGCCCTAGAATACGGTTTTTCCTGGTAATGATGTGGAATATGATATTTTCCGGCCCCTGTTTACGGTATTTGCTCCACCTTACGGCGTTATTTATAATGTTCTTTGATTATATACATGTGTATTATAAACTGCACTGTATTTTACTACTAATTTTTAATGGCGTATCCCGGGGTTATATTGCCTTTATTTTTCATGCAAAACAGCTCCTCCAGCATATTACAATTTCAGTACATTTTTACAAATCCGTTTCGTTATGCAGAAACAAAAACAAACTGTTATTATGTCAATAACGTCTCTTTACGTACATATACTCTTCAGAAAAATCAGAAATTAATTAAAATGTGAATATTTCACATGACAAAATATATAACATTTTTTTTTTTTTTTTACTTATGTTCACCCCTTACAAAGTATATCGCCACTTGGACGTAAGGGCTACTATTTGAGGCAATGTCTAGAAAAGATTAACAAGATATTTGTCTATGTTACATTTAAACTTCTGCATATCAGTACAGCCAGGGAAGCAGGCAGCAAGAAGGGAATTCCAAAGTCTAGCTGTTCGACGGAAGAAACTATTAGAATAAAAAGCTTTTTGGCATTTAGGGACAACAACAGTGAAGGGATGAGATCTTATTGCTAAGCAGGTTTTTCGGGGATATGTACGTCGAGGGGGTACAAGTGAAACGAGTTCATCAGAACACATTCCATTAAAATATTTGTAAAACAGACACTATGATGCAACATTGCGGCGATGAGACAGGGGCTGGAGCTTAGTTGAGAAAGTGAGACCGATTAGATTGACAACTCTTTTTAGGACTTTATCTAAGAGGGAGAGACTAGTGGTAGATGCACCAGCCCAGATGTGGCAACAATATACTCCATGCAAGGGCGAATGGTGACCTCGTAGAGGTACAGGATATATGCTAATTTATATCCTCGAGGAATGTTTAAAAGAAAATTCTTTGGAAACAATTTAACGAAAACGAACTCTATTTTACTGGTTATTTTTAACATTTAAAATAAAAAAGAAAAAAAAGATTTTTATGCTAATGAGACTTCACTTACTAAGACTGAAAGCAATTCAAGAATAACGTCTATTAAGAGCGTCGATGCATGGTTGTTATAAAATTTGGTGCTTCTGCAGTATTCTGGCTTTTTAAAACAGATGCCTTTCAGGTAAAAACACTATTACCTACTTACATGTGATGTCGAAATTAATAAAAATTCCAAAGGTAGAAGTCCTAAATAATTTGCAATTGTATTTTGAGTGTTGCTGCATTTCTGCTGGTTGAAGGTTCAATCCTTGGTGCGGGCAACACTCCAAATACAATTGCGAATTACATAGGACTTTCTAGAGCATTCTACCCTCATGGATTAAATAAAAGGTTCTGTTCAAAATTCTGTGCCAATTCCTGAGTTTGACAAGATGCACCTTAAAAAAGCCAGAAGATACATCGACTAAAATGTGAAAATAACGCAAAAGATGAGAACAGCAGTCTGAAGAAGCCAAATAATATCAATAATCAATCCTCATCTCAAAAATTCAGAAAAGTAAACTTAAGGTTTTAAGAATTTATTCAAATTTAGGGAATCTTAATTAATTGGAGTCTAATGATTACGGATTAAATTGAATGCAAATCTGAAATATTATAATTTCCACACGAGATTTGTGCCCATATTATGCCCCCTAAAAAAACTATTTGAATGCACCCCCCACCAAAAAAACAACCCCCAACCCCCCCCAAAACAAAAAAATACCCCCCCCCCCCCAAAAAAAAACCTCCTGAAATTTTGAGAATTTTATGAATTAATTCATTTATTGCAGACTATTATCCTTATCTTTTTAGTTGCTGTTTCACGTTTCGACCAACTATTCCTCTCGCCTTCGTCAGGTAGTAACTGCGATGGCATAGGAACTCTGAATCTCATAACTACATCCTCAGCAATTACTGCCATCCATAGTTGTTGTCATCTCACCACGTTTTGGCAAAGTAAGCCTGACGAAGGCCAGAGGAATAGTTGGTCGAAATGTTGTGAAACAACAACTAAAAAAGATGAGGATAATAGTCCGCAATAAAATAAATAAATAAATAAATCTCATCTCAATAATGAATTCCAATTAAATAATATAAATTTTATGGATATTTAATATTGTTCACATGTCACAAAAATCAGAGGAAGATGAATTTTCTCAAAGGGTTTTCACTCTCTTTTGATTGTGCATAAAACTAAATAAAACTAAACATAAACCACATTACAACACAACACCTTTTGCCCAACAGCTGCGTTTCAAATTCTGATTAGTTTAGAAGTGAGTTCTGTACAGACAAATATTTAAAAGATACCGAATTTTATTCGTATTATTTAGATTCTTCAAACTACTGTTCTCATCTTAAGTGCCATGTTCACAACGTTTTGGCCTATGTAACCTATGGCCTTCTTCAAATGTACCTTGTAGAATTCGGGAATCTTTCTGTCAAAATCAGGAATCTGCACAGAATTTCCAACGGGACCCTTCATTCAACTCACAGAGGTAGCATGCTCTCGTTCTGTCAGCCATGTGCTAAGTAATTTGCAATTGTATTTTTGATCACCCACGCTGAGGATTGAACCTTCAACCTTCAGAAGAAGGACACTTTTACAACTTAATTTTTCCAAGTATGCTAACCACTGTGTCACGAATCCTTGCGGGCAATTCTAGTACAAATTTTACAAGCCTTAAACCTATTTTATTTCTGGATGAAAATATCACTATTTTTTACTAAATATTATTACTATATATATATGTGTGTATATTATGGCTTAATATAGGCCAGTTAACATGATGAAAAAAAATAAAAAACGAAAATAAAAGCAAGCTAACCAAGTTTTGTTTCTCGCCCAACAGAGCTAAATCGAGGAAAATTATGATTAAAAAAAGAAAAATTGTCATGAATATGGCAGGCGAGAAAAAAAAAAAAAATTAAAAAATAAAACGAAAAATAAGCGGCAGGGGAAAAATTATATAGAAATCAAATTAAGTCCTGAGAGATTTTCTTTTTTCTTTTTTAAGACTTAATTTGATTTCTATTTTTTTTCCTCGCTTATTTTTCGTTTTTATTTAAAAAAAAAATTTTTTTTTTTCTCCCCTGCCATATTCATGACAATTTTTATTTTAATCGTAATTTTCCTTAATTTAGCTCTGTTGAGCGAGGAACGAAACTTGGTTAGCTTGCCTTTATTTTCCTTCTTTTTTAATCATCATGTTAATTGATCTTTATTTAGCCATAATTAAATTTTGTAACCCAAAAAAGAATTTTCATATATATATATATATATATATATATATATATATATATATATATATATATATATATATATATATATATATATATACTGGCACGGTAAAATAAAAATTAAATTTTGTCTAGTAAATTCTAAAAAAGGGATTAAATTAAAGAAAATAACAAAGTATATTATGTATTTTTAACTGGCCTTTCCGATGCAGCAATCGGATTTTAGAAAAAATAAATAACAAAGGAACAACAAACATAATTGCAAAAAACCCTTGTTCAAAATTATTGGCACGATTTATTTAATAATCAATTGTATAGCCTTTGGCCTTGATTACCTTCCTCAGTCGCTTTTCATAGTTTACAACCAAGTTGTTGCACTCTTCAGTAGTAATTTTAGCCCACTCTTCCTGACAATAATCCTCCAATTGAATAAGATTCTTAGGCTTCCTTTGCATTACCCTCAATTTTAATGTTCTCCATAAATTTTCAATTGGATTAAGGTCTGGGCTTTGTGATGGCCACTCCAAAACATTAATATGATTGTCCTCAAGCCATTTCTTAGTCAGTTTAGCCGAATGCTTTGGGTCATTATCTTGCATGAACCACCAACGACGACCAAGTGAGAGCTCTTTAGCAGAGTCTTTCAGGTTTTCATCCAATATTTTAACATAATCTTCCTTTTTTATGCTACCTGTGACCTTAACAAGTCGTCCTGGTCCAGAGGCAGCAAAGGATCCCCAAAACATCAAACTGCCTCCACCATGCTTCACTGTGGGTATGGTGTTCTTAGGCAGGAAAGCTTCGCCAGATTTTCTGTAAATATAAGACACTTTATTATGGCCAAATAACTCTATTTTCGTTTCGTCAGTCCATAGAACACGTTTCCAGAATGCAACATCTTTATCAATATGACGTTTTGCAAAGGCTAGCCTTGCTTTCAGGTGCATAGGCTCAATAAGGGAGTCTTTCTCGGACGACATGCTTTTAAACCAGCTCTCTTCAAAACTCTACCAACTGTATGTCGAGATACATTCACTCCAGAGGTGCTCTGTTCATCAACAATCTCCCCAACAGAGATCCTTGGGTTTTGTTTTACTTGTCGAACAATTTTCCGTTCATCTCTTGGGGAAAGAATCCTTTTTCTCCCTCTACCCTCTAAACTCATAACGTGGCCTTGCGATTTGAACTTGTTTATTATGGCTCTAACAGTGAATTTGGGAAGGTTTAGCTTCTTTGAAATCTTATCATAGCCCTCCCCATTGGTATGGCATGCTACAACAAGCTTCCTGACGTCTTCGCTGTGTTCCTTAGTTTTAACCATGGCGATTGAAAATTATAATTTAGTCACTTATAATAGTTTAAATAAATCGCTATCTAAAAATTATCTGAAAAAAATTATTCACTGAATTAGCGTTAAACAAGCATAATATGGCTATAAAAAAGTTCAGAAAGCACGTAAACCGGAAATTGATTGATATTATACTGATACTAAAAGAAAAACAAAGCCGTGCCAATAATTTTGAACAAGGGTTTTTTGCAATTATGTTTGTTGTTCCTTTGTGTTATATTCCTAAATACTTAGGAAATAAAGACAAACGTGAGTTACACCGAGTGGTATGTGTAATGGGGTTTATTTATAATACAGAAACGTAAGGCTGCTCGCCTAAGGTAAATAGAAGTACATAGTAACAAGTATGGGGAAGAAAGTCTGATAATCAACACGTAAGACTATCCGTCTTACTGCGACTGCTTGTCTGCCGCTGTCTGCCAAACAGTCCAATATATATATACAGTTTGTAACCGGTGTATAGCCAGTTATGTTCCTTCACAACACCTCCCCCTGAAGCTGAAATCTTCCTGATTTTAGCTTAAATACCTCTTCCTTTTAGGGTCAGGGCTTAATCTCCTGGTAACTTTTCTCTTTCTTGCGCTTTTCCTTCTGGTCAGCGTTACCCGGGGTAAAGGTTTCTGTCCAGCCCGTATGGTCGGTTCAGGCGAAATATTCATTGTTTGCGGTACACACGCTGGTTTTGGTATATCAAAAATATCGCACAATGTTTCCATTGGTGTCTCTTCCACATTTGGAGACAGTCTGGGACGTATTTGATTTCTGTGTCTTTTGCAGACAAAACTTAATCCTTGGATGGTATAGACCATGTTCCCAATCCTTTTTTTGATAATACCTTCAACCCACTGATTTCGTCCATTTTGAAAATTTTTGAAATATACATTTTCACCTGGGGAGAAGCACTTGGTATTAAGGTTTTCTTTTTTGAAAACTTTCTTTTTCTCTGGTAGCAGCCTATCGAAGACAGATCTTATCTTTCTTGCAAACATTAGCTCAGCCGGGGAAGAATTGACATTATTATTAGGATTTGGTGTCACCCTGTAAATTGCTAAAAATGTTTGAATACATTGTTCGTCTGTGTCCGTAGTAAGATTTTTCTTAAGTGCCCTTTTAAACGTATCTACAAATTTTTCGGCCAACCCATTCGATCGTGGATGGTACACAGGTGTTGTCATATGTAGAATATTTAGTGAGTCACAGAATTCTTTGAATTCATGAGCAGTAAATGCTGTTCCATTATCGCTCACTAAGGTTTTTGGCACTCCAAAACGGCTAAAAATTTCATTAAGCGCACTCACAGTGTTTTTTGCTGTTGGATGTCTAAACTTAAATATTTCTGGCCATTTTGAAAAAGAATCTACAATAATCAAGTAAAAATAACCATTTATAGGTCCCGCATAATCAATATGCAGACGTGACCAGGGTAGGTCCGTCTTTGGCCATGGCGTCGTTTTTACTGGAGGATCTCGAGCTGCTAATTGACATCCTCTGCATGTCTTGACACATTTTTCAACTTCCTTGTCCATACCAGGCCAGTACACATATCCTCTCATAAGGGATTTCATTCTCGAAATGCCCGGATGACCTGTATGAAATTCCTTCAGAATTTTCCTCTGTAACGTTAGTGGAATTACGATCCTCTCACCATACATGAGCACATCTTCACAGATGGAAAAAGGCGTTGTTTGATCTACCTTTTTATTTTTTTTTATCCATCCCAATTGATTTTTCATTTTCTTAATGAAAATGTCATTTACTGCCTCTTTTTTTATTTTTTCGAAAGTTACCGGAAGTTCACGTATCATATTACACATTGAACTTGTACATTCACTTTCGTCTTTAAGCGCAGCAATTACCGTTTCTTCGAAACTTTCGCTTCTTTTAGGGATCAACCGTGATAATGCATCTGCGTGTCCTAACTTTTTTGAGGATACATGTTCCATCTTAAACTGATAGTTTAAGAGGGTTACAGCCCATCGCTGTAATCGATTCGCAGTATGTGTGGGAATGCCTTTCTTTGATCCAAATATGGTAAGTAGGGGCTTATGGTCGGTTTGCAAAATAAAAGATCGTCCATGGAGAAATCGATTGTACTTTGTAATTCCAAATATTATCGACAGCGCCTCTTTTTCAATTTGGCTGTAATTTTTCTCCGCTGCAACCAACGTTCTTGAAGCATGGGCGATAGCTTTTGTCCTACCATCCTCATACTTGTGAAGTAATACAGCGCCAACACCGTAATCACTGGCGTCCGTTGCTAGTATTAGTTCCTTTTCTGGATTGAAATGTGCCAATGCTAAGTCTGACAGTAGACATCTTTTGATATTTTGGAAAGCAGATTCACATTCCTTATTCCAGTTCCATTTAACACCCTTTTTCAGTAACTCGTTAAGAGGAGCTCTTAAATTATGTATGTTAGGGATGTAAATTGCATAGTATTGAACTAATCCCAAAAACGATTTTAATTTTGTCACTGAATCTGGAGCAGGCATCTTTTCAATTGCTTCAGTCCTTTGTGGATCCGGTCTTCGACCCTCTTTGTCGATTATTTGACCTAGATATTTAATTTTTTTCATAAAAAAATCGCATTTTTCTGGGCTCAATTTAAAACCAAATTCCTGTATTCTTTTGAATACTTCTTTTACATGCTTCTTATGATCTTGCAAATTTTCACTTTTAATTAGGATATCGTCAAGGTAGGCCATTGAAAATTCCAACCCTGCCAGCATCGTGTCCATAATTTGCTGGAAAATAGCAGGAGCAACCTTTAATCCAAAAGGAAGCCTCTTTAGCTTAAAAATGCCCTTATGAGTATTTATGCCTAAGTATTTGTAGCATTCATCGCTGATCTTAATTTGCAAGTAAGCATCTGAGAGGTCTATCTTAGAAAAAATTTTTCCTCCGTTAAGCTTAGAGAACAGATCTTCTGCGGACGGAAGGGGATAATTATGGTCCAATAGACAGTCATTTAAACCCGTTGAAAAATCTCCACAGACCCTTATTCTGTTATTTTTTTTCTTTACATACACGGTTGGACTTGCCCAATCTGTGTGGTTAACTTTTTCAATGACTTCCAGTTGTTGAAGTCTATCCAACTCTTTTTCGATTGCGTCCATCGCTGAAAAAGGCACATTCCTTTTAGGTTTGAATACTGGAGTGGCATTTTTCTTTAATTCAAATTTTGCCTCTGTCTTAATACAGAGTCCTAATCCTTCGGCAAAAACATTGGGAAATTCAGTTTTCAAATCCTTCAGGAAGTCTTCCCTTTGGTTTGCTTTTTCTGCAGTTAAAACGTTACAAAATGAATTTATGGGTTTCTCCCATAAATTAAACAGGACAATCCAATCTACCCCAAACAGGCATGTATTCTTTCCTGGTACGACGTACACTTTGGATTTATGAGTCTGGTTAGCGAATGTCACTTTGCATTTTAATTCTCCCTTGAACTCTAATCTTTTGCCGCACACACTTCTCGCCGTCTTTCTGGTTTTCGTTAATTCAGGTCGACCTATCCTTTTCCATATATCTTCATTTATAATACTAATATCTGCACCGCTATCCAGAAGCAATGTAACCAGATGTCCATTTATCCGAACATCAACATATTTCCGTCTTTCGCAGCTTTTTTCTTTATTCATGCGAAGCGTATTTACATTATCGGTCCCTTGTCTTTTCTTCTGGGCACAGTATGTTCCCTTGTGACCTCTGAGACCACATTCATAACATATTTTGTTCCTAAACCAGCAGGTCTTATTGTTGTGTCTTAAACTACCACAACATTTACACTTTAGCTTTGGGTCTTTGTATCCTTTAAGGATCCTGTGTTCTTGGAACCTGGACTTTCTTGTGGTCCCTTGCCTTTTTACTTGCTGCACCTTAAAAATATTTTTCTCTTCAATGCGAGTGTTGTCTTTCTTTATGTTAATCAGACGTTGACACTCTTCAGTGACTTTTTGCAATGTTCTGTTAGGATCCGCCTCCATAATTGTTAGGATCCGTGAACGTATATCTTTGTCCCTTGGTGCTGTGAGACCTTGTACAAAGATTAAACATTTAAATTGGTCTGCGGAAATTTCATTCAATTTAAATGATTCGCATAAACAGTTCACAGTGCAAGCATATTCTAGATAGTCTTCAGCTTCTGCCTTCTGAATGTTCAAACATTTGTATCTAGAGTGAAATAGGCTATCCCTTTTATCAAATATTTTCGACAAGGTACTAATTGTTTCCTCGAACGAAACCTCCTCCGGTTTTTTTGGTAGAATTAGATTTGCATACTTGGTGTTTTCATCAGTACCCAGTTTTTGTAGTAGCAGGGTAACTTTTTCCTCATCGGTCCAGTCTAAACATCTTTTCGTAAAAATTGTTTCGTATCTTCTGTAGTATGCAGGGAAAGTAACACCAGTATCCGGGGAGTAACGAAATTCCGTTAGTGAATTTGAAATACCCTCGGCAGAAAAATTAGTCTTCTTCCCGGTCGACGTTAGAATTAGCTTTTCTAAATTCTTTTGCTGTGTCGACATTTGTCGTTGTAGTATGTTTGTTTGTTCTTGTTGTGCCTCTAAAGTTTTTTGTGTTCTTTCTTGTTGTTGTTGCAGCTGTTGCTGTAGCTGTTGTTGTTGAATTTGTTGTTGTTGTTGTTGTTGCGCTAAAAATTGTTGAGTCATTTTTGTCTGTTCCTGGATGCTAAGGGCTAGAGCCTTAGTTAACTCTGCTAATTGTTCCATGTTAGCTTCTAGTACAAAAATGTCTTTTCGAATTCTACACAATAATTCCAAAGAAAAATCGTAAATTTACGTATATCGTAAATTAGTAGCAATATGCAGACACAACACGTTTCAACAAAGTTCATCCATAGTAATTCAACAGGCTTTGTAAAATAATTTTTTTTTTTTTTTTTTTTTTCAACAACGTAAGTTCATACACAAAATATTTCTTACTTCCCACGACAAATAGTTCCAATTATTTATATAAAGGCAATAACAAACAATTAATTTTCCAAAAAAAAAAAAATATATGGCTGCCGTTCCCACGTGGCATAAAATGGTACAATAGTCGTTGTATTTATATTTTTTCTTTCGAAACTCGTAATCCTTTAGTGTAGTTTCGAATTCAACTTGCGACCATTTTTTTTTTTTTTTTTTTTTAATTGTCAAAATAAATATAAATTCCACTTTACCTTGAACATGTTTCTATAATTTCTTGTGAGTTCTTTACGAAGAAAAATCCGTACTTTTCGCTACTTTAGGTAGGAAAAATGTTTTAAATTCATTGACGCACGTGGTCAAAAATCCTTGTGTAGTTTGTTTTTTTCGTAAAACAAAAAAATCCTTGCATTGTACACAGTCCTTGGTACGGTAATTTATCTCTGTTAAGAGAAAGAACATCCTTTCGTCGCCATTGTTATATTCCTAAATACTTAGGAAATAAAGACAAACGTGAGTTACACCGAGTGGTATGTGTAATGGGGTTTATTTATAATACAGAAACGTAAGGCTGCTCGCCTAAGGTAAATAGAAGTACATAGTAACAAGTATGGGGAAGAAAGTCTGATAATCAACACGTAAGACTATCCGTCTTACTGCGACTGCTTGTCTGCCGCTGTCTGCCAAACAGTCCAATATATATATACAGTTTGTAACCGGTGTATAGCCAGTTATGTTCCTTCACAACACTTTGTTATTTATTTTTTCTAAAATCCGATTGCTGCATCGGAAAGGCCAGTTAAAAATACATAATATACTTTGTTATTTTCTTTAATTTAATCCCTTTTTTAGAATTTATTAGACAAAATTTAACTTTTATTTTACCGTGCCAATAAATATGATCATCACTGTATATATATATATATAGTAAGTTATAAAATCTATATGGCGATTAAGCTACACTGAATATTCCACGTTTCATCCACTCTAGG
>NC_136503.1:69823612-69826112 GCF_053919585.1 Euprymna scolopes | reverse complement strand
ACTAAATTTTAGTTTATTGATTTTTCCCCCCTATTATCCCACCACGCTATTCGTCACATCCTAATCAATTTTGTTTCTTTATCCACCTCTTTCAACTTTGCTCCCCTATCTTAATCCTTTTCCTTATAATCCTCCCCACCGCTTTACACCTAGTAACAGCGCAACCCGTAGAAATATTACCGTATATTATCTTCTGAAAATTATTATTATATTTTTTCGACTACCTACTCCATACCCCTTCGTAACTTACCCCTTTAATTTAATGTCAGGCCTTGCCCTATCTATTAAATTAAAACCTTACTACACGACATATAATCCACATCACAACTTTTATTGGGCCTGTCGGTGGGGCATTAGAATACGCCGACTGCCCCCCCATGCAGAGGGTAAAAGTCCTTCAATGGGGGTCCTGGATATGACCTTAAACTGTATCCAGTGGTGAGGCTCCAGCTTGTGGGCTTTGGGGAGTGTGGAGCCACCCTTTAATTACCATTGCTCCCAGGTCCACTCTGACCCGGAGTGGTAGTACCTGTTAGGGTCCCAACTATGGGTTAAATAGAAACCGACGTGAAAACAACAAATATATTCTATTAAAAAATTTTTTGTTAAAAATCTTTGGATTCGGCATTAAATAACCCGAAAAGGGTTGATATGCCGTAAAACAAAACCAACCAACCAACCAACCAACAACTTTTATTAATTTCATAACATCATGCCATAAGACATAGTCCATTTATAAGTGATGTTGTAATAATCGTTACATTTGACAAAATCCTACTTAGCATATAACCCCTCGCTTTAATTGATCATCATAATATTACACCGAAAAACATACACCGTCTCTAAGTGCTGTTGCGATCTCGGCTACTTCTGTCAATAAAATACCTTTTTAGCGTAAAGCTCCTGCATTAGATACTACACATTTTACATACGAATAAATTAGAACCACCATCCAACCTACCCAATATCCTCCCCTTGAGTTTAAACACAAAAACCCTATCCACATTCTTTAAAATCTATGATAGACACCCTATACACCTTTTTACATTACACTTTATATAATACACTCCTCCTTTATCTTAGAGTTCAATATAGTTCCCCCAAACAACGTCAATAATTTTATTTATTTATTTCATTCCTGATGAATCCCTCGCTAGATGTCACATTTTCACTATGTTACCTCACATCTTCTCTGTTCTTCTGATGAGAAGCATTAGGCTTCGAAATGCCTTGGTATTAAGAGACCCTTTACTCTCCCAACTAAATGTACGTATACCCTTATTAAATAAATGAATCATTATATATATACCAATGTATAAGTTGTTTTTTTGTGAATTCATATTCCACTCTTATTATTTTCTTCTATATACACACACACATATATATATACACACACATACACACAGACACACACATTATATATATATATATATATATATATATATATATATATATATATATATATAAAGACTACCATTCACGTGTAATCACCTTTTTCTTCACCATATTCCATCTGCTTCACTTTTTGTTATCAAGTAAGATCTTTGACTTACTTGTAGTTTCATCAAATATTTTTGTATGCAAAATCCGATCCCGCATTTTGCTAATTCCTACCCTCTGATGAGAAGGAAAGTATTTCTTTGAAACTCCGATTAAGGACTATCCACTTATCAAGTGTTTCCTTTTCAGATGAAATATGTTTTTAACTCTTTTTCAAAGTGTTTTTTAACATGTTTTATTAACTGTTTGCTCTTATTATAAGCTCTATCTCCTATTTGGTTTTATCGAGCTTTTACATCTGGTTGAGATTACTTTATAAATATTAATTCTTTAATCTTTATAATATACTTTAGTTTTACCATCTTGGATCATTTTGGTGAATTTAATTGTAATTTTTATTTTATATATATATATATATATATATATATATATATATATATATATATATATATATACTTAAGAATAAAAATTATCCAACAATGAGCTGTGATTATATATTTTTTTTTCAGTTAAATATTATTAGATGTTATTATTATAATTATTATTAATTTTTTTGATATTTTTTCAGTAAAGTATTATTTTACAGTAAAGTATTATCATTAGTATTATAAATTTTATAACACGTTTTATTAATACGCCTAGATTTAGTTTTACAAGTTACTTACACAGATTATTATAGTTCTAAATTTTCAGTTTAATTTTGTCATTTAAAGGGTTTTATCAATACGTATAAAATTAACAAGAATAGTACTGTATGTATTAGATAATATTATTTTGAGTTGACTGGATTTGAATCGATTTAAATAGATTTAAATGAAATTAGTTTAAGCGGTTGGTTTCTGTTTGACATGCGTTGTTTTTTATTTGCTTCCTTTTCTTTTTCTTTTTTCTTTCATATGTCTGGGCTCACATTGAGCTTCTTGACCTATTTTCGCGGCCTGTCACTTTATTTTATAACGGTTTATTGACTTTGTCTACGTAATTTATCTTCCTCTCTCTC
>NC_136503.1:69773612-69818612 GCF_053919585.1 Euprymna scolopes | reverse complement strand
GGGGTGTTTATACTACGCTGGGTTCTCTCGTAAAAAAAAAAAAAAATACCAAAAAAATTCAAAGCACCTGTAAACCTTGAAATCAAAACAAGGCTTGCTTCTTCCAAAGAAGACTATGCCGCCATTTTTTTCTTTTTCAAATCCTCTCAGAAAAACTGATCTGTTTTGATAAAATAAAGAACAATAAAAACTACTTGATAAACCAAAACAAATGAGCCAGGCAGGTATAAAATAAACTTTTATTGGCTACGATAACATTTATTTCTTGTATATATTCGAATCTAAGGACTGGTGTTAATCGTGACACCCTGCACTGATGATTCCCGAAAGGATGAAACACTAGTGTCTGTCGGTATTTAATAATTATTATATTAAATAATTATGTTAGCCCCTTTTAAGAAACTCGTTTCTTATCGTTTAGCACTTCTAGTTGAAATAGAAGTCAGTCAATTTAGTTCATATATGCAGATCATCATATAATGATTAGATCACTCTGACAGACGTTAAAAACATTTAAAATAGTAAATGTTTAAATTTCAGCAAACAGTATCTCTCACAGTTAACAGTAGCCAAATGGATTGGGTCGTTGCTAATGAAGCCAGAGAAAGCTTCTGTTGTGGGGTTCAAATCTATCAACTCGTGTTAATCATGACACTCTGCACTGATGCTTCCTGAAAGGATGAAACACTAGTGTCTGTAGGTATTTAATAATTATTATAGTAAATAATTATACATATATACATATGTATATATATATTTCTGTAGAAATATATATTCTTATAATACACACAAATCCTTATTTAAGAAGCTCAATGTAATTACAGAGCAATATAGTGAATAAATGACACAAAAACTACATTCCAAAATTCATGATGTTGACCATCTTATAATTTATTCCTTTAATTCAGTTGACATTTACAATTCTTGACAGTATCTGTTCCGTAGCACAAAATCAATCACTTAATTATTCTATCAATCAGTGAATCTATTTTGCCCTTAACTCATCAGAAGAAATAGCAACAATCAATCCATCAAAAAGAAATAGTTTGATTTGACATGATTAAAATCCGAAAATTAGAAGAGAAGCTGCAAATACCTTTAATATGTTTCCATTATGCCATTAAATGGCAGTCAACATCATGAATTTTTTAATATAGTTTTTTTTGTCATTTATTCACTATATGCCACTCTCAATATGGGGACACCAAATTGGTTAAAGGGAAAATTATTCCCAACTTGCATTTAGGTAAAAATGCACTTTCGTAAATAATTGAATTCAGTCAAAACGTATCGCAAAAAAAACAAAAAACAAATAACATCTATGTAAATCGTGATATATCCAAACAGTCGTGCAGGGTGGACAAGTGGTAAGAGTTTAGGCTCCTTATTGTGGCATCCCGATCTCGAATCTCACTAGATTCAGCCACTCTGATGAGTTGTAGATGACGAAACACATGTAAGTGGATAATTATATTTTAAAAACAAACAAACAAAAATAACTAAAACAATATATATGCCACTCCCCATATAGGGGTACAAACTGGTCAAAAGGAAAATTATTCCTAACTCGCATTTAGGTAAAAATGCCCTTTTGCAAATAATTGAATTAAACAATATATATATATATATATATATATATATATATATATATATATATATATATATATTAATTCAATTATTTACGAAAGTGTGTATATAGTCTTGGAAGTTTTTAACCTTTAAAACTATACAAAAAAATATTTTTTATCATTCGTTAGAAAACCATCTAGTCAGTAAGTCATTTAATCACCTGCAATCACTGCATCAACTCGCTCTCGAATTTACTATAATACCAATAATTTATTTTTCAAGGGATCATCAGTTGTTTACCATGAAATACCGTTTCGAGAATTTAATATATATATATATATATATATATATACAATTTTGGAATTTATGGTATATATATATATATGTAGTCATCCACATACTGTACTGTTTCGCTGTTTCACAGTTCATCAGTGCAGCTAGACAGGCAACTACCTCAAGTCAGGATTGAAACTCGACCGCCTGTATGGCAGTCAAGGCTCCTAACCATTACACTAATCGGCGGTTGCTGTGTGAGTAGTGAAATAACGGTATTTTGACATCGTCCGAAATACCTAAGCTCGATTTGTTTACACAAAGAGCATCGCTTTATACGCTACTGGTAATTCGTGTATCACTTCTCAATATGCTCAACTCAAGATGAGGAGCATTATATATATATGTATATATATATATATATATATATATATATATATATATATATACTTCAGAATAGTGTAATGCCATAAATCTACTGGTATGGAAATCCAGATTTGATATAGAAATCTTAGATTTGAAACTTAACCATTTCACGTCATGGAATTTAAATTACTAATTTATAATATATATATATATATATATATATATATATATATATATATATATACCTCCTCTTCCTACATCTAACACCTCACCCCACTAATAATAATATAGACTTCTAATGATAAGGCGTCCACCAGACTTTGAATTATTTTCGCTGAACCCACAAACAAATTTATACAAGAACTTGCCCGATTCAGATATCTACTCAGCTATGCGGATTACCCAATATAAAACTTGGATCTTATATATATATATATATATATATATATATATATATATATATCGTTGTAGTCGTTTGTTGGCTTCTCTGCCAAATACCGGTAATTTGTATCATTCTTATGTTTTGTCTTCTTGTAACTAAAATGTCTACGTCAAGTCAACTGTAAATATCCTAATTTCTTCCACTACTTTGTGTCATTCATGTGCTATACACATATACTGTTGGAGTTTCCATCATCTAGAACACTTTTTCTGTTGCATTTCGGGAGTTACCTTTCAACCATATTTTTCCTTTTTTTCTTTTTTATGCATGCATGACGTTCATTGTTCAATTTTGAAAAGGTGCACCGAAATCTATTTCCAGTTGTTTCGACAAAAAAAAAAAAAAAAAAAAAAAAAATGGACGTGTTACATTCGTCTTTAATCCAAGGGAGCTTTTCCCACCTTATTCCTTTAGAAAGTATTCTCGGAGATTCATGCTTTTGTGGAGTGAATCCCCATTGTGAGGAATTTGAATTAATGCTCAGTTGGGAACTGGTAAAAGAAATTACTGATTTGTCTCAATTCCTGTCATGGACTTTATAAGAACTTTTCAACCAATGTGGCGATAAGAATAATCGCTATTCTTCCAAATTCTTGATCTGCCTCAGACAAGAAGGATGCGCTACTTGGAGAAGGCAACTACCAGCCCTGAAGTCACAGAAGGCGCTTTGCTTATGTAACTACACATTGAATTTAAAAATCCATTCAAAGGTAAGTATTCGGGTTTTGCAAATTTCGTATCTTCAAGGATCTTTTCATCTCTGTGGATTTTCTTCACAATGCACACATATTCGTCTTTGGGCAAAATCTTCTGCAAGGCATGATTAGTTTGTATATGCCAACACCTACATCCATAATAGTTTCTTTGTTGTCGGAATTCCTTGTTGCCGTTTCGTCAAACAGTTTGTGGCGAAAGAAACTGTAAATAACCGAGCATCTCCGTTTTTTTTTTTGTCTGCTGTGGTTTCGGATCGTTTCCTCCTCCTCCTTCCCCTCCCCTTTACAACTATTGCATCAACATCATAACTAAACAAGGAAACGATTTTGCTTATCATCTTACGAAAGTAATCAAATTTACTTTCACCTATGCTTTTTTTTTCAATACGCTACCTATCACCCTCGCTTCCATCACTCTCTCTCTCTCTCTGCATCTGTGAAGGTAATACGCAAAGGAAAGAAAAAAAATATTGAACTAGTTCATTATAAAACAAAAGGGAATATCACCGAAAGTAGACATACTATTCGGGAGAGAGAGAGAGAGAGAGAGAGAGAGAGAGAGAGAGAGAGAGAGAGAGAGTGCGACCAAAGTGAGATCAATTGCTTTTTTTTTGTCTTTAGTTTTTTTTGTTTTTGTTTTCTTCTGTCATTTTGGATCAGCTACTCCTCTTCCTTCTTCTCCCTCCTCCTTGCAACCATCGCATCAGCATCAGCATCATCGGTACGTAGGGAGACATTTTGCTTACCATCTCCGGCGCCTTTCGAAAATTAATTGTTGGCATTCAAATTGTGCGTCGTCATGTGTTTGGCCCGCGCTTTTATTCTGCAGGCAGAAGCAGGGGGGGGGGATGAAGCCGAGATGGAGACCAATGAAATAGAGCAGCAGATTTTGGCAGGCAAGGAAAGGAGTGAGGTCAACCGGATGCAAGGTCATTCTAAACATGCTACAAATAACACTTTTCAAGCAACTTAGAAAATCAGTCGCACGTTTGTGAAACGAAGAGACAAGATATTTGGACAAGTTGCTATATTTTAAAACAACTATTACTATTATTATATTATTATTGGCTCACAAGGAGCTTTCACACAGATCATCAGAGATCTTTCCCTTAAAACAGCCTGTGGTGTTCCCTGGAAGCAGAGTGACAACAAGTCTCCCTAGATTTCCAGTACTCTCCACCTCTTTCGATAACATTTGCAAATAAATTTGCATTATCGCAACAGCTGCTTGCCATTGATTTCTCGTTGGCAGCAGCTATTGGTCTTTGCTGGGATTTGAGTGGCAATAAGCCTACCCAAGGTCCCAGTTTTCTTTGCACTTATTCGGCTAAGGTTTGGTCAGTTCATTCCTTCCTCCTTGACTCTACTTGGTTATTTGGTCTCGCTCTTTTGGGAGGGGGCGTGATGTGGCAATGGGGGTAGGGTTGGGTTAGAGAACTTATAGATATGCGGTTTCAGTGTTCTTGGTTCCATGTAGTGTTTCATGTTTTGCCTTTGCAGCAGTTTATCTGGTCCACACTTGTGTTGCTCCTGTGTGTTAGTTTCCACATTCAAGAATTTTTCTTAATATTTCAGCTGTTTTCATGATTCAAGAAATACAAAAGATAAAAACAAATGGATATGACATTGTTCTGAACGATATCGGGATAGCCATTACGTTCAGCTTGTAGGTATTTTTTTCTTATCTCTATTCATGTAAAGTAACGTATCTATTATAATAAAGTTATATTCCTGTCTGTTTGTTTGCTTATTCGCAATTTGATTAATATGTACAAAAGGAACACTGTTTCAGAATTTTCATACTGAAAATGGGCGTTTAAACACTTTCGTTCCAGAATGATTCCTATATTTACTATTTATTCAAAGGGAAAAAGCCAAAAACTATATGGTCCCCCGACTGATGCCTTGAATTTTAGGAGAAAAATTAAAATTTTTCAACCCTTAAAACACCCTGAGGATCAAATCCCAGAATTTTCCTAGGGTTACATATTATGTATCCAAAGGTATATCCACGTGGTCTTGCTTTGGGGTAATTTTCAACAAAATCTAATGGTTGGAAAAGATTTTATGTCCCGGAAAGTGCTACTTTTGCTCATTTTGACCCCTTTTGATCCCCTGGGGACGCAACCAGAATTTTGCCAGCGTCAAATATTACGTTTCTAGATGTATGTCCATGTGATCTTGCTTTTGGGTAATTTTCACCAAAATCTAATGATCGGAAAAGATTCTATGTTCCGAAAAGTGCTATTTTTGGCCATTTTGACCTCTTTTGACCCATTTGTGACGCAACAAGAATTTTTAACAAAAATCCGAGAATGTCATATTTCCACCCTTGGGAAACTGTAACTTTATGCAAAATTTCAGAAAAATGTAATGAGTAGTTATTGAGAATTTTGGGAATGAACGGACGAGGGTGAATTCTAATTACCTTTAAGAAGCAACCTCATTTGCATACTACATTAAAAGAATATCAATTTTAATAATTATCTTTATATTATTGATTGGTTGTTGTCATAGAATTGTCTTGATTGTTCTATTTTGAAATATTATTAAAAAATTGATTTATTTGGTTTACTTTTAATTCAGTTTATACATAGCAGGGGGGGTGTCAAAAAACAGTAGGCAAACGTGTTAAAAAAAGACAGAAGGCAAACATTTTACTTATTAAAAAAGTATTCAATTAAAATCATTTTACTTATTAAACAAGTATTCAATTAAAATCATTTTACTTATTAAACAAGTACTAAATTAAAATCATTTTGCTTATTAAACAAGTATTCAATTAAATCATTTCGCTTATTAAACAAGTATTCAATTAAAATCATTTTGCTTATTAAACAAGTATTCAATTAAAATCATTTTACTTATTAAGAAAGTATTCAATTAAAGTCATTTTTCTTATTAAACAAGTATTCAATTAAAATCATTTTACTTATTAAACAAGTATTCAAATAAAATCATTTTGCTTATTAAACAAGTATTCAATTAAAATCATTTTACTTATTAAACAAGTATTCAATTAAAATCATTTTACTTATTAAACAAGTACTCAATTAAAATCATTTTACTTATTAAACAAGTATTCAATTAAAATCATTTTGCTTATTAAACAAGTATTCAATTAAAATCATTTTACTTATTAAACAAGTATTCAATTAAAACCATTTTACTTATCAAACAAGTATTCAATTAAAATCATTTTACTTATTAAACAAGTATTCAATTAAAATCATTTTACTTATTAAACAAGTACTCAATTAAAATCATTTTACTTATTAAACAAGTACTCAATTAAAATCATTTTACTTATTAAACAAGTATTCAAATAAAATCATTTTGCTTATTAAACAAGTATTCAATTAAAACCATTTTGCTTATTAAACAAGTATTCAATTAAAATCATTTTACTTATTAAACAAGTATTCAATTAAAATCATTTTACTTATTAAACAAGTATTCAATTAAAATCATTTTACTTATTAAACAAGTATTCAATTAAAATCATTTTACTTATTAAACAAGTATTCAATTAAAATCATTTTACTTATTAAACAAGTACTAAATTAAAATCATTTTGCTTATTAAACAAGTATTCAATTAAATCATTTCGCTTATTAAACAAGTATTCAATTAAAGTCATTTTGCTTATTAAACAAGTATTCAATTAAAATCATTTTACTTATTAAGAAAGTATTCAATTAAAGTCATTTTGCTTATTAAACAAGTATTCAATTAAAATCATTTTACTTATTAAACAAGTATTCAAATAAAATCATTTTGCTTATTAAACAAGTATTCAATTAAAATCATTTTACTTATTAAACAAGTATTTAATTAAAATCATTTTACTTATTAAACAAGTACTCAATTAAAATCATTTTACTTATTAAACAAGTATTCAATTAAAATCATTTTGCTTATTAAACAAGTATTCAATTAAAATCATTTTACTTATTAAACAAGTATTCAATTAAAACCATTTTACTTATCAAACAAGTATTCAATTAAAATCATTTTACTTATCAAACAAGTATTCAATTAAAATCATTTTACTTATTAAACAAGTACTCAATTAAAATCATTTTACTTATTAAACAAGTACTCAATTAAAATCATTTTACTTATTAAACAAGTATTCAAATAAAATCATTTTGCTTATTAAACAAGTATTCAATTAAAACCATTTTGCTTATTAAACAAGTATTCAATTAAAATCATTTTACTTATTAAACAAGTATTCAATTAAAATCATTTTACTTATTAAACAAGTACTCAATTAAAATCATTTTACTTATTAAACAAGTATTCAATTAAAATCATTTTGCTTATTAAACAAGTATTCAATTAAAATCATTTTACTTATTAAACAAGTATTCAATTAAAGTCATTTTGCTTATTAAACAAGTTTTCAATTAAAATATAAAAGTCATTAATTTCGAAAGAAAATGTTACTCTTTTTTTTATATGATTTGAATTATTGTTCTCATCTTGGATGTTATTCTAACAACGTTTCGGTTGACCTTTTCTAGATGTGTGTCTTGTTGAACACGCAACCTAAATATTGAGCTCATGTGCATGTATATATTTTTTTGCAAATGTCAAAATACACTTATGGATGTGACCTATGGATTTTAGAGTTTTACTGATAGTTTAAAACCAATGAATATTCATCATTTCATCATGAAGAAGGCGAGCCGGGGAAAATTACGATGCCTCCGTTCAGTCGCCACTGTTTGAGTCCAGTGGTAAGGAGAAGTTCAGGATGACTGGAAATAATGCCGAGATAAGCGGAGAGCACATACAGCACCCAGAAGTACCAAAATGGTCACCCATCTGGTACTATTAAATTAAGTTTTAAACAAAAACAAATAAATACAATAGAAATAATCGTTTTGTGCATTGGAAAATAGGCACACATTTTTCAGATTCCGATGTCGACACTTCAAATTGGTTCGACTTTTTACATTTCAGATTCCGATTAATCATCCAAACACACGCACGCGCGCGCACACACGCACGCGCACACACACACACGCACGCGCACGCACGCACGCACACACACACACACACACACACACACACACACACACACACACACACCGATCGATTAATTGCGAAAATAATAGTGCTTTTCAACCTATGCAAAAACCATTTTATTTTCTTTAAATGACAAATAGTTCTTCATTAGATTTATGTTGGAAAATTGTTAAATTCATTTTTGTTGTTTTTACTCTGCCCCCCTCCCCCTTTTTTTCCTGTTTTTTTTTTTTAATGCAATTTAATTTCCTCAACTAGTTTCCATTTTCCCAAAGCAATTGTCAAAATTGACAAAAAAAAAGTCTGACGAGTTTCCAGTCGTAATTTCTATTTTTAAAAGAAAATAGAAACAATTCAACTAGACAACAAATGATATTCTTGACAAGATTACTTTCACCTACGTTTTTATTCGATACGCTATCACTCTCGCTTCCGTCACTCCCCCTATCTCCGTTTACTATGATTCGGAGTAGTAATACTATTTAAGCTGTAGTTAGAGAGAGAGAGAGAGAGAGAGAGAGAGAGAGAGAGAGAGAGAGAGAGGAAGGAAGTAAAAAGAATATATATATATATATATATATATTGAGTAAAACGATTAATAATTGTGAATTAAAAATCAGTTTCAAAAGGAAAAAGGTCCTGGATATGACCTTAAACTATAGTTAGTGTTGAGGCCCCAGCTTGCGGGCTTTGGGGAGTGTGGAGTCTGTAGCGGACCAGGATATAATACCCTAGTACGCCACAAGAAAATAATGAAACGAATGGAATTGAAGGAAACAAAGACTCAATTGATGGATAAGATAAACGTCGTTTATTTGCTGTTGAAAGAATGAACGTTTTAGTTATAACATGTGTTCATGTCCGCGCGTGTGTAACCAATGTTCGTTGCACGACTGGTGTTGTAGCAAGAAAAGGAAATGTGTGTTCATCTCAAGTTCGGGTCACTATCGTTTGTTTGCGCGTGGGAATCGAAGTGAGTGTTGTAGTGGAAATGAGAATCCAGCGTGTAGACTAAGAAGAGGATAGAGAGTTGACGTTAGTTAGCAGTCAGCTACGCGAAGGTGTTCTCAGGGACCAGTAGTAGATAGAGAGAGAAAGAGTGGGAATCTGTACATACAGTCTGTTAGCTCGTGCCCCGTACATAGTAATAAGTGGGCGTGACGCCCTCGAGCGTGCGCCTCCCGAAAGGGAGGCGGCTGGTTAGCCCAATCTCTCTGGTTGAGAGTTGGTCCTAAAAAGAGTTAGAAACAGCTTGTCTCTTTGTTTTATACTCGTTTCCGGTGGTCATTTGCGCATGTGTATAATTCCTTGAAACCGGAAGTGACGTCGTCCATGTGTGCGCTCGTGAACGCGTGTGTGAGTACATATGTGTGCGTTAGCATGTGTGTATATATACCGTGAATGTGAGTGTATGTACGCGAACGTGAATATGTGTACATGTGTGGACGTGGGCGCGTATGTTTGTGTGCGCGTATGTATATGACATAGCTTGAAATACGAATGTGTGTTTTTGTGTGAGACTTGAAAAAGGCTCGTACAAGTCACCCTTTAATTATCATTGCTCCCAGCTCCACTCTGACCCAGAGTGGCAGTATCTGTTAGGGTTCCAACTATGGGTTAAATAGAAACCGACTTGAAAACAACAAATATATTCTATTAAAAATTTTGTCTTCAAAATTTTTAGATTCGGCATTAAATAACCTGAAAAGGGTTGATATGCCGTAAAATAAAAACAACCAACCAAAAGGAGAAAACGTTTTTAACTGATCAACCGTACATTAGAACAGAGTTTTAAAGTAATATAAACAATAAGTAATTATTCTAATTAGAAGACAAAAAATAACAGCATGCTAAAAGATAGACTGAGTGAAATTGAAACAGATTTTATAATGGAGGTAAAAAAAAAGGAATATCTGCCTTACTCACGACTAAAATGCTAGTTTTATTTTGGTGTCTTTAACTTCTCCCCCCCCCATTTTTGCTGTTGAGGAGACTTTGTTTTTCAAGGACAAAACTTTTGTCAAATAATTGTCAATATCTATTGTCAATTTAAATAAAATGAACATCGTTTCTGAAACGATCGTACAATCTAATGGGTTTTGTTTGTTTTTCCTTTTGAAACTGAATTCAGTTCCAAATTATGAATCGTTTTACTCAATATTAAAATAGTTCTAGGATATCTATACCTATCGAGGTTATTATATATATACATTACAATATATTATATTATTAGTACAATTACCATATATATTATTTTTAAAATGTAATAATAATTTTTAAAATAATATATATACCGCTCATGTGGGGGTACCAAATTAGTTAAAGGGGAGAATTGCTCCCAACTCGCATTTAGGTAAAAATGCACTTTCGTAAAATAATTGAATTCATTCAAAACATATCGCTAAAACCAAAACAAACAACATCTATATATATATATATATATATATATATATATATATATATATATATATATATATATATATATATATATATATATATATATATATTTGGCAACTCAAAAATAGAAATATTTCTTTCAACTTGAAATGGCGAGTAATTGAATCTTGCAAACCATATAAACCAGGAGATAAATTCTGTGCACTATGTACAAAAGAGACCCTAAAAATTTTGAAATATGAAGATATAAAAAATGCAACCACCCTATTAAATTCAAGACAGGAACTAATCTTCACATGCAGTCATAAACGTTGGTTTAATTTTAATAAATATAAA
Source organism: Euprymna scolopes (assembly GCF_053919585.1). Lineage (NCBI taxonomy): Eukaryota > Metazoa > Mollusca > Cephalopoda > Sepiida > Sepiolidae > Euprymna > Euprymna scolopes. The sequence goes on along the minus strand of NC_136503.1, from coordinate 69,807,476 downwards.
CCACCTTAAATCATTAAAAATTACTTATTAGTAAAAATAGATTACAATTTAAAAAAAATTTTTTTTTATTATTCTGTAATTAAGTTAGACTAATTATCCCCCTTACATCCTTTAATTAAAGAAAATATAACTAATTATCCCCCTTGCATTATTCAATTATACAAATAACATTAACCTAAAATTTCTTTCGAATTATAAACCGTGGCGTCTTTAAATCAAAAGTATGCTAATGGAAATAAATTATTGCACGGGCGTTCTTCTTAAAATTCATCATTTCATAAGCTGAAAAGCCATAGCAAACATCTATATGAGTACTTTAACCATAGTTCCTGATTTCAAAAGGCGAAAAATTAAATGGTAAATATTTGTACCTATATTTTTATGTATATATCTGTATATCTATGTATATGTATATATGTGTCTATTTTTCATATATATGCATGTATATATTTGTTTATTATGTATGTATAATGTACTTAAACCAAATTTATATTTTACTCTATTTATTTCTATCTCTAACTATATGTAATAATTATTGTCCGTAACTTGATGTCTACCACAATAAAAACACTGTTTTCCGAAACGATCATACAAATAATTAATTTTGTTGTTGTTCCTTCTTATGAAACGGATTTTTAATTTAATTATAATTTGATTTTTAAATTATTAATCACATTACTAAATATTAAATTAGCTCTAGGATATTTACCTATCGAGCTTATTATATATCTAAATTACAACGAGCACTTTTTCTTTCCTGTATTTTAATTAAATTAGTAATTTCACTATTACATTAAAATACACTCTGCTCTTTAGACTATTGTTCTAATCTCCTTAATATATATATATATATATATATATATATATATATATATATATATATATATATATATATATATATATTACAATAGAAAATGCGATATTCTAGTAAAAAAATATAATAAATTTATAACTTAAAATATTGCATCATTAAGAATTGATTATATAATGTTATGAATTGAATTAAAAAAATTATTAATGCTGAATATTTTAAGTTCTAAATTTATATTTTTTACTAAAATATCTTGTCCATTTCTTTTCCAGATTTAACAATTAGTCCATTACTTTTCCATGTTTAAGCTTAATCATATTATTTTTCATGCTCGCATTTTTCATGCTCGCATTTTTCTATTGTAATCCATGATTTTTCCAGGCTTCCAGTAAATTCACCTTTTCTTTGTTTAATTTCAGTCTTATATTTTGCCCTCATAAACAAACCATACACATATGCAATAACAATGTATGGCACTCGTCTGCTTTCAATAAAATCTCCCAAATTATTTTCCGTTTCATTCTTTCTGTTTCACTTGTTACTTCTCTTTTTGCGAGTGCGGCGAATTGGTAGCAACAGTATTCACTGAAGCGACGTGGTTGCTATGGAAACCAGTCATAAAAAACGTTTTTTTTTTCTTTATTTTTACAATTTTGAACACCAGTAAATTCATCATAACTTTTGTTTTATGGAACGAAGATTGAAAAATAATTTTTCACAATATAGCTGAGAAAGTGATCCATAAATTGTAACAATTTTTTGAAATTTGGTCGAAAAATGAGTGAGCGGTGAAGCTTTAATGCAGTTCTAAATGGCTAAAACTGCCACTTAACCATATATTCAAACACAGTAGTGTTTGAATGATTATAAATATACATTTGTTTATAAATGTATGTGTATGTATTTATGTATGTGTGTGTGTGCATGTGAACTACATAACTACATACATATTATATATGCATATACTAGCAGAGTGACCCGACGTTGCTCGGGATTGAATGACCGACGAATGTTTCACCCTCCCATATTTTTATTGTCATAGAAATTGGTGAAATCGCCCCATTTTTCAATCAAATCGATTGATTGCCAACTCTATGAGAAGCGTGTGTTAAATAGAGAAGTAGTCAACCATCTCAGCAAAAATAACCTCCTCAGTGACATGCAATATGGTTTCCGTTCTGCTAGATCTACAGCTGATGTGTTAACAGATATATCTCATAGGATTAGCGAATCTCTCGATGGAAGCTTCCTTTCTAAGGCAATTGCCCTTGACATATCAAAGATTTTTGATAGGGTGTGGCATAAAGTTCTACTCCACAACATCTCCAGCTAAGGTATAGCTGGAAACGTCTTTTCAATTATTAAATCATTGCTCCCTGATAGGTTCATAAGAGTAGTGGTTGATGGGCAAAAATCTGAAGCTCGCAGAATTAATGCTGGAGTTCCTCAAGGATCCATCCTGGGCCCAACTCTCTTTTTGATCTACATCAATCGTCTCCCAAATCACATTTATGCTGACGACAATACCATCTATGGCAACATTTCAAAGGCCGTAAATGACCAAGTTCTTTCTGATGCTATCTCCTCTGATCTTGATCATGTGGTGCAATGGAGGAAAGAGGTGGCGGGTTAATTTTAATGCATCTAAGACCAGACTTCTATCTTTCAACGCTCTGATCCCTGTCTGACAAACTTCTTGGCTTGACCTTTACTCCTGATCTGAGATGGAACTGCGTACATCACATCCGTTGCCAAGGCTGCTGGGAAAATGGTGGGATCGTTCTACCGTTCCAGTAGATATCTCACTGCTGATGCAATTCTCTACATGTATAAGAGCCAAGTGTGTCCAAGGATGGATTACTGTTGCCGCATCTGGGCAGGAGCTGCTAGAAGCAGCTTATCCTGCCTTGACAGAGTTCAAAATAGACTTCGTAGCTTAGTGGGGCATGCCCTTTTCTCTTCCCTGCAACCGCTTTCCCACAAAAGAGACGTTGTGAGCCTGTCTCTACTTTATCGTTATTTTCATGGCAAATGCTCATCTGAGCTCTAATCTATGATCCTCCCTGACCTGACTTTCACGAAAAGCACTCGTCTAGTTGAAACCACTATCAATAATTTCCCCCACTCTTTATCTGTGCCTAAACCTAAACGTAAATTCTATGAACAAAGCTTCTTTCTCAGAACTGCATGCCTGTGGAACTCTGTTCCGGTTTCCTGCTTTCCAACTGACAACTGATGATTGTCTTCAAGTCCAATGTGAACAAATTCTTGATGAGCCATCCCCTTAAGTAATCCAATTTACAAAATTTCCACTACTAACGATAACTGACAGGTTCCCCTTGACCACTGTACACTCATTAACACTTATCCTCGAGTGGCCCAAAAATACACACACACACACACACACACACACACACACACACACACACACACACACACACACACACACACACACACATATAAGCATTTATATATATAAATTTTCAAATTTATTCTGTTCTGGATTTTAGCGTCTTTCTCATTGGATTTTTACCATATCATTTTTCTCCCTTTTTTCCGTTTCTTGCTTTCATAAACTTTCACCAAGTGTTAAATTACTTTTTTAATGCATTATAAATTTCAAATTGTTTGTTTCCTTCAATGCATTAACCTGCAAAATTTATTGTATATTTTGGAAACTTCTTCCCTCTGATGAGAAAAATTGCATTTTTCAAAACTCCATGGAATCAGGTTTTTCTTGTTTATTTGGACTCCTTGTTGAATAATTAAAAGTTTGTATACCTTCCTTACAGGTTTATATGTTTTTTGTTGAAAATTTGAAAAATTTTCCATAACAAAATTATATATATATATATATATATATATATATATATCTTGTTATTGAAAATTTCTGTAAGGAAGGTATACAAAATTTTAATCATCCGACAAGGAGTTGAATTAAGGTCGGTCAATTTAGCTCTAATGCGCAGATCATCATATAATGATTAGATCACTTTGACAGACGTTAAAAAGCATTTAAAAAATAAATGTTAAAAATTCAACAGCATTTCTCGCGGTTAACGGTAGCCAAGTGGATTGGATCCTTGGTAATGAAGCCAGGGATGGCTTCTGTTGCCAGGTTCGACTCTATCGACTGGTGTTAATCGTGACACCCTGCACTGATGATTCCCAAAAGGATGAAACACTAGTGTCTGTAGGTATTTATTAATTATTATAGTATATATATATATATATATATATATATATATATATATATATATAAGAGCGAAAATGTGTGCATGTATGTATGTATGTATGTATGTATGTGTGTTTGTATGTCTCGCAAAAACTTTCGACACAGGTCACGAATTTTCGCTTGATAGGTAAAATTTTAAAGTTCCAAGCTTCGCCCGACGAATATCGAAAAATTGGCCAAAAACATTAATTCCTTCACTCTAAAATCATCAGTTTTGTAGAGGGAGGGTGCCAAAAAAATCGTTCCTTCATTTTCTCTGCTCCTGCTACTACGACAATGACGTCATGTTTGACCTAGAAAACGTTGACGTTAGTTTAAAACCACCTGCAAGTGTTTTTACAGGTTTAATTTTATCCGTTCTCAGTTGTATGTCTCTTTAGTGTAAGGGTAACGTGTCGGGTATTTTTTTCCCGCCTTAGTCTCGATGTTTCGGGTTCGAGTCCGTCTTTCTTCCTAAACTTTTTTCCTCTTTTACACCTTTTTTTTTTCCTTCGTTCGTTCGCTGTTTTGCTTTGTTTTGGTTTTTCCAATTTTTCTTAACATCGTGTGTTTTTTTATAATATTAAAACAGGGTCACCCTCTCCTACATACACAACCCCCAAACACCCGGACAACGCCGGGTATCCCCCGCTAGTATACTATAAAGCTGAACGTCTGTGTGTGTCTGGTCGCGAATAGGCTCCTATATGGTTGACTATTTTAAAAAAACTCATTACATATAATGATAGAAGATGTATCGAGACACAGGAATGGGTATGTTTGATCTGGCATAATGATGATTCATTAAAATTGTGAAAATTGTGGGGTCTGCATATGCGCTTGGTCCACAAATTATGGAAATAAAAAATTAAAAAAAAACGTTTACAAGTGTTTTTGATATAGATTTACATAATAATACTTTGATAAGTATGTTTTAACTTAAATAGGGATGGTATAATAAAATTGTGGGGTTTGCGTTCACGCCTGGCCTCCATAGAATGGAAATAGGCACAAACTTTAATAAAGACTTCTCATATCTATCTGCGTAAGTATACTTTGATAATTATGTTTCAGCTTGAAGAAATATGGTATAATAGAATTATGGGGTGTTCGTTCCCGCCTGACCTCCATAGAATGGAAATATGTCACAAAGTGTAACAAGGTTTTTTAATATAGATCCACAGAATATTGTGATAAGTGTTTCAGTGTAAACAGGTATGGTATAATAAATTATGGGGTTTATCTATTTTATTTTTACTTTCATCATATTTTGCTTTGGTTTTGATACCTCCAAATTCGAAGCTATCTCTTTACAACCCTTCCTTTTCATAAGCTATCATACTTTCATAAATCAGAGTCCATTTTCTGTAGGCTGTTTTTGAACCCAGTCAACGACGGATACTTTTGCTAGTATACATATATATATATATATATATATATATATATATATTCATTGTTACTTACATAGATATATTTTTTCATACTTCCTATATATACACATACTTTTCTATCTATTATTATCAGTAATATTGTTAGCTTCCAAAGGGGACAAAAACGTGCACGTTCCATTCACAACCTTATTGGAACTTTCAAGCTTTAGGCAATTTTTTAAAAAAAACAAAAGAAAAAAAAAAACAAAGGAAAAAAAAAAAAAACAGAAGAAAACTATCGTATATGAAAAATCTCATAAGTAAATGAAAATGAATGATGCAATAATAACGTTTTTTTTTTTTTTAATTTTTATTTTTCAGCTACAACTGAACTAATACTTATGATGAGAATGTGTAATAACAGTTTATTTTAATCTACCAGAATTTTTGAGATGAGGATTGATTATTCGTATTATTTGGATTCTTTGGACTACTGTTCTCTCTTTTGAGTGTCATTTTTCACAACGTTTCGGTTGATGTAACCTCCGACGTTCTTCAAATTTGTCTTATCAAATTCTGAAATGTTTCTGTCAAACTTGGGAACTTGGACGGAATTTTGAACGGAACCGTTTATTTACTTCACGAGGATAGCATGCTCTTGTTCCGTCAGCCATGACTGGATAAAGGTCTAAGTAATGGGCAATTGTATTTTTTGGTCTGAGAATTGAACCTTCAATCTTAAGGATTGCCAAGTACTCTAACCACTGTGCCACGGGTCCTTGCAGTACGAATTTTGGGAGCCTTAAACCTACGTTATTTCAAGTTGTAAACATCACTATTTATTACTAATTATTATTAATATATATATTACCATATATGTTACTGTATACTTATATATATATATATTATTGTTATTGTTTTTTTACTTCTTACTGTAGCAATTGTAAAAGTGATATTCTGAGAGTTGAAGGTTCAATTCTCAGTGCGAGCGACCGAAAAATACAATTACGAGTTACTTAGGATCTGAGTTTGACAGAAACATCCCGATTTGTACATGGCACACCTGAAGAAGGTTACATCGACCGAAACGTTGTGAAAATGGCGCTTATGGAACTAAATAAATCATACATACATACATACATGATGGCAGCAAATTCGTTTTCGAACATTGGCATTACTTGATATAGCACAAAAAAAAGGTATACAGAAACACGAAAACATTCAGTGATGAGCCGCACGAAGATGGCTTTAAAACCCTACCCAATTCTGGCATTCTTTGGCGCACATTGTGCAGACATGTACGCCACTAGCAGCACGTTCTTGATGTTCTCTTCTATGTATAATCAAATGCCGTTTCTAACCACCTGCTGTTTTGTACGTCCGCCCGACACAGGTTAGCTCTGGCAACATAAGACTGCTTTGTGGCCCACTGCACCGATGAGTAGTCTGGTGGCTCATCAGCCCAGCTCTGCTCAGACATAATCTTCTGCACACCTCACACTCCAGACCAATTTGTCGCCCCTGCCCATCCACGGCTCCTTTCACCTTCCCTTTCCGAATATCATGCTTCAGCCACTCACATTGGGTTCGATCTGCCTCAAACTTGCCCACACCTCCCTGCAAGGCCCTTCTCCACTCACTGCGATTCAAAGCAAGACTCTCCCAGGTTCTTTCATCTATCTCACATTTCTTTAAGGTGGACCATAAACAATCTTTGAATCTCATTTTAGGCTTTTGAGCCAGACGTCTTCTCTTGGCGAGCTTGCCATTAAGGAATTGTTTGGGAAGTCGACTGTCTAACATCCTCACCATATGTCCATTCTATCTCAGTCTATGTTTGATAATGTGAGCTTCAATGCTTAGACATTGGGTCCGTTCAAGCCCCTCCACATCACTGACATACATTTGCCAACCCACACCTAAGATTCGCTGTAGGCACATCTGGTGGAACCGCTCGAGACATCTCAAATGCTTCCTGTATGTTGTCCAAGTCTCACAGGCATAGAGAAGAGCAGAGAGAACGCATGCGGCATAAACCTTAATCTTAGTTGGCAGCAAGAGCCCATGACAGCTCCACAAACGCCTGTCCAACTTTCTGAAGGCATCACTTGCCCTGCTGATCCATAACGATACCTCATCATCCAGGGCATGGGACATACTCAGTGTGTTACCCAGGTGTACAAACTTAGTGACAACCGCTATCCTTGACTCACAGATATAAACTGATCGCTCATAGTATGGCATGCCTGGAGCAGGCTGATACATTAAGACAGTTTTTTTTCAGATTGATAGTCAGGCCCAATGCGCTGCAGGCAACCGCAAAGGCATCCACAAGATGATGCATATCAGCCACTGTATGGGCCACCAGATCACAGTTATCTGCATAGAGCAAGTCATGGATCATGTTAGTGAGTACCTTTGTACTTGCGTTGAAGCGCCTAATGTTGAACCCCCCCCCAGTAGTTTGGTAACGAATATAGACACCATCAAAGCAACCCCCAAATGCCATCCGAAAGACCATGGTGAAATATAACACAAAGAGTGTGGGTGCTAGAATGTCTCCCTGCTTAACATCATTTTATACTGAGATAGGATCAGCCAGCTTTCCCCTAACGTTGATCACATCCTTCATATCATCGTGGAAGAGCTTTAAGATGGTTACAAACTTGTCAGGATAGCCAAGCCTTTTCAGAATCTCCCATAAAGCATCCCTATTGACTGTTAAATCGATGAACACCTGATACAGTCCCTTTTGCTGTTCTATACATTTCTCCTGCAGTTGCCTGGCTGTAAAAATAATATCCACTGTCCATCGACATCTTCTGAAACCACACTCAGGCAAAACATCATCAGCAATATGCTCCAGCATTCTGTCTAGCATGATCCTACAGAGCACCTTACCGACTATTGACAGCAAAGAGATGCCTCGATAGTTTCCCCATTCATCTCTGCTACACTTCACCTTGTATAGCACCACCATCAATGCATCCCTCCAATCCTGTGGAACACACTCATCCTGCCAAGCAGTCTGCAACAACTCCGCTAAGCGTTGCATTATCTTGGGTCCAGAACATTTAAAGATCTCCGCATGCAAACGATTCAGGTCAGGAGACTTTCCATTGTTCAGCTTATGGACAGCGGCTTCAACCTCCTGGAGAGAAGGAACCTCTACCAAAATATCCTTAACCAGATTGCTAGGAATCGATCTAACAAACTCCTGATCAATATAAGAAGGTCTGTTCAGGAAGTCATGGAAATGCTCGCTCCATCTATGAAGAATGTTGGTAGAGTCTCGAAGAAGATCCTCACCATCCCTCGAGCGTAGAGCAAGTCATGGATCATGTTAGTGAGTACCTTTGTACTTGCGTTGAAGCGCCTAATGTTAAACAACCCCCCAGTAGTCTGTAAACCGCACGCTGTATAAGACCTTAGTGTTGTTTGAATCATCCTGCATGTTTTGCAACCTCCTCTGCACCTCATGCTTGATTGCCTTAAACTTGTCCCTCAATCGATCTTGCTCACCATCCGTCAAACCACCCCCCGAGATAAGCATGCAATGCCCTGGCCTTTGAATCAAGCAGAGCCTGAATTTCAGTATCATTCTCATTGAACCAATGCAATTTACGCTCACAATAACCTAATACTCTCTCACATAACTCATAGACAGACTCCTTAAAAGCAGGCCAAGTGTTTTCACAGTCAATCTCTTCCATCTCCTTAATTACTTTCTCCCTCACCATATTGTCTCTTAGATGGACAACATTAAGTTGCTTTGGGATAGCCACACCAGGTCTCCTCATCTTGGGCTTCACAACACACTTAATTTTTGCATGGGCCAATCGATGTTCGGTCCAGCACTATGCACCCCGCATGACATGAACACTGCAGATATCTCTCATCTCACGTTTTTTGACTAACACATAGTCTGTGAAGTGTTTGGAACCAGGATGCATCCAGGTCGTCTTGTATTTGTCCTTCTTCTAAATCACAGTGTTACCAATTTTAAAACCCATCTTTGAACAAAACTGCAACAACATCAGACCATTGCTATTACACTTGCCCACTCCGTGTTTACCCAGCACATCCCAGGTTTCAAAATCTCTTCCTACCCTAGCATTAAAATCTCCAAGAATGAAGATTTTATTAGCAGAGGGAATGCATCAAACTACACTGCACAAAGCGAGATAGAAAGCAACCTTTTCATTTTCTGTTGCATCCATAGTGGGTGCATAGACACACAAAAAAGTTTTATAACGACCATTTACCAGTCATGATCCGGTCACTTACACCACAGGGAAGTTCTTCCAGGCTAGAAAGAATTGATGCCTTTGTAGCAAAAGCCATGCCTGATTCCCTCTTACATCTATCCGCTCTACCACTCCAGAAAATGGTGTAGGCCCCAGCCAACTCAGAAAACTGTCCATCATCAGTCAACCTGGTCTCAGACAGAGCAACTATGTCCATGTCATAATGTTAAGTTCCTTAGATACAAGAGCAGATATACGCTCTGGATGGGTTATTGCTGACGGCAAGTCAAGCAGAGTCCACACATTCCAACAGCCGATGGTCATTGTCATATATTTCCTCGCAGTAGCATGATGACGACTGGGTCCAGGCTGTGGAGCTCTGAAACACCTGCCGGGCCAGACCTTGGAAGTTCCAATTCCCTTATTGCCATTTACGTTCATAACCATATTTGCCAACTTCATTGAATGTTTTGCCGTTTTAGGCTACAACCAGCCTTTTTGCTATCAAGATACACGAGATGGTAAAAAGTGTATCTAATTTATATCAAGCAATGCCTGTTCATGAGGATTGTTATAGTGAGGAAAGACTTTGCACCGAGATAATCCCACTCTCGAAACAACTGCCACATCGATCCAAAAAGAAGAGCAAGTCAACATCATTAGATGCAGCAGTCACCGCAGGTTTTATATCAGAGTTTTCCTTCTCCTAGAGAGGTTGCCTTTACCACGGCTTACAGAGCCCTCTTCATCCACCATGCCATTTGATCCATGCCTAGAACTTAGGTTGCTGGGCACCACAGCATATTCCACACGCCGGTGGGTCATATATGCCACAGCTTACAGGGCCTAAGCTATATGTGGTCAAGGTCTGGTGTGGACGTGTGTTAAAAGCACACAGATGTCTTAGCGTCTTTCTGTGCTTCTCCCGGACAAATCAACCCTCCACGTGCACGTTGTGACCACTGCCGCACAGACGGAGCTCTGATGAACGGCGAGTGTCCTACGCCATATAACTGGACCTCCACTGCCTTGTGGGTGAAGGTTATTTAACCAAAAGCTAAGGGTGAGGTAATCCTGACAGATACATACATACATACATACATACTAACAATTTAAAAAAAATAAGTATATCAATAAACGAAATAAGGTCTGACATATTTAAATGTCTAATCTATATTCCTATAATTTTTTTTTTTTGTGCATTGATATTCATATTAAAAACACATTTTTTCTATTTATTTAAAAAGAAAATACAACTTTGTTATATATGGATCATGGAATTGAATTCATCTTCAAAAGATCTAGCTAATTTGCATATTTTTTTAAACATTCATTTTAATTAATTCCCTATTAGTTTTTTTCAGTTTTCTTATGAAATGATCATCTTTAGTTAACTATTACGTGTAATTATATTCATGCAGATATTCTACATAATTTATTCTTGCGTAATATTTGCATAAAAAGGTTATAGTAAACACAAACCTCTTTCTATATATATTTATGTATGCGTATATATATATGCTTAAAATATTTTGCCTACCAAACTCTTCTGTCAGTTTTTGGTCTGCAGACATGAAACTTAATATATAGGGTATTTGAACCCATGCAAAAATTTATATTTGGATTTTAGCCGGGTAAAATTGGTGCAAAAGTGTGAAAATTAAAAAATGGAATTTATCAGGTGAAGATCGAACAACAGCATTACGAATATGCATGCGTAACGTAATAGCTTGATATAATCTTTAAAAAGTATTTTCAAGCCTACTTATTCTTAAAATAAGGAAGCTGTCATTTGATTATTCAATCCCCTGTCGATCTCTATTAGAGTTGCCTCCCCTTTGTCAACCAATTTTTTCACACATACAAAAACATAGGCATGAAATAGAGAAGAATACCAAAATATCTACGGAGCTATTAACTTTTCCCCCCCTTTTTTTTTTTCAAAATAACAACCAACATGCCTGAGGATGGTCGAAGGACAATCCGACCGAAACGTTGCACAAATAACACTCAAGATGAGAACAGTAGTCCAATCAATATAAATAATATAATAGTATTGGACTTTCTCATTTTTTTCATGTTGTTGAACTAATCCGATCTGACGAGCATATTAATGTTGAAGAATACATTACCATTCTTGAGAATGGACGACTGGCAACTATTGACAAGTTGTCTTCTATGCTAAGTGAAGTAAATATCATCTTCGAACATAATAACACGTCTCCTCGTACGGCTAGATTGATAATTCATTACAAGTGATGTTCTGGCCTGGATAATGTCCAGATTCCCGTCCGATTGAAAATATTTGGAGTATAACAACATTTTAGATGTCTTCTAAGATGTTTTTCTCGCCCTGGTAAGCAAATTAGCGGCTCGACTGAGCTTTAATCTTTGGTTCTTCCTTTTACGACATTTACAGCAAACCACACACAAAAATTTTTTTTCCTTTCTTTTTAAATGTGTCTAGTGTTGGATGAAATTTCCATGAACAAAACCTCTTTGCAAGGACTTACCAGCTTTGATGCACATTATCATGGGACTGCTGCCCTGCAGATTATAACATGGTCGTCTTCAAATCCACTGGCAATAAATACTTGGCATAAACCGTTCCCACAAGTAATCAAACTTAGTTCATTCTATTAATCAGTTCCAATATCATATTCATGTCAATTAGTCCATCTATTCTCGATTGACTTTTGGCCTTGATAAGTTAATTGGGTTTGTTTTATGGCGTATCGACCTATTTTAGGTCATTTTACGCCAACTTGAATTTTATAAAAGTTAAAAAAGTAAAGACCGATTTCAACAAGTTTTTATCTCTCCATATATAATATTTTGATAGCAGAAATTCCCCTCTGGACCAAAATTCCGTAGGTCTGCAACAACAGATGCCACATACAAATTTATTATGTCTACACTATTAGCCACTATCTTATGCAACTTTTAAATGCCATATTAGACATATTTATTCGTTATAATAAAATCCTACATTTCATCCTAGGAGCAACACCATCACAATTGTAATCATCTTTAGAGTAAGTAGTTCCTATTTTTTTCCTCTAAACGCGAACCCCTTCTACCGCTCCAGTCATCACCAGTAAGAATTCTGCACTTTGGACAGATATGGGGTTTCACCCTTCATAACTTGATCATAAACACATAGACATACCGTTAGCTTTCCCTTTTCCAACTCATAAATAATACCTCTCTAGCCAGATTCCACCAAATCTGATTGGTTGAGATCAGATATTCTTATATTCCGGAATGAATTTATTGCCTACATAAACGAACACATAAAAAAATTCTCCAAAATAGCGTCGCTCTCCACAAGAGATATTATTACATTTACACTTACATACTGGTACTCTTCATTACTGAAGAAACAAACGTGCACACGTAACAAAAACGGGTAATTTGGCATAAAACCAGACCCTAACTTAGAAAGACGACGACGACGACAAGTCTGTCAATTGAGCAAAATGGATGCTACTCTACAAAACTGATTACTTATATATATGGGCAATATATTAAGATTTTTTTGGTTAATATTTTTTCAAACATATTTACGTTTTTTTTTCTAATCTACTTACGTTTCCTTTTCTAACTGTACTTCATTTATATTGACTTCATTTACATAGACTTCATTTAAACCTGCACAATCTTTTATCGTCGTCGCCGATTAAAAACAAATATTTACATAGTTAACTACATTTTACGTTTATTTTTTCTTTCACTCATAATAAAAATATATAACAATACGTAAATTTTTTATATCATTTGATTTTGTATTTTTTTATCGCTTATCTGTTCAAATAACCATGTTTATATTTTGTCAATCTGTTTAGATATTTTAAACATATTCATATAAACACGAAAAGAAAACAATGAATTTGTCACATTATTTACAATTTCAGCAGTTTCAAAAAGGTGAATGTGAAACAGAAAATAGTATAACATTTTTACAATGTGAACATTTCATATATGTTTAAAATACCATAACATTCAAACTACATAAGTACGAATCCAATAGATTATATTGCCGAAATATTCCGCATGTTTAAATAAAGTATATTTAAATAAATTATATTTAAATAAAGTGCGGTAAAAAAAAGTAACTATATTTGAAAACAAAACAAAACAAAACGTAAATATGTTTAAAAAATATATTAACAAAAACAATATTCATGTTTTGCCCACATATATACATCAGCAGTTTTGAAGAATAGCAAAAGTATTGTATCCATTTTGTGCTTCCATACCTGGTTTTATGCACAATTACCGAATTATTACACCAATTACATACGCTACAGTTTGAACGTAAATTTCACTACATAGGGAAACAATTATTTTTTTTATATACTTGTGTTTTCACAAAAATTGCGCACATGTTAACCTTTTTTCCTTCTTTTTTTCGGAGGGGAGGGGCGGTGAATTCGTACATTATGTCTACCTCCACAAGCAAAAGACAGTGAGTCAAGTACGATAACTATTATGCCAGCTAGATACAATCTTTAAAAAATGTTTTCAAACCTGCTTATTCTTAACATAAGGAAGCTTTCATGTGACCAATTCACATATGCACAGTCGTGAAACAGTTGACAAACAGATAAAAATCCAATGACCATCAAATGCCAATTTTTCAATTTTGACCGCTTAGCAGCCCTTTTTATCCAGATGAAAATCGATGAAAAAGTTTCTCACATGTTGGAATGCCCTATATACAAAATTTAAAGTCTGTCAATCAAAAATTCGTTGAGTATATAGGTTGAGAAGTGTCCTTATGCACACATTGTCACTTTTATAGATATACTCAACTACCCATGACTCGTTGGATCAGTATATGTTATAGCTAGCTATGGAATAGTGATTATATTAATTATGCCAAAAATATGTGCACTTGTGTGTACAACAATGGTCACCATTTATAACAAAGAATTGCATTGCTTAATATTCGGAAAACTACTTATTCGTGTAAATTTAAATGCGATATTCGTTTGTAGCATACCTAAAAGTCTGTAAAAATCGTCATTTTAAAATAAAATGTTAAGGTGGAAACCAAGTAAAAATTTACCCAACGCCTATAACGTTTGCCTGTGTTTAACAAACTAAAAAGTCTATTGTTTGCATAATCTTCAAAGTAATAATAAACATTCGCAAGTAATTTAAAAGTCTTTAAACTGCCAATTACGAAATCTAATGCAATAAAAAAGACTTAAAATAGTTTAAATCATAAAAACTAAAGCAAATATGTAAGAAAAGTAACTGATATTGCGTTTGGTTACAGTTAAAGTGATAAATATGATTTACCGGTTAAATGGTTTTATTTTCTTCGTTTTTTTTTTCTTAACCAACCAGTTGACTATGAGATGTCTCTTATGTTGCCTTTGGTAACAGTTATTTATCGTACGATTTTTTGTTATGTTCCATTTATAAAAAAAAGTTAGTGTTATATGTTGATGGTTAGGCAGTTTCTTTTTATTAACACGGTTTCAACGACTGGGCAAGCTGATCTGAATAATTTTAACGTCTTTAGACTGTCAATTAGAGAATATATAAAATACTTTAATTCGTAAACATATTTGTTTTGTTTGAAAATGCTTCAACTTACTATGAAAAATACAAATAAAATTCGTAAAATGCTGATGTAAAAAAAAAAAAGTCAAAAAGGATTTACAGTTTTGTTTTTATTTGCATATTTTATACGTGAAAAAAAATTGTTGATTAAAAAAAAGAATCTTTCATGGATTTGTTTTTATTTACTTACAGAATTTTTCAACCCGGAAGCTGTAAACCGGATGGACGGTTTCAACGCCCAAGCAAAACGATTTGAGTTTTATAATATAACACACACACACACACACACACACACACACACACACACACACACACACACATGTATATTGCATATACTTGACTTACAAACACACATTAGTTGGACTAACTCTTGCAATAACACTAACGTCTGCTCCAACAAATGCTCCCGTGGTGTCATTAAGATAACAATAACTCCAACAACCTCAACATCTTCACCTTTAAAATATCTTTTATCTATAGCTGAGTTCTCATCATCTTCATTGTCTTCCACCTCTTGCATATCAACTGGTTATCATCTCTCAGCCTGCCAGCAATTCCACTGCATTTCTTGCAAAAGATTAAACTGCACCTGATTCTCCTTCCATCATAACGTAACAGAATTGATTTGCAAAAAAAAAAAAAAAAAAAAAAAAAAATCCACATTAATTGATTGATTGCTTTGTTTTATGCCACTTGATAACCAGACAAACAGCAAAATCCCACCCCTACACTGTACAGATCCCAAGATACCGTAAAGCCTTCTACTACAATAGCTTCAAACTGCTAGACTTTGGAATTACCTCCCAGGCCCCTGCTTCTCTGACATGCAGAAATTCAAATGTAATGTGAACAGACATCTCGCTGCCACAACTCCCTACACAGTATCGCTGCAAATCTGGTCCCAAATAGTAGCCCCTTACGGCTTAGTGGCACTGTGTTTGTTTGGGGTGAATAAACACTAAAAAAAATGTCAACATCTAATGGGTCATTTTATGACGGACCCATTTAGTTATTCACTTATTTATTCAATAAAGAATAACCCAGACAAACAATGATATAATTAACAAAGCGCATTAGCAAAATTATGTTACCGAAGTATACGTCATGATTCTGGGGCCACACACCGCTGCCGCAATGTTTATTGGCCTTTTTGGTCCAGATGAAAGTGTAGTATCTGTTCTTCAGATGCTGCACTTTTATTTCTTGTTCTCTTTCGGTGGAGGATCAGTCTTTCACAACTGAGACAATTTTTTATTTTTGTACCTTTTCTCCACGTTAAAAAAACGACCCTGGTGTTTAACTCTGTCCCGTGGGGAGGCATAGTAAATAGGTATATTCATTGTCTCTGGATTAATCCATTATTCTTCAAATGGGTAGATCAGTTTAGCCCAATAATAGAGGGTGCGCAGGAATATGCCCACATTCTAAACTTTCGACTACATGTTGTTAATGAACTTATGTAAATGCCATGTTTTTATTAAGCTAATAACTAGCCATTTTTTATTTTATCAGATATCCCCATCAAGCAATATGGTTTGGACTGGTGCACATCGTACTTTTACTGAAGAAATGTTTTTGAAGAATGGTGAATCTGTAACCGCAACGCAGAGAGATTTCCGAGTTCATTACAAGTTAGTACGACATGATGCCGTTCCAGATAGAAAATCAATACAGCTATGGGTTGCAAATTTCAAAGCTGAAGGTTCGGCACTTAAATGAAAGCCGTTTGAAATGCCTCAACGTGCTTGAACGCCAGACAGTATTTGAGCTGTGAGACTTTCTGTTACTCGATCTCCTACACGTTCGGTCCTGGATATGATCTTAAACTATATCCGATGGTTAGGCCCCAGCTTGCAGGCTTTGGAGAGTGTGGAGCCACCTCTTAATTACCATTGCTCCCAGGTCCACTCTGACCCGGAGTGGTAGTACCTGTTAGGGTCCCAACTATGGGTTAAATAGAAACGGATTTGAAAAAAAAAAAAAAAAGATTCTATTAAAAATTTTTTTCTTCAAAATCACTAGATTCGGCATTAAATAACCTGAAAAGGGTTGATATGCCGTAAAACAAAAACAACCAACCAACCTATATGTTCAGCTCGCAAACATGCGTTGACCTTGGGATTGTCTGATCGAACAGTCAAAAGAATGATGCACACTAATAGACAGTTCCATACATAAAAATTAATGATTGCTCAGAAACTGCAGGAGCACGACTGGGAAGATCGTATGTCAAAATGTGTGAGATATTCCTACCCGCACACTGTATTTACTTATCCTCTGAAAGCAAAAGTTGTTGCAAGTGTCGAAAGAGTCTAACTATAACATTGCTGTTTTCAAGTCCAATGTAAACAAATATTTGTTGAGCCGTCATCTTTAATTATCAGTTTCTGACCAGTTACAGCTATCTTTACAAATCTCCTCGATATTTCACCGTTCAATTAAACTCATTAACTTTTATCCTCAAGTGGCTTTTGAACCTTGATAAGTGGTGTTACGTTAGTAAAAAAAAAACACTACTTATCACTTTCATATGTCGGGCCTTTCTGCTTGTGTGGTAATTAAACTTCTCAGATGCACGTGCACTGTTAGGCTGTATACGGTGTTAACTCTTATTGAAACCGCATGCTCCTTCT
The DNA here is from genome assembly GCF_053919585.1 of Euprymna scolopes. Classification (NCBI taxonomy): domain Eukaryota; kingdom Metazoa; phylum Mollusca; class Cephalopoda; order Sepiida; family Sepiolidae; genus Euprymna; species Euprymna scolopes. The sequence continues at coordinate 69,789,627 of NC_136503.1, read as the reverse complement.
TTCATTGGATTTATTCGATTATCAATTATCAATACTTATCGAAGACATTCCGATACAAAAATTTTCTAAGAACACTGCCAGATAGATAGTGCATTCGTGTGGAATTTCATAAAAAATCTGCCCAGCCGTTGCAGAGTCTATAGGGAATAAACTCACACACACAAGGAAAATTCCTTTTATATAATAGCAGAGATATTACAAAGTCTCTTCCTTTTGGGGGAGCTAGAAGGAAGATTTATAAAAGTTGGTATGTGAAGAAACAGTTTGTAGATTGATTTCGTTTAATGATATCCAATTAAGCTTTCCTATTTGCTTACCTCCCCACGAGGGCATAATTAGACACAAAAGCGGTTTTAACTTGGGTGAAATCCGACTATCATAAAAAAGAAAGAAAGAAGCACTCTGGGATTAGGGGAAAAAAATTAAAATTGCTTCGATCCAGAAGGATTCCTCCTTCATTAACTAAGATCAGTATAGTATCAAGTCAGTAGAGTCAGGGAATCAGGGACCCGGAAAGTAATTCCAAAGTCTAGCAGTCAGAGGAAAGAAACTATTAGAATAAAAGACTTTCTGGCATCTAGGGATTTCTACTGCGTGGGGGTGGGATTTAGCTGCTTGTCGGGTTTGTCAGAGATATTTAGGTCGAGGGGGTACAAGGGCTTGAAGTTCTTCAGTTTGGTTTGGTTTGGTTTGATTTTACGGCATATCAACCTTTTTTTTGTGGGGTTATTTAATGCCGAGTTTCGTATTTTTTTGGTGGATTAGATATTTTAATTTATTCAGTAAGTCAAGTCAACCTTTTTTTTTCCCTCATTAGGTGATGTGGTTTTTTTTTTGTTTGTTTCTCTGGGTGGGTGAGGGTAGAGTTGGATTGAATTAAAGTTATATTCTTTTATAAAAATTTACTTTTTTCAGAAATGTTAATATTTTGTTGGAATTTATTTTTTTTAAATAGTTCTTTCATATTGTTGACATTGTAATAAGTTTGCCGGATATGCGCGAGATCGTCGCAATCCAAAAGAAAGTGTTTTACTGAAAAACATTCTGGAGGGTCTTCCTTTTTTAGCAGGAAGGAATGGGTTATGTGCGTATGTCCTATCCGAATATGGGACAAAATCGCTTCCTCTCTAAGTGATTTTCTGGCACCTGGTAATCGTTCTTCTATTGTGGGGTTGATCTTGAAAATTTTTGTTCCATTTTTCCTGCCATTTCTTCATAATAAGATTATTTATTTGTTGTTTGTAGTTCGGGTGTGGAATTGTTATTTGCTTTTGCTAAGTTTTAATGCGATTTTGGCAGCTATGTCGGCTTTTTCATTCCCTTGAATTTCATAATGACTGGGGATCCAGCAGAATTTGATATTTTTATTTTGTGAAAGAGTGTGTATTTTTTTTTGTAATAGGTTGATGAGTAGCGGGTTATTTAAGTTTTTGCTTTTTAAGGATTCGAGTACTGATAGGGAGTCTGAAAAAATTATAAATTTGATGTGGGTGGAATTTCTTCAGAGCACCTACCATTAAAATAATTGTAAAAAAAGGCAGAGGGATGAAACACTTCATCGATGAGACAGAGGTTGAAGCCTAGCTTACAGTGCGGGACCTATTAGGTGGACGACTCTCTTTTGAACCATGTCTAAGAGGGAGAGACTAGTAACAGATGCACCAGCCCAAATGTGGCAACAATACTCCACACATGGGCGAATGGTGGCTTTGTAGAGGTACAGGATACTCTCAGGCATAAGCAATAATTTGTTACATATATATATATTTTTTCAATTTTCTTATAAGTTTCTTCAAGCTAGGGATGGGACATCCTACCGGATGCCAGACATTCACCGGCAACTTGTGAAGTTATAAGAAGCAACAACTCAATAAAAGTTTTTGTCAAGTTGCCTTCAGCTGTAGCAAAGGCTACACCGGCGACATTGTATAATCGTTATATAATTTTATTTTTCTATTCAACATGCTGATATTTTATTACTTTATTGTGTCACTTATCTGCTACGTGCCCATCCAGACTTCTTGGGTGTGACGCAACATCCAGAACACGTTGCTTTAATTCTACTCTTTGACTTCTAAAGAAACTTTCCGATTTCTCGTTACCCTAGCCTCAGCCTGGAAATTCCGTTTTGAATATTATTTTCACTCACATCTAATCTTCGTTCCATTAACATTTTCAACGCTTCAACGAAAACTTCTAATCAACTAAATAATCATTTTATTTGCCGTTGACACATTTTTTTAAATCGGAATTTTGAAACGGGAGACAATCTAATTTTGTTTCAAAATTAGAGAATGTGGCAAGATTTCAAAAATTTATAATTGCTTTCATGACCGAAAATACACAAATTTGTCTCAAGTTAATATCCATGTTTAAAACTCCTGGGCCTTTTCATAAAATTTATGGAAAAACAAAGTTCCAAAACGAATTCTATTATATTTTTGACAGCTTTTTAATCGAGTTCCGACTTGGGGATGGAGAATGTCTCATTAGAATATAGTGTTCATGGCGTTCGTTTCAGCTTGATTTAGACCTAGATAAAATTGATAGACAGACGCACATAAATTGCACACACACACACACACACACACACACACACACACACACACACACACACACATGTATGCATATATGTATATATATTCACATGTATGTATGCATATATGCATATATATACACGCATAAGCATATACATATATATACACACATGCATGAATGCATGTATGTATATACATATATATATACACACATACATATGCGCACATGTATGTAAACATATGTATATATGCATGTAAACATATGTACACACATACACAAAATTGATAGACACACACACAAATTATACATACACACACACGCATATATATATATACATATATCTATATACACACATTTATATATGCATATGTATATATATATATATACACACAAGTATTTATGCATAAATGTATCTATATCTATACAATTATATAAATGCAACCTTGTGTATGTGTGTGTGTGAGTTCGTTCCTTATAGACTCCGAAACGGCTGAACAGATTTTCTTTAAAATTTAAAGAAATCTACTGTATAAGTCTGGGAGTGGTTTTAGTTAATTTTTTTCTCAGAATACCCCCCAATAATTACCAATAATCGAAACTGTTATTTTAATTTATCTATCATCTGAAAAAACATTTTTTCCATGTCGTCGCTTAGCAACAATGATAGAACAACGGGCAGTGAAAATTCTACTGTGGGTAAGTTGATAGCGTGTTTATTTTTTATTTATTTTTTTTTTGCATTACGTGGTCTGTAAGTTCAAACTCTGCATAAAATTAAAAAAATTTTTTTTCATTAACGGCAAAGAATTTTATAAGACTTAAAAATGTACATTTTTTTTGTCATAACGTGGTTTGTAGGTTTAAACCCCGCATGTAAATTTTTAATGATTTTTTTTTTTTTTTTTAAATCAAAATATATTTAAGCTTATTTTACGACCGGAAAACATCGGGCGGCCTCCTAGTATATATAATGCTCCCTATCTTAGGTTGAGCATTTGGGAAGTGATATACAAATTACCATTAGCGTATGAAGCGATGCTCTTTGTGTAAACACATTGAGCTTAGGTATTTTGGATGATGTCAAAACATCGTTAATTCAGTCCGCATAGCAGCAGCCGTACTGTCGTTTGGGCGATCGGGTTTCGATCCCGGCTTAATGTCTATCCGCACTGATGAGCTGTGAAACAGCGAAACAGTACTGTATATGAATGACTATATATATATATATATATATATATATATATATATATATATATATATATATATACACACACATAAACATATACATATTCACACATGTATGTAGGCATATATGTATGTAAACATATATATGTATGAAGCATATATGTATACACATACACATTTATACATGGAGAGAAACTTGAATACCTAGTAGACAAAATCCTCGAGTGTCTAAGGTCTTTTGTACATGGGTTTGTCAGGACAAGCTGGCATAAGCATATTTTTCCCTAGAAGTAAACCATGACTACTTTTCGTTATTTCTCTCTTTCAGCTTCCCTTTCTAACCCCGGAATATTTTCCGTTTCTTTTCTTCCACTCTTAACAAGCAACCTTCTCTTTCTTTAACCTTTAACTCTAGCTCCTACATATAATCTATATTTCTCCCCCACCCCTCTCCCTCTCTTTCCCTTTCCTTTTCTTCCCTTTCACCCCCTCCCCTCTCTATCCAGCACTTAAAATGTTAGTTTTTAATGCTCATTTGTAATTTTTAAGAATCTTTTATTTTTGATTTGAATGATTTGAAGAAATCGGCAGGGTAATCTTATTGTCCTGTCGATAGAAACAATCTACTGATTTAAGCAAAAAAAAAAAAAATAAATAAATAAATAAATAAGTAAATAAAAATAAAAATTAAAAAAATAAATAAAAAAATAAATAAAAAAGATCCGAGGTTGAAATAATAAAAACACATTTAGCTCTACTAAATTGTTGAGCACTTTTTCCCTGTTTTTTTACTAAATATACCTCCTAATACACACACACACACACACACACACACACACATTATATATATATATATATATATATATATATATATATATATATATATATATATATATATATATATATATATATATATATATATATATATATATATATATAGTCTTATTTGTAATATTCCGAATTTTACTGGGTTTATACATTTCGGTAATCGTTCATATATCAATAGGTTTTAAGTCAAAATGAGATGACTTAAACTGTAAGCTACAAAATTATCATATTTCGTAATTGAACATTCATATATTGTTTTAACAAAAACCAAGACTTCAAAGAATGGGTTGATAGCAACAAATGGTGTGATGTTTGGATTTGTCCGAAGAGACTTGAAACAATCGTAACTAATGATGAAATACACTATTTGTTGCTATCAACCCATTCTTTGAAGCCTTGGTTTTTGTTAAAACAATATATATATATATATATATATATATATATATATATATATATATATATATATATATATATATATATATATATGCATACTAGTTGGACGCCCGGCGTTGCCCGATCGTACAATACGCTTAAGCATGATATTTTAATTTATGCAGATTGTATATGTATTATTATAGAATCAATCCTCTATTGAATATTATATATTACAAGGAATAATTTGCCTCCTGGCAGACAACTTCGCAAAAAAAAAAAAAAAGGAAAGGAAATAAAAATAATAATGATTATGCCCTTCATCAAATTCCACCTGCGTTTGTTTACAATATCATGTCGGCTAATATTTGGGTTTGACGATAAATGCCCTGGAAACGTCACTTCTGATTAATCTTTAGTTTTAAAATATGCAGCGGAGAAATGATTTGCGGCAATTTGAAATAGTACTTCTTTTATCGTAAATTGAATTCATTAATAAGATAAAATAAAGATAAAATGGTAAGGTACACCCAGGCTTGAACAGGGGACCATTCGATCTGTTGTCGAATGCTCTACCATTGAGCTATATATGCAGATGTCAATAATACTGTTTTTTTTTTTAAAGAAATGATTTGCTAAGATTTTATTATCTCCCTTACCAGTGTAATGTATAAAATTCTCATGTAAAAATCTTCCTTTTTATCTATGAGAAAAAACTTTTTAGGATTGGATTTTTTCGATTTTCGATATATATATATCGGATGGATTTCAGTACAAACCTATCGAAGATCACTACCTGACATGAATCACTTTTGTGTGAAATTTGTAAACAAACAAACAAACACACACACGAAGTGATTTTTACATAATAGTAGAGATACATATATATATACGTACATGTATACACACAGATACGTATGCATACATCTATATACAAATATCTATATGCATATATACACATATATGCATATATCTACACATATATGCATATACCTATATACATATACGTATATATGCAAATATCTATGCACATATATCTATGCCCATATATCTATATACATATATATGCATATATCTATATATATATATATATATATATATATATATATATATATATATATATATATATATATATATAAATTCGTATTCCTGTCTGTTTGTTTATTTGTTCATAATTTGATTAATATATACAAACGGTACATTACTTTACCATTCCGTCTATTTCTATACATATAGTATGATTCTTGCAAAATACACGATTAAGATATAACCTCATTTACATATTACATTAAGGAAATTCGATTTTTCTAAATAGCTGTATGATAGTTACTGTTTATAAGAAGAGAATTGTTTCAAGTGTTCTATTCAAGATTGTTATTTAAAGTTGATTTATATTGATAATATATTTAATTTAATTTGAATAATCATTACCGACATCGACTTTTTTTAGAAAGTGGTTTATAATTATTTCCCTCGTTGTCTTTCTAAAACGTCAGTTTGTGGATTTGTATGTGAGTTCCTATATCTGCTAAAAACTTTCGTCAGCCGTATCAGACTGGCTCGAAACCGGTACCATTTGAAAGAGCAATTCGTCGGGCGCATAATATCTGAGAATTTAAAAAAAAAGATGAATTCTGTGGTGGTCATCTGGACAATTTCTTGCAATGAGGTTCGCTTTTAACGACGAGTCACGTGCGCGTTTATATTTACAAACGTTATTTTGTCAGGGTCATGATGTAATAAGTCGTCGTAGTACGATTGGCAAAAGCGTTTGCTGCTGACCCTTTTTTTCTCCTTTTTCTCTTTCGCGTTTCAGGTTCGAGCCTGCTTATGCGGCTATTTTTTTTTGCGGTCGCACAGGTACTCGCTGCTATTTTTTTTATTGAAACTAAAGTTGTTTTGATTTATTGTTTTTTTTTTAGGGGGGGTCCAGGTTGTCACCTACTTCCTTCGTTCTTTTCTTGGAGTTGCTCAATAACCTTAGTATAGAAGCTCTTTCCAAACAAAATTTCATGTTCACCTGGGTAACGCCGGGTATCCATGCTAGTACATATATATGCACATATCTATATGCATATATAGGCACATGTCTATATACATATATATGGACATATCTATCTATCTATCTATATATACAGTACATATGCACATATCTATCTCTGTATATATGCACATATATATACATATGTATATATGCACATATATATATACATATGTATATATATATGTGCATATCTATATGCATACATATATGCATATATGTGTATGCATATATATGCGCATACGTATATATGCATATATCTATCTATATGTACATATATACACATATATATATATATCTATATACATATACATGCATCTATCTATATACATACACACGCACATATCAAATAAGTGATTATTGTTTATATTCTTGCATATCTTTTGAGATTTTCAATAAATGTTAAAATCGTCATGCACGTATGTGTGTCGTTTGCGCAAGAGCCTCTTTTGTCTTTCTTTTCTTTTATGCACTGAAAGTGAGAATGTTAAGTACACGGAAGAGTGGCCAATTACCCAAAGATGTAAGGATCGATGGATGAATGACTGTTGCTAAACACGTCGACCATTATTTCTATTTGATTCCGTTGTTATTTGGTTTATGCTTTTCGTTCCTTCGCCCTATTTATTCCTTTGTTCTTGGCCGATGGAAGAGCTAAGCACAGATGGGCGCTAGGAAAGGCGGAACAAATCTACCCATCCTCTGCTGCCGACTCTTTCAAAGAAAAATAAAATGGCTAACAAAACTAAGCAAACGAACCTCAAGATAAATCCCGAATCTTTTAGCCGTTCCAACTATTCTGGGAGATTCGCCGCTCTGTCGAGATTATTATCATTGCGACAAAATGTTGCCATTTTCAGAAATTATGAAAAAGCTGCAAAGATATTTTTGTCGGTGGAAAAAAAAAAAAAAAAATTACAAATTTTTTCTGAACCTTCCCCCCGTTCTTCACCCATTATGCAGCATACATAATCAAGTAGATAACAGTGGAACATTTGGAATAAATACATCATAGTAAATTTTAAAACCATTGCACATCTGTCTCTCTCTTTCTCTTCTCTCTCTCTCTCTCTATATATATATATGCATGTATGTATGTATGTATGTGTATATATATGTATGTGTGTGTATACATATATATGTATATATTAATATGTATATATGTGTGTGTATGTATATGTATATATATGTGTATATATGTATATATATGTATATGTATGTGTGTGTGTATATATATATATAGATATATGTATATGTGTGTGTGTGTACACATATATATATATATATATATATATATATATATATATATATTTCCACAACCAAACAATGTCGCAGCTCACAAAAGCAATGACAGCCAACAAACCGGAAATCCAAGAGTTTCGCCCTAATCTGGGCTCATCAGTTGAACACATCCGAACTCGGGATCCGAAACTCTTGTGAGCTGTAATGTTGTTTAACTGTGGAAATAATTATATCTCTCACATTCTGAATATATATATATATATATATATATATATATATATATATATATATATATATATATATATATATATATATATATTAGGAGAGAAACCCGAAGTTGCCCAGGATTGAAGGATGGTCAATGAATGTTTTACACTCCCATATTTCTGTTGTCATCGAAATCATCGAAATTTCTAGTTTTTCAATCAAATCGATTAATTGCCTGCTCTAGTTAAGGACTCTTCATGGTGCACCGGGAGGAAGCTTCACATGCCTCACTGCAGTGACTTACTTTACAATACATTGTAGTCTACATTGCACCGTAGAGAACCTACTGTTGATTTTATAAAATTATTTTTTATATATAATGGCTTGCATTTAAGTTTAAAATACGAAAGTCAAGTATCATGCTCCAATTGTGCTCGAAACAGAAACATTCATTTCGATCGCACTCCTGTCATACCAAAGAACCTACTGTAGATTTTATAAGTATGGCCTTTCTGTTTGTGCGGTGATAATGGCTTGATTTTAAGATTAAAATGAAAAAGTCGAGTATCATGGTGAAATTGTGCTTTAAATAAACAGTCATTTCGAACACGTACTTGTCATATCAAAAAACGTACTGTTGATTTTATATGTTAAGCCTTTCGTCTTGTGCGGTAGTAAAACGTTTCAAATTCACTTGTGATGTTAGACTGTGTTAGCTGTTAACTTTGGTCAAAATCGCCTGTTCCTTCTTTTATCGGATTATTTCGATCATCAATACTTATCGAAGACATTCCAATGTAAAATATATCTAAGGACACTGCCATATAAATAATGTACCTTTGAGTGAAATTTCATAAAAATCGGCCCAGCAGTTTTCGAGTCCATTGGGAATGAACTCACAGAAACATATCCAAAGGTCATGTTATAATAGTAATATATAATAGTAAATATATATATATATATATATATATATATATATATATGTGTGTGTGTGTGTGTGTGTGTGTGTGTGTGTGTGTTGGTTGGTTGTTTTTGTTTTACGGCATATCAACCCTTTTCGGGTTATTTAATGCTGAATCCAAAGATTTTGAAGAAAATTTTTTTAATAGAATATATTTGTTGTTTTCACGTCAGTTTCTATTTAACCCATAGTTGGGACCCTAACAGGTACTACCACTCCGGGTCAGAGTGGACCTGGGAGCAATGGTAATTAAAGGGTGGCTCCACACTCCCCAAAGCCCACAAACTGGGGCCTCACCACTGGATATAGTTTAAGGTCATATCCAGGACCCCCATTGAGGGACTTTTACCCTCTGCAGGGGGGCAGTCGGCATATTCTAATGCCTCACCGACAGGGCCGTGTGTGTGTGTGTGTACGTGTGTGTGTGTACGTGTGTGTGTACGTGTGTGTATAAACTAAAATTTCTGTTAATTTCAGTGATCTATGACCAGTAGAGTTTATCGGTTAAATATTTACACACACATACATACATCTAACATTTTATTTATATAGATAAAACATTATTAAGTTACCATTTATTAAGGTGAACTGTCACTCTAAAATAAATGTTAATGAAATGGAAATGATTGCCAGGCGGAAAACGAGAAACACCATAATATAAACAGCGTTTTATTATTTTATGGAGTGGTTTATGACAAGAATTCGTAGATATTGGATTTGAAGATGACCAATATCAGGGAAGCAGTTCGGTGGTAATGTGTTTCAACAGTTAAGTAGTACTAAAAAAAAAGTTCTGTTCATGATTTGGTCGTTTTGTTTTACGGCATATCAACCCTTTTCGGGTTATTTAATGCCAAATCCAGTAGTTCTGGAAAATGGTTTTATGCTTCAAGTTCTTTATATAATCAAATATTTATTCATGGGATTTGGTTTAGTCATTTTGTGAAAGGCTTTTTATTCTTCAAGCTCTTTGCATCTTCAATCACTAGTTTGTAGTGTTTGGTTTGATTGTCCTGTAGTGGATTTTGTCGTTTTTGTTCCATGCCCTGCAGAACATGCGTGAGTTTTGCTATGGAAGAGGGAAAGGGGGTGATAGTATTAATGTTTGATACATTTTGAGTTATGAAACCAGTCGGGAAGTGGGGTGGGAGAAGATAAAAGAAAAAAGGGTGGGGGCTGTTGTTTTTGTTTTTGGTTTTGCAGAACATAATTAAGTTTTACAAAAGGCAATAGAAAAACAAAACGAAACAAAAATACATCAATGTAAGGTGCATTTTATCTCAGCAAGCCAATATCTTCAGACAGCCTGATCTGATAGTCTGTTCATGGAAACTTTACCTGATGCTAAGCACATGAAAGAAAGAACAAGTACTTTTTCGATATGGTTTAAAAACAATTTTTTGTTTTTACTCACACGTAGGCATCTCGACACTTGGACGTAAGGGACTACTATTTGGGATCATGCCTAAGAAAGATTAACAAGATGTTGTTTTATGTTATATTTAAGCTTCTGCATATCAGTACAGTGGGGGGGGGCGGGTAGCAGGAAAGGAATTCCAAAAGTCTAACTGTTCGAGTTCTTGCTGGAAATGTCTAACAAGAAGGGTTAAAAAAAATCGGAGCACCTTTCATGGAAATAATGATAGAGTAGAAAGAGACTAGCAATGCGAAACTGATTGTTAGAAAGAAAATAGATTGTCCCTCGCTAGATTTCAAAGTAAATTTTGTACTCTGTCAAGGCAGGAAAGAGTGCTATATGCTACACCTCTCAAGATGTGGCAGGAGTATTCCATCTTAGATAAATCTCACCTGTCTATTTAAATGTACGTATGTATGTATGTATGTATGTATGTATGTATGTATGTATGTATGTATGTATGTTTGCCTAAACCTTTCGACAGAATCGACAGACTTTCACAAGATTGGTATCGTTTTGAAGCTCGACCCTTCGGACGACAAATATTGAAAAAATGGCTAAAAACATTAATTCCTTTACCCTCAACTTTTCTACAGGGAGAGGCTGCCTTTTTCGCCGATATTTTCGAAAGTCATCCCCTCTTTTTTGATTGACTAGCCTTAATTTAAACCTTCGCCACTTCCAGATTTTTGATAGATCCAACGGCAAAGACGTCACGTTTTCTTTTTCACGTTCTTTTCCTCCTTTGCGGTACGAGTTCGAGCCTGCCTGCCTACTACCATTTTTTTTTTTTTGCTCAACACATACCTCCAAACACCCGGGCAATACCGGGCACCTAGGCTAGTCTAACATACGTAAAAGATTGCATCAGGAGTCGGATACTTTCAGGACTAGTAGAATAAATCTATAATTTTGCAGTAACCTTAGCAACGGACTGGATTGTTTCCCTTGCCCCATTATAGCTTATCAATCACCTCTGGATATCAGAGGGCACATTTTCCAGATCGCGATATGACCACAGACGCACATTGACAAACACTTCACGAATACGTATGCACTTTTTGTAATTAATTTCTTGTAAACGCAAGTGAATAAACTGTTTCTTATCTATTACATGTTTGAACTTCTAGTTTATACAGCATAATGAACACATGAGTAATCCAACATATAAAGCCGGGACACGTCACCTACCATCATAACAGATATAACTGCTAGAAAACCACGAGGATTTTGATAAAAAATCTATTTCGAATGGAGATTTAGTATTTGTCTGTCCGAAGGCTAAAACATTATTTCTATAATTGAAGCCGAAACTATACTATTATTATCTTTTAACGTTTATTATAATATTTCAGACTAATGCACTATCTTTACATGCTAATTTTGAGAGGCATAGCATAATATAGTGTAGTATCAGTTCTGGGATGATGCAATCCTCGCAGGAATAATAAACACTCGTTAGTTACAACAACTGAAAATTTCTCTTTCTCTCCATCTGTGCCTAAAACCAAACAGAAATTCTATGAACAAAGTTTCTTTTCTTAGAACTGCCCACCTGTTAAATTCTGTACCGCAGGGCTGCTTCGCAGCTGACTACAACATGGTAACTTTCAAGTCCAATGTAAACAAGTTCTCGTTGAACCATCGTTTTAAATATTCAAATTCTACCCAATTTCTAACGCAACAGATCATTCCGGCGTTTTCTCACCAACCACCTGACACTCATTAACCTTTATCCTCGAGTGACCTTCGGGCCTTGATAAGCGGCGATTCCCCTGTAAAAAAAAACAACAACAACAAAAAAAGGCATTACTTCCTTCTTGGAGAGTAAGTGTAGTATCTCATCTGTTGTCATGAGACCATCTTCCCAGGCATTACTTCCTCCAATAAGCTTTTCACAATCACACACTCAGCTGTTCATTAGAAAACCCAACATTTACGTTAAATATACTAAGTTATGCGATCATAAGTGGAGTATGTATTTAGGTCCTTGTGTAGATTAGTGGTTTTTTAAACCAACGCTTTTCAGGTGAAAACATTATTACATACTTACGTGTCATATCGAAATTAGTATAAATTCCAAAAAATTACGAACAATAATCCAGTAGAAAAATAGCTAAAAGTAAAAATAGAATTCATCAAGTTTTATCGTATGTTTTAATGCGGAAGAATTGTGCGACCAATTCAATATGACAAACCGACTTTTTTTTTCCTTAGACTTGAATTAAATTAAATGTCTGCCATTTTTAAACACAAAATCTCAGAACGTTATTGTGGATGTTAAAGATACGTCTTAGCACATTTTCTACTAAATTATTTATCGTAAATTTTGAGATTCATACTAATTTCGACATGCCACGTAAGTGCATAATATTTTCACCTGAAATACGTTAGTTTAAAAGCTCAACGATCTATACAAGCAGCTATGTTTGTTAGTAATAATAATGAAAAATAAATAGCAAAGTATCAGTTCTGGGATGATACAATCCTCCCAAGCACAATAAACACTCGTTTAGTCACAACAACTGAAAATTTCTCCTTCTCTCCATCTGTGCCTAAAACCAAACAGAAATTCCATGAACAAAGTTTCTTTTCTTAGAACATTCCCACCTGTTAAACTCTATACCGCAGGGCTGCTTCGCAGCTGACTACAACATGGCAACTTTCAAGTCCAATATTTAAAAATGCACGAAGGGATCTTTTCCTTCTTTTATTGATCATTATCATAGCGTTTTGGCTCCATCTCGTCTGTGGCATCTCCCAGGTCCGCCTCAGAGCATGCCTTGCTCAGTCTTGGGCAGTCTTTGAGGATGTGTGCGATGGTCTGCATGTCGGCACCGCAGGAACATCGAGGCTCGCGTAGCTAACCTCACTTATGCAGGTTGCCCCGTGTTTTGGTGTGGAATCCTTCTGTAGCAGATTTGTGAAGAAGCGATAGTATAAACAGATCATGACAAACAGAGCAACGACAAGCGACATCCCTTATTTGTACATCAAGAGATGCCGCAGCGACTACCATCCCGCAAGAGCTTTGTCGCCATCACAGGCGTCCGGCGAACAACACCAGCATCCTCCCGCCTGCATCAGTGGAATGGGTTTGTCGAAGATGACAACAACGAGGCTCTTCCAGCACCGAAAAAAGATCTGCCGGTAGGCTCTAAACGCGCCTGGAAAGAGTGGATAATAATTAACCCGTTTTTAATGACTTTGGGTGTTCACAGTAACGATCATATCCGCCATGTTGTACTGATCCAGAAAACAAATTGTTGATTCATTAGATGTGCTATTTTCCGATATGAAAACAAGCGTTAAAATCAGAGAGTTTGCCAAAATAAATAATATTTTCTGAATAACTTTCGCACGTGCGCGCATATATAAGGGGGAAAAATATGCATTCTGAAATTATCGTCGGTTGGTGGAGAAAAATAAGATTATAATGCGTTCTATTCATAGACATTGCAGAAGGTGGATTTGGTGTAGAAATACGCACAGGTGAAAATGTTCAGGTATTGATTAGGTTTTTGATTATTTTACCTGTGTGAAAGGCAAACAGAAACTAATGGTTAATAAACAAATGCGGGGAGGGGGTGGTGTGGAGACTGAATTTGGGGGTTCTTTACTCTGTTTTTTTTTTGTTTTTTTTAGAGAGGGAGGTGAGTAAGAGGTTTTGTAATGTGAGAGGAGGAAATGAGGAAAGTTAATTAGATTATGTGAGTAAGAGAGGGGTGGGCGGAGGTTAGGGTGTATAGAAGGAAGAGAGATAGGGGATGAGAATGGAAAAGAACAAGAGGGAGAGAGAGATAGAGAGAGAGAGAGAAAGAGAAAATTAAGAGATAAAAGAAAACTGCTGCTAGAAGAAAGAGGAAAAGGAGGAGGCTAGTGTGTGTGTGTGTGTGTGATAGAGAGAGAGAGAGAGAGAGAGAGAGAGAGAGAGAGAGAGAGAGAGAGAGAGAGAGAGAGAGAAAACGCATCAAAGAATGCATGGGAAAATTTGAAAATACAAAGGGTGTTCCAGAAGTAATGTCTCCTATCTATTTTTATTCCGCTCGAATGGATCGGAGGGGATTGCAAGTTGCGTCGTTATGCTGAAAGTTTCATGTCTCTTTTATAGATATTGACGATGTGAGACTCTAAGAATACAACTTCTGCCATGGATGTGCATTAGAAGCAGAGATGCGTAAATGAGTTCCTGGCATGGTGGTGACTGTGTAGAAAAATACATGTTGTAAAACAAAGGTCACTCGTTTTAATGGTACCACTGCCATCTTCGTAGCCCTTGAACTTTTTGAGTGTAAAAAACAAACAAACAAAAAAAAAAAACACATATAGGAGATTTACTATTTATAAATAGCAAAAATACTCTCAGTGAGTGCATTTTTTTAAGAAGCAAAAATACTCCCCAAAAGTGAATTTTTATCAAGTAAAAATACTCCCGGTGAGTGTTTTTTTTTTTTTTAAATACATACTAGAAATATTTTTGATCTTGTTAAAAAATGCACTCACTAGGAGTTCTTTTCAAGGTCAACGGGAGACTGTTAATTAGCAGTGATTGCATATTCAACTATTTATCTGAATCCGTTGTCCATCGTCAATAAATTTGGACTTATTTTTGTACGGATAAATTTCAACATTCTTTTTGATATTGCCTTTCTCTGAACAGTGTAGGCATTTTATTAACTAGAAAAAAATACATCCAGCCAGTGTAATTTTCATAAAGAGAGAGAGAGAGAGAGAGAGAGAGAGAGAGAGAGAGAGAGAGAGAGAGAGAGAGAGAGAGAGAGGGAGGGAGGGAGGGAGAGAGATTGGAAGGTAAAAATAATAACCACGAATACAAAGTTAGAAACCTCGTAAATAATTTGATGTTTCTGATCCTCCATATTTGTTCAAGGAAACTCATAGAGTATCAAACATAAACGTACGCAGAAGCGATTCATAAACTATTCATAAACACTCTTTATGCTTGTGCATCCTGCGTGGATTTGACCAAACGATCACATGATCGCAGTACAATTCTTAATATAGAAGATATTTTTGAAGCTTGCAATTTTCTAAACGTTTCGCTGGAAGAAAATAATAAAATAATAAAATAATAATAAAAAAAAAAAAACTGGGTTGCGTTAATCCTGAACATCTAAAAAAAAGAAAACGAAGAAAAAAAAGTCACATTTTGAGTCAAAGTCGGTAAAACTACACGAGAAAGCCAAATCAAAAGAATTGCTTTTGC
>NC_136503.1:69753612-69771112 GCF_053919585.1 Euprymna scolopes | reverse complement strand
CATTACGTTTATTCATAGGAGCGCCATCTTCATCATCGTCATAACATACAGAGAAAGTAGCTCAAATTTCCCCCCTATTCCATAAGTCCTCTTCCGACACCATTCTACACCGCATGCATTTATACTTTTTCCTACTTTCCTGGGTCTACACCGTTATTAACTGCCTATTTATTAAAAAAGTTAAATTGCAAAATTATTTGTGTCACAAAGAAATATTTATTATTGGAAAATATAATGTAGGAAGAAGAATAGAACAAAGAGATCCTGGAATTTGGCGGAATGTAGGTTTCCAAACCAGACTCAGCATGGAGTTCTTCAACGTAACTAAATCAGGTATCTGGAAAACGTTTTTAGAAGTCACATGTCAGGTCATGGAAATAAATGACGTTATAGGTTTAGATATATACGAGTTAGTTACAGAGTCGGGAGAAGTCCAGGACAGAAGTCGAGGAGAGACTGTTCGAACCAGTGAGACAATTGAATTCCTAGCGACAGGCCTTTGGGTCTGGGGGTAAGGGGAGTAGAACAGACAAGCGTGCAATCTTCCAACAAGGAAACATGGTGAAATAAAAGCTATCTGAAACATAGTCAGAGACTTCTGGTCGTTTCTTTAGAAGAAATGTTCAACTTTTGACAAATTCATCAATCAAGACCCCAGATGAATGAAAGTAATGTTTCCCTGTTTTGTAAAATATAATTCCCCCGTAAGATGTTTCGTTTCATTTGTTGTTAAGTAAATGCTTGTTGTTAATTGTCATGTCCTGTTGGACTGTATATATGTGTAATGCATGTATTATATGACATAATCACGTTGACACAGGTTCTCGTCAGGTCACAGAAGTTAAACAACGTTGAACCTGGTTAGTACAAGATGGATGACCATTTGGGAATTCTAAGCGCTGTATGTGTTCTCCACTTATCTCGGCATTATTTTCAGTCGTCCTGAACATACACTTTACTCGCCGCAGGTATTTAACGATGTCGACCCAGGAGAGGCGTGGTTGGAGATCGCGCACCTCTTGCTACAAAAATTTCATACGCAGGCACCCATACTTGGGTATCCATAGTCTGTCAAAGACTGAAGGAGCCTTTTTATATATGAGCATTTATGAACACTTGACAACACGAAGAAACTTCACTATCTACACAACCCATCATATACCCAACGTATTTTATATACAGCGCCTTACACATGCACACACATAATATATATATATATATATATATATATATATATATATATATATATATACCTTTTACCCTCCACAACGTAACCCATACGTAATTTAAAAGAATCTTTTCCTTCTGATTTATTTTTGCTTAGATCGTCTGACGAGATCGGCATGATAATTTATTGTCCTGCCTATTGAAACAACTTGTAAAAATCCCGAAATTGAAATAATAAAAACATATTTAGCTCTACTATCGTATTGAGCATTTTCCCGTTTTTTTTTACCAAATGTACCTCCTAATGTATATATATATATATATATATATATATATATATATATATATATATATATATATATATATATATATATATATCCTCTAAACAGTTAAACATCATGATCAGCATAAGTCATGTATGGCCTCCCATATATTCCGGTGCTTATTCAGATTGGCACTTATACCAATAAACAAAAATGCAGAAAAACTTTTTACGTTGTATTTACTTGTCACAAAACGAAGGTTGCATATTCCAAAAATCACAAAAATTGATCAAGTATCTTTTTATTTTATTTTTTTACAAAAAATTTGCGTTTTTTTTTGCGATAAAGTGAGAGACAAGGCCATGTTTCTCTAGAACACATAGTAAGTGGAGGCAATCAGTGATTATTTTGGCAGTTTCCACTTAGAGTTGTCTGCTCTTGACCACCGATTTGCTAGACGCTTTTTTCACCCACACCGAAACATAAAATTTGATTTTTTTAGATAATAATAATAAAAAAAACTACTTGATTAAATTACTTGATTTTTGAAAAGTTTTTATCTACGTCCCGTGACTGCTACACACATCATATAGACATTTCTGTATTTTCTTTAATTTTAAATGCCGCCGTAAGTGCCAATCTGAATAAACACCTATTTTTCTTTTGATCACTGGAGCTCGCAGTGGAACTCTCTTTTATTTAGACAATACATTTGTACTTGTAAGTCATACTGCTTATAAACACGTTTCCGGTCTCTGCTTCAACGACTCTCTACTAACCATAAGTACCAATATACCATGGATGGTTTCAGATGACTAAAGAACACATGCTACAATAATAACAGAAGTTTCCAAGAAAAGATACAAAAAATAAAATATAAAGTCTACCATATCCGAAAGATATTTACACCAAGAAAGATAATCTAGCGGTATTTTAGAAGAAATGAAAAACAGAATTTATATTATTCGGAATACTATCTAGGATGTCATTCTCACAACGTTTCAGCCGATGTAAGCTTAGACCTTCTTCAGATGCGTCTCTGAGAACAAATTGACAGAACGAAACAATACAAAATGAAGTCAAGGGTGTGATTTCCATACGTTATTCCCGCGTTGCCTGCGCACTGTTCCAACATTTGAAAATACAACCGCTGAGAGACAACGCGCGGCTCTTTACAAACAGACTTTTCTTTCTTTAACTTTACAACATGGAGAGAAAGAAGAAAAGAAAAGAAAAAAGAAATAAAATAATATACTGAAGATGGTGTTTAGCTCTGAAATATATTTATATTATAAATTTCACACAAGTACAATATTTTTTATTTTCCTTATATTACGTTGTGATTTGGCTTTCAAGCGCACTTGATGCGTATTTTAATACAAAACGAAGAAAATGGTAAAAACAGAAAGGAAGAAAAAAAATGGTGTCAAGAAAGTCAGCGACCTCTAAACACTTTTTATAGTGTGGTATAGTGATACGTAGTAAGATTGTACATCTAAAAAAAAAAATAGTGTCAAGAAAGTCAGCGACCTCTAAACACTTTTTATAGTGTGGTATAGTGATACGTAGTAAGATTGTACATCTAAAAAAAAATAGTGTCAAGAAAGTCAGCGACCTCTAAACACTTTTTATAGTGTGGTATAGTGATACGTAGTAAGATTGTACATCTAAAAAATATAGTGTCAAGAAAGTCAGCGACCTCTAAACACTTTTTATAGTGTGGTATAGTGATACGTAGTAAGATTGTACATCTAAAAAAATAGTGTCAAGAAAGTCAGCGACCTCTAAACACTTTTTATAGTGTGGTATAGTGATACGTAGTAAGATTGTACATCTAAAAAATATAGTGTCAAGAAAGTCAGCGACCTCTAAACACTTTTTATAGTGTGGTATAGTGATACGTAGTAAGATTGTACATCTAAAAAAAAATAGTGTCAAGAAAGTCAGCGACCTCTAAACACTTTTTATAGTGTGGTATAGTGATACGTAGTAAGATTGTACATCTAAAAAAAAATGGTGTCAACAAAGTCAGCGACCTCTAAACAATTTTTAGAGTGTGGTATAGTGATACGTAGTAAGATTGTACATCTAAAAAAAGTGGTGTCAACAAAGTAAGCGACCTCTAAACACTTTTTATAGTGTGGTATAGTGATACGTAGTAAGATTGTACATCTAACAAAAAATAGTGTCAAGAAAGTCAGCGACCTCTAAACACTTTTTATAGTGTGGTATAGTGATACGTAGTAAGATTGTACATCTAAAAAAAATAGTGTCAAGAAAGTCAGCGACCTCTAACCACTTTTAATAGTGTGGTATATTGATACGTAGTAAGATTGTACATCTAAAAAAAATGGTGCCAAGAAAGTCAGCGACCTCTAAACACTTTTTATAGTGTGGTATAGTGATACGTAGAAAGATTGTACATCTAAAACAAAGTGGTGTCAAGAAAGTCAGCGACCTCTAAACACTTTTTATAGTGTGGTATAGTGATACGTAGTAAGATTGTACATCTAAAAAAAAAATAGTGTCAAGAAAGTCAGCGACCTCTAAACACTTTTTATAGTGTGGTATAGTGATACGTAGTAAGATTGTACATCTAAAAAATATAGTGTCAAGAAAGTCGGCGACCTCTAAACACTTTTTATAGTGTGGTATAGTGATACGTAGTAAGATTGTACATCTAAAAAAAATAGTGTCAAGAAAGTCAGCGACCTCTAAACACTTTTTATAGTGTGGTATAGTGATACGTAGTAAGATTGTACATCTAAAAAAATAGTGTCAAGAAAGTCAGCGACCTCTAAACACTTTTTATAGTGTGGTATAGTGATACGTAGTAAGATTGTACATCTAAAAAATAGTGTCAAGAAAGTCAGCGACATCTAAACACTTTTATAGTGTGGTATAGTGATACGTAGTAAGATTGTACATCTAAACAAAATGGTGTCAACAAAGTCAACGACCTCTAAACACTTTTTATAGTGTGGTATAGTGATACGTAGAAAGATTGTACATCTAAAAAAAAGTGGTGTCAACAAAGTCAGCGACCTCTAAACACTTTTTATAGTGTGGTATAGTGATACGTAGTAAGATTGTACATCTACAAAAAAAATAGTGTCAAGAAAGTCAGCGACCTCTAAAAACTTTTTATAGTGCGGTATAGTGATACGTCGTAAGATTGTACATCTAAAAAATATAGTGTCAAGAAAGTCAGCGACCTCTAAACACTTTTTATAGTGTGGTATAGTGATACGTAGTAAGATTGTACATCTAAAAAAAATAGTGTCAAGAAAGTCAGCGACCTCTAAACACTTTTTATAGTGTGGTATAGTGATACGTAGTAAGATTGTACATCTAAAAAAATAGTGTCAAGAAAGTCAGCGACTTCTAAACACTTTTTATAGTGTGGTATAGTTATACGTAGTAAGATTGTACAACTAAAAAAATAGTGTCAAGAAAGTCAGCGACCTCTAAACACTTTTATAGTGTGGTATAGTGATACGTAGTAAGATTGTACATCTAAAAAAAATAGTGTCAAGAAAGTCAGCGACCTCTAAACACTTTTTATAGTGTGGTATAGTGATACGTAGAAAGATTGTACATCTAAAAAGAATAGTGTCAAGAAAGTCAGCGACCTCTAAACACTTTTTATAGTGTGGTATAGTGATACGTAGTAAGATTGTACATCTAAAAAAAATAGTGTCAAGAAAGTCAGCGACCTCTAACCACTTTTTATAGTGTGGTATAGTGATACGTAGTAAGATTGTACATCTAAAAAAAATGGTGTCAAGAAAGTCAGCGACCTCTAAACACTTTTTATAGTGTGGTATAGTGATACGTAGTAAGATTGTACATCTAAAAAAAATAGTGTCAAGAAAGTCAGCGACCTCTAAACACTTTTTATAGTGTGGTATAGTGATACGTAGTAAGATTGTACATCTAAAAAATATAGTGTCAAGAAAGTCAGCGACCTCTAAACACTTTTTATAGTGTGGTATAGTGATACGTAGTAAGATTGTACATCTAAAAAAAAATAGTGTCAAGAAAGTCAGCGACCTCTAAACACTTTTTATAGTGTGGTATAGTGATACGTAGTAAGATTGTACATCTAAAAAATATAGTGTCAAGAAAGTCAGCGACCTCTAAACACTTTTTATAGTGTGGTATAGTGATACGTAGTAAGATTGTACATCTAAAAAAAAATAGTGTCAAGAAAGTCAGCGACCTCTAAACACTTTTTATAGTGTGGTATAGTGATACGTAGTAAGATTGTACATCTAAAAAAAAAATGGTGTCAACAACGTCAGCGACCTCTAAACAATTTTTAGAGTGTGGTATAGTGATACGTAGTAAGATTGTACATCTAAAGAAAAGTGGTGTCAACAAAGTAAGCGACCTCTAAACACTTTTTATAGTGTGGTATAGTGATACGTAGTAAGATTGTACATCTAAAAAAAAATAGTGTCAAAAAGTCAGCGACCTCTAAACACTTTTTATAGTGTGGTATAGTGATACGTAGTAAGATTGTACATCTAAAAAAATAGTGTCAAGAAAGTCAGCGACCTCTAACCACTTTTAATAGTGTGGTATATTGATACGTTGTAAGATTGTACATCTAAAAAAAAATGGTGCCAAGAAAGTCAGCGACCTCTAAACACTTTTTATAGTGTGGTATAGTGATACGTAGAAAGATTGTACATCTAAAAAAAAGTGGTGTCAAGAAAGTCAGCGACCTCTAAACACTTTTTATAGTGTGGTATAGTGATACGTAGTAAGATTGTACATCTAAAAAAAAATAGTGTCAAGAAAGTCAGCGACCTCTAAACACTTTTTATAGTGTGGTATAGTGATACGTAGTAAGATTGTACATCTAAAAAATATAGTGTCAAGAAAGTCAGCGACCTCTAAACACTTTTTATAGTGTGGTATAGTGATACGTAGTAAGATTGTACATCTAAAAAAATAGTGTCAAGAAAGTCAGCGACCTCTAAACACTTTTTATAGTGTGGTATAGTGATACGTAGTAAGATTGTACATCTAAAAAAATAGTGTCAAGAAAGTTAGCGACCTCTAAACACCTTTTATAGTGTGGTATAGTGATACGTAGTAAGATTGTACATCTAAAAAAATAGTGTCAAGAAAGTCAGCGACCTCTAAACACTTTTTATAGTGTGGTATAGTGATACGTAGTAAGATTGTACATCTAAAAAAATAGTGTCAAGAAGTCAGCGACCTCTAAACACTTTTTATAGTGTGGTATAGTGATACGTAGTAAGATTGTACATCTAAAAAATAGTGTCAAGAAAGTCAGCGACATCTAAACACTTTTATAGTGTGGTATAGTGATACGTAGTAAGATTGTACATCTAAACAAAATGGTGTCAACAAAGTCAGCGACCTCTAAACACTTTTTATAGTGTGGTATAGTGATACGTAGTAAGATTGTACATCTAAAAAAATAGTGTCAAGAAAGTCAGCGACTTCTAAACACTTTTTATAGTGTGGTATAGTTATACGTAGTAAGATTGTACAACTAAAAAAATAGTGTCAAGAAAGTCAGCGACCTCTAAACACTTTTATAGTGTGGTATAGTGATACGTAGTAAGATTGTACATCTAAAAAAAATAGTGTCAAGAAAGTCAGCGACCTCTAAACACTTTTTATAGTGTTGTATAGTGATATGTAGAAAGATTGTACATCTAAAAAAAATAGTGTCAAGAAAGTCAGCGACCTCTAAACACTTTTTATAGTGTGGTATAGTGATACGTAGTAAGATTGTACATCTAAAAAAAATAGTGTCAAGAAAGTCAGCGACCTCTAACCACTTTTTATAGTGTGGTATAGTGATACGTAGTAAGATTGTACATCTAAAAAAAAATGGTGTCAAGAAAGTCAGCGACCTCTAAACACTTTTTATAGTGTGGTATAGTGATACGTAGTAAGATTGTACATCTAAAAAAAATAGTGTCAAGAAAGTCAGCGACCTCTAAACACTTTTTATAGTGTGGTATAGTGATACGTAATAAGATTGTACATCTAAAAAAAATAGTGTCAAGAAAGTCAGCGACCTCTAAACACTTTTTATAGTGTGGTATAGTGATACGTAGTAAAATTGTACATCTAAAAAATAGTGTCAAGAAAGTCAGCGACATCTAAACACTTTTATAGTGTGGTATAGTGATACGTAGTAAGATTGTACATCTAAAAAAAATAGTGTCAAGAAAGTCAGCGACCTCTAAACACTTTTTATAGTGTGGTATAGTGATACGTAGAAAGATTGTACATCTAAAAAAATAGTGTCAAGAAAGTCAGCGACCTCTAAACACTTTTTATAATGTGGTATAGTGATACGTAGTAAGATTGTACATCTAAAAAAATAGTGTCAAGAAAGTCAGCGACCTCTAAACACTTTTTATAGTGTACTATAGTGATACGTAGTAAGATTGTACATCTAAATAATATAGTGTCAAGAAAGTCTGCGACCTCTAAACACTTTTTATAGTGTGGTATAGTGATACGTAGTAAGATTGTACATCTAAAAAAATAGTGTCAAGAAAGTCAGCGGCCTCTAACCACTTTTTAAAGTGTGGTATAGTGATACGTAGTAAGATTGTACATCTAAACAAAATGGTACCAACAAAGTCAGCGACCTCTAAACACTTTTTATAGTGTGGTATAGTGATACGTAGAAAGATTGTACATCTAAAAAAAAGTGGTGTCAAAAAAGTCAGCGACCTCTAAACACTTTTTATAGTGTGGTATAGTGATACGTAGTAAGATTGTACATCTACAAAAAAAATAGTGTCAAGAAAGTCAGCGACCTCTAAACACTTTTTATAGTGTGGTATAGTGATACGTAGTAAGATTGTACATCTAAAAAAAAATAGTGTCAAGAAAGTCAGCGACCTCTAAACACTTTTTATAGTGTGGTATAGTGATACGTAGTAAGATTGTACATCTAAAAAAAATAGTGTCAAGAAAGTCAGCGACCTCTAAACACTTTTTATAGTGTGGTATAGTGATACGTAGTAAGATTGTACATCTAAAAAAATAGTGTCAAGAAAGTCAGCGACCTCTAAACACTTTTTATAGTGTGGTATAGTGATACGTAGTAAGATTGTACATCTAAAAAAATAGTGTAAAGAAAGTCAGCGACCTCTAAACACTTTTTATAGTGTGGTATAGTGATACGTAGAAAGATTGTACATCTAAAAAAAATAGTATCAAGAAAGTCAGCGACCTCTAAACACTTTTTATAGTGTGGTATAGTGATACGTAGTAAGATTGTACATCTAAAAAAAATGATGTCAACAAAGTCAGCGACCTCTAAACACTTTTTATAGTGTGGTATAGTGATACGTAGAAAGATTGTACATCTAAAACAAAGTGGTGTCAACAAAGTCAGCGACCTCTAAACACTTTTTATAGTGTGGTATAGTGATACATAGTAAGATTGTACATCTAAAAAAAAAATAGTGTCAAGAAAGTCAGCGACCTCTAAACACTTTTTATAGTGTGGTATAGTGATACGTAGTAAGATTGTACATCTAAAAAAAATAGTGTCAACAAAGTCAGCGACCTCTAAACACTTTTTATAGTGTGGTATAGTGATACGTAGTAAGATTGTACATCTAAAAAAAATAGTGTCAAGAAAGTCAGCGACCTCTAAACACTTTTTATAGTGTGGTATAGTGATACGTAGTAAGATTGTACATCTAAAAAAATAGTGTCAAGAAAGTCAGCGACCTCTAAATACTTTTTATAGTGTGGTATAGTGATACGTAGTAAGATTGTACATCTAAAAAAATAGTGTCAAGAAAGTCAGCGACCTCTAAACACTTTTTATAGTGTGGTATAGTGATACGTAGTAAGATTGTACGTCTAAAAGAATAGTGTCAAGAAAGTCAGCGACCTCTAAACACTTTTGTAGTGTGGTATAGTGATACGTAGTAAGATTGTACATCTAAAAAAAATAGTGTCAAGAAAGTCAGCGACCTCTAAACACTTTTTATAGTGTGGTATAGTGATACGTAGTAAGATTATACATCTAAAAAAAATAGTGTCAAGAAAGTCAGCGACCTCTAAACACTTTTTATAGTGTGGTATAGTGATACGTAGTAAGATTGTACATCTAAAAAAAATAGTGTCAAGAAAGTCAGCGACCTCTAAACACTTTTTATAGTGTGGTATAGTGATACGTAGTAAGATTGTACATCTAAAAAAATAGTGTCAAGAAGGTCAGCGACCTCTAAACACTTTTTATAGTGTGATATAGTGATACGTAGTAAGATTGTACATCTAAAAAAATAGTGTCAAGAAAGTCGGCGACCTCTAAACACTTTTTATAGTGTGGTATAGTGATACGTAGTAAAATTGTACATCTAAAAAAATAGTGTTAAGAAAGTCAGCGACCTCTAAACACTTCTTATAGTGTGGTATAGTGATACGTATTAAGATTGTACATCTAAAAAAAATAGTGTCAAGAAAGTCAGCGACCTCTAAACACTTTTTATAATGTGGTATAGTGATACGTAGTAAGATTGTACATCTAAAAAAAATGGTGTCAAGAAAGTCAGCGACCTCTAAACACTTTTTATAGTGTGGTATAGTGATACGTAGTAAGATTGTACATCTAAAAAAAAAATAGTGTCAAGAAAGTCAGCGACCTCTAAACACTTTTTATAGGTTGGTATAGTGATACGTAGTAAGATTGTACATCTAAAAAAAAAATAGTGTCAAGAAAGTCAGCGACCTCGAAACACTTTTTATAGGTTGGTATAGTGATACGTAGTAAGATTGTACATCTAAAAAAAAATAGTGTCAAGAAAGTCAGCGACCTCTAAACACTTCTTATAGTGTGGTATAGTGATACGTATTAAGATTGTACATCTAAAAAAAGTGGTGTCAACAAAGTCAGCGACCTCTAAACACTTTTTATAGTGTGGTATAGTGATACGTAGTAAGATTGTACATCTAAAAAAAAAATAGTGTCAAGAAAGTCAGCGACCTCTAAACACTTTTTATAGTGTGGTATAGTGATACGTAGTAAGATTGTACATCTAAAAAAAATAGTGTCAAGAAAGTCAGCGACCTCTAAACACTTTTTATAATGTGGTATAGTGATACGTAGTAAGATTGTACATCTAAAAAAAATAGTGTCAAGAAAGTCAACGACCTCTAAACACTTTTTATAGTGTGGTATAGTGATACGTAGTAAGATTGTACATCTAAAAAATAGTGTCAAGAAAGTCAGCGACCTCTAAACACTTTTTATAGGTTGGTATAGTGATACGTAGTAAGATTGTACATCTAAAAAAATAGTGTCAAGAAAGTCAGCGACCTCTAAACACTTTTTATAGTGTGGTATAGTGATACGTAGTAAGATTGTACATCTAAAAAAATAGTGTCAAGAAAGTCAGCGACCTCTAAACACTTTTTATAGTGTGGTATAGTGAAACGTAGTAAAATTGTACATCTAAAAAAAATAGTGTCAAGAAAGTCAGCGACCTCTAAACACTTCTTATAGTGTGGTATAGTGATACGTATTAAGATTGTACATCTAAAAAAAAGTGGTGTCAACAAAGTCAGCGACCTCTAAACACTTTTTATAGTGTGGTATAGTGATACGTAGTAAGATTGTACATCTAAAAACAAATAGTGTCAAGAAAGTCAGCGACCTCTAAACACTTTTTATAGGTTGGTATAGTGATACGTAGTAAGATTGTACATCTAAAAAAAAATAGTGTCAAGAAAGTCAGCGACCTCTAAACACTTTTTATAGTGTGGTAGAGTGATACGTAGTAAGATTGTACATCTAAAAAAAATAGTGTCAAGAAAGTCAGCGACCTCTAAACACTTTTTATAGTGTGGTATAGGGATACGTAGTAAGATTGTACATCTAAAAAATATAGTGTCAAGAAAGTCAGCGAACTCTAAACACTGTTTATAGTGTGGTATAGTGATACGTAGTAAGATGGTACATCTAAAAGAATAGTGTCAAGAAAGTCAGCGGCCTCTAACCACTTTTTATAGTGTGGTATAGTGATACGTAGT
The DNA here is from genome assembly GCF_053919585.1 of Euprymna scolopes. Taxonomy (NCBI): domain Eukaryota; kingdom Metazoa; phylum Mollusca; class Cephalopoda; order Sepiida; family Sepiolidae; genus Euprymna; species Euprymna scolopes. The sequence continues at coordinate 69,759,632 of NC_136503.1, read as the reverse complement.
AAGATTGTACATCTAAAAAAAATGGTGTCAACAAAGTCAGCGACCTCTAAACACTTTTTATAGTGTGGTATAGTGATACGTAGTAAGATTGTACATCTAAAAAAAAATAGTGTCAAGAAAGTCAGCGACCTCTAAACACTTTTTATAGTGTGGTATAGTGATACGTAGTAAGATTGTACATCTAAAAAAAATAGTGTCAAGAAAGTCAGCGACCTCTAAACACTTTTCATAGTGTGGTATAGTGATACGTAGTAAGATTGTACATCTAAAAAAATAGTGTCAAGAAAGTCAGCGACCTCTAAACACTTTTTATAGTGTGGTATAGTGATACGTAGTAAGATTGTACATCTAAAAAAATAGTGTCAAGAAAGTCAGCGACCTCTAAACACTTTTTATAGTGTGGTATAGTGATACGTAGTAAGATTGTACGTCTAAAAAAATAGTGTCAAGAAAGTCAGCGACCTCTAAACACTTTTATAGTGTGGTATAGTGATACGTAGTAAGATTGTACATCTAAAAAAAATAGTGTCAAGAAAGTCAGCGACCTCTAAACACTTTTTATAGTGTGGTATAGTGATACGTAGTAAGATTGTACATCTAAAAAAATAGTGTCAAGAAAGTCAGAGGCCTCTAAACACTTTTTATAGTGTGGTATAGTGATACGTAGTAAAATTGTACATCTAAAAAAATAGTGTCAAGAAAGTCAGCGACCTCTAAACACTTTTTATAGTGTGGTATAGTGATACGTAGTAAGATTGTACATCTAAAAAATATAGTGTCAAGAAAGTCAGCGACCTCTAAACACTGTTTATAGTGTGGTATAGTGATACGTAGTAAGATGGTACATCTAAAAAAATAGTGTCAAGAAAGTCAGGTATGATACGTAGTAAGATTGTACATCTAAAAAAAAAATAGTGTCAAGAAAGTCAGCGACCTCTAAACACTTTTTATAGGTTCGTATAGTGATACGTAGTAAGATTGTACATCTAAAAAAAAATAGTGTCAAGAAAGTCAGCGACCTCTAAACACTTTTTATAGGTTGGTATAGTGATACGTAGTAAGATTGTACATCTAAAAAAAAAATAGTGTCAAGAAAGTCAGCGACCTCTAAACACTTTTTATAGTGTGGTATAGTGATACGTAGTAAGATTGTACATCTAAAAAAAAATAGTGTCAAGAAAGTCAGCGACCTCTAAACACTTTTTATAGTGTGGTATAGTGATACGTAGTAAGATTGTACATCTAAAAAAAATGGTGTCAAGAAAGTCTGCGACCTCTAAACACTTTTTATTGTGTGGTATAGTGATACGTAGTAAGATTGTACATCTAAAAAAAAAATAGTGTCAAGAAAGTCAGCGACCTCTAAACACTTTTTATAGTGTGGTATAGTGATACGTAGTAAGATTGTACATCTAAAAAAAAATAGTGTCAACAAAGATAATATAAACACATATATACATACATAATATAAACATATATATATACATACATAATATAAACATATATATATATATTTATATATATATATATTATATATATAAAGCTGAACGTCTGTGTGTGTCACGAATAGGCTCCTATATGGTTGACTATTATAGAAAACTGATCATATATAATGATAGAAAATGTATCGAGACACAGGAATCGGTATGTTTGATCTGGCATAATGATGATTCATTAAAATTGTGGTGTCTGCGTACGCGCCTGGTTCACAAAGTATGGAAAGAAAAAATTTGAAAATTAAAAAAAAAGTTTACAAGTGTTTTTGATATAGATGTACATAAGTATGTTTTAACTTAAATAGGGATGGTATAATACAATTGTGGGGTCTGCGTTCGCGCCTGGCCTCCATAGAATGGAAATAGGCACAGACTTTAATAAAGATTTTTCATCTCTATCTGCGTAAGTATACTTTGATAATTATGTTTCAGTTTGAAGAAATATGGTATAATAAAATTATGGGGTGTTCGTTCGCGCATGATCTCCAAAGAATGGAAATATGTCACAAAGTTTAACAAGGTTTTTTAATATAGATCCACAGAATATTGTGATAAGTGTTTCAGTGTGAACAGGTATGGTATAATAAATTATGGGGTTTATCTATTTTATTTTTACTTTCATCATATTTTGCTTTGGGTTTGATTCCCCCAAATTCGAAGGTATCTCATTATAAGCCTTCCTTTTCATAACCCATCATACTTTATACGTCAGAATCCATTTTCTGTAGGCTGTTTTCGAACCCAGTCAACGACGGGTACTTTTGCTAGTATATATATATATATATATATATATATATATATATATCGCTTGTAAACATTTCAAAGCCAAAAATGTATTTATTATAAACTCATCATATTTATTGTTAATATAGTGTCTTACATGTGTTTCAGTGAATGATGGAAATTAACTAAACAACACTTCAAGGACAGATTTATGTTCATCGTTTTCGTTTTTCTTTGGTTTTTTAAAAAGTTGTTTCGATATAAGAAAATATAAACTTTTTTATTATTAAAACTATAAATTGTTAGGTGAAAGTATAGGTTTTTTCGAAGAAAATTTACGGATTGGTAACGTGCTTAAATAATATTTGGTGTTAATGTAGAGAGTGATGCGCGCTATTTTTTAAATCGTATTTCCACGTTTAATTAAAGTTATGTTTTTTTATTCAATTGTAAGGTTAAAGTACAGAATAGGTACAAAACACCCTCCCCTCCCCATGTTAAGAATGGCTTTTTAAATAATAACGTTATTATTTCAGCACGGATCACTCTCTGCATGAGTACTGATTAATGTGTTGTTTTTGGCTTTTTTACGGTAGTTTTTTTTTAAGAAAAACTTTTTCAATAAAATTGAAAGTACACTTTTTTCTTTGTTTTTTTTTACAGAAGTTGTTTTTACATGAGAAAATATGGATGCTTTTTCTTTATTAAAGAAATTGGGTACTCATGCACTTATTGATCCGTGCTGAAATAACGTTATTATTTAAAAAGTCATTTTGAACATGGGAAGGGAAGATTGTTTTATACCTATTCTGTACTTTAACCTTACAATTGAATAAAAAAATGGTAAATTTTTAGATTAGGTCCACCTCTACAATTTTCTTTTAAATGACGACTTTTGTACGTTTTCGACTATGCTGAATACGGAAATCGCATTGAAATTTAGCAAAAATAAGTAGTTATCGAGATATAAAAAGTTGTATAATGCATTTTAATCTCTGGCAGCCATCTTTTTTACGCGCGTGCACGCGCGTCATAAACAAATCTATGCGCGTAACAAAGATGGCCGCCAAAGAATACAATGTATAAAACAACTATTTATAACTCGATAACTACTTATTTCTGCAAAATTTCAATGCGATTTCCGTATTCAGCATAGTCGAAAACCTATAAAGTCGTTATTTAAAAGAAAATTGTGGAGGTGGACTTAATCTAAAAAAAATACCAAAAAAACATAAAACTTTAATTAAACTTGGAAATACGATTTAAAAAATAGCGCGGGTCAGTAAGTGCATTAGCACCCATTAATCGACTAACGTGACCTTATTGCCAAATAAGCTCCGGCTACAATGTTGAACGCGTCGTTCACGTTTTTTCTTTTTTTTCAAGTTAAATTCAACTTTCAAAATATCTTTTTATTTGTTTATAATTTCACGATATCTTTTTTTAATAATAAATTATTAGTTCAAAGCAAAGAATAGTTACAAAACACTATCCCCTCTCTATGGTAAGAATGGCTGAAAAAAATAAAATAAAAATATTAGGTACTCATGCAGAAAGTGATCCGTGCTGAAATAATAACGTTATTATTTAAAAAGCCATTCTTAACATGGGGAGGGGAGGGGGTTTGTACCTAATCTGTACTTTAACCTTACAATTGAATAAAAAACATATCATAAAACTTTAATTAAACTTGGAAATACGATTTTAAAAATAGCGCGGATCAGTAAGTGCATTAGCACCAGAAATTGTTAGGTGAAATACAGAAAAGTTTCTACCAAGAAAACCGTTATTTTTTTCAGCCATTCTTACCAAGTGGAGGGGATAATGTTTTGGCACTATTCTGTGCTTTCAACTAACAATTTATTAAAAACAAAAAGGTAAATTTTCATATTAGGTCCACCTCCACAATTTTTAACATGGGTAGGTTGAGGGTGTTTATTCCGAAAGTCGTTCTTAACATGGGGAGAATGGTGGTATTTATTCCAAAAGCCGTTGTTAACAGACGAAAGACAGGTAAAAGGTTAAAACACGTGGCTAGGCATGGGTGTTGTTTATTCCAAAAGCTGTTCTTAATATGGGGAGGTTGGGAGTGTTAATTCATGGCCGCCAGTGAATTATAGTGCATAGTACAGGTCTTTATATCTCGAAACCTACTTGCCTCTGTAAATTTTAAATGAGATGTTCTTATTCAGCATAGTCAAAAATTGTGGAGGTGGACCTAATGTAAAAAAACATACCCCCTTAAAAAAAGATATTGTGAAATTTAAATTTAAACACGGTACCAAAAATAAAATTAGACAGAAAAATACCGCCTTCGGGTTTGTACTTGCACAAAGACTTGAAAAAGTTATCAACAAAAACAATTATATAACAAATTAAATATTTTCAAAGGCAAGATAAGTTACTTTTCTACCTAATTGGATAATTTTTAGTGTTTTTATTGGGTTTGTACTACTGTACATATAGATTCGAAAAAGTTGTCAAAAAATAAATGTATAACAAATATTATCAAAGGCAAGATATGTTACTTTATTACAAAAATGGATAATTTTAGTTTTTTTAATGTAAAATGTTTATTCGGCTCGAAAAACACAGAGTCTACTGCTATATTTGAAAATTACAAATGGCGGCAGACTGTGTTAAACACGTTAAGTTTGAGAAAGGAGTTAAAACTAAAAAACTATACAAAATACTGTTAAAAACCACCGAATACATGTCTGCCTATGTCATGGTAACATATATTGAGTGAGTTCCTGACAGTATTCTGTATAGTTTTTTTTAGTTTTTACTCATTTTCCCAAACTTAACATGTTCAACACAGTCTGCCGCCATTTGTATTTTTCAAATATACTGATAAACACTACATGTTTTCAAACCGATTAAACATATTACACTAAATAAAAACACTAGAATCTTATCCAGTTTGGTAGAAAAGTAACTTATCTTGCCTTTGATAACATTTATTTGTTATATTTATTTTTCAACAACTTTTTCGTTACTGTGTTTAGTAATACAAACCCGTTTTATTTACTGTAACGTTTAGTCGGCTCGAAAAACAGTGTTTATCAGTGTATTTGAAAAATACAAATGGTGGCGGACACTGTTGATGATGTGAAGTTTGGGAAAATGATTTAAAACTAAAAAACTACACAAAATACTGTCAGAAACCCACCGATTATATCAGCCTATGTCACGTTAACATATAATCAGTGGGTGTCTGATACTGTTTTGTATAGTTTTTTAGTTTTGAACTGATTTTCCCAAACTTAACGTATTCAACAGAGTCCGTGACCATTCGCCTTTTTCAAATACCTTGATAAACACTGAGTTTTTCAAGCCAATTAAACACTTTACATTAAATAAAAACACTAAAAAATTATCCAGTTACGTAGAAACATAATTTACCTTAACTTTGCTTTCATTTATTTGTTTTTGGACAACTTTTTCGAATCTGTGTATAGTAACTCCCCCCCCCCCCTCACCCAAATATTAATTAAAATCTCACATTTTTTGAATATAATAACAAAAAAAAAAAAAACTATTTAGCGTTTCAATATTTTAGCAACGTTTGACTTAATCCACTGAATGTTGGTTGAGCCTAAGCCATGATTGACGGTAACTCCCGAAGATCTGGATCCAATTCTGCAAAAGTTCCATTTTTTTTTCATTTTAACCTTTTTTTTTTACTTTTTGGAGTGGATTGCGGAACTAAGAATATAAGAAACATGCATTTTCTCTTTTTATTAGAATTTTCCATTACACCAAATTCAGCCACAGCAACGCGTGGCAGGGTACAGCTAG
>NC_136503.1:69738612-69751112 GCF_053919585.1 Euprymna scolopes | reverse complement strand
CGCTTTCTCCGTCACTTCAAAAGCAAATAGGTTTTCACAGGAATGTATGAACTCAAAAGAAACAAGTCTTTGTCAGATTAACAAGCCGATGCGAACTGAGAAACTTAGCGCACTGGCCAATGAGTTTAGAGTTATTTCAGGTGATACCTACGATAAGCCTCGACCCTCAGCATCAACAATGCCCATCCTAGAAAACTAGAATGTCTCATCTCTGAAATTCCTTAAAACCTGCTGCTATATCTCCAGGGAACTCAGGCCTTCGGACCAAAATGAAAGTCTAGTATCTGTTCTTCAAATGCTGCATTTCAATTTCTTGTTTTCTCTCAGTGGAGGAGAAATCCTTCACGACTGAGACAATTTTCATTTTGGTTCCTTTTCTCCATGTTAAAAAACGATCCCGGTGTCAAACTCTGTCCCATGGGGAGGCATTGTAAATAGGAACTCAACCACCCAGAAGGTAAACTAACACACACACACACACACACACACACACACACACACACACACACACACACACACACACACACACCCCTTTGAAATGAGCTTTCTCACGCTTTTATCCATTTCTTCTCAAAAAATTTTGGTCTTTCCAAGTATATCTCTGTAAAATTGTTGATATAAATATATTTTGTTCATTAAGTGATGTTTTTTCGCTTGTATTCCAAAATTCCCGCTGTTGAATTAGCACTTACTAACTGGTGACCTGTTCATAAACTTCATGTTTTATCAATCTTTTTTATTTGCCAATTTAATTACACGCTTATTAATTGTTAGCAATGTTTGTTCTTAGCATTTTTCAAAGATGTTACTATCGCCAAAATACTCCATGCGAAACAAGGAGTGGCACTACAATATATATATATTTGTCTTTACATAGGCAGTAGTTTGTTGCTACACAGTCATGAGCATGTTTCGGTCTACTAGTATTTACTAACTAGAGACCTCATCAGGCAACAACCCTTATTTTCGAAAACGGAATTCTAAACGGTTTAGAATTCCGTTTTCGAAAATAAGGGTTGTTATCTGATGAGGTCTCTAGTTAGTAAATACTAGTAGACCTAAACATGCTCATGACTGTGTAGCAACAAACTACTGCCTATGTAAAGACAAATGTAATCCGCTCTACTTCTGTATTGAGCACTCTTGTATGAACCTCGTTATATTTCACTGGTTACGCTACCTTCGGAAAATAGCAACCCCATATATAACATTTTGGTTTACTACACACATTTTGGATCTTAATCTGAGTCTGTGTGTCAACAAGCATAATTACAGAATTTTCTTATGGGAACATTGTCTTCTTTTATCTTTTCGTATTGATAATACTTGATCTCTCCATATCTTTACATCTGGCTTTTTTTTTTTTTTAATCTTTGACATTTAATGTATCCTCTTATTTCTGAAATGTCCCCCCCCCCATTTTATAAACTCTTTGCACTAATTTTTTTTTTTATGACTAGTTTCCATGTAATGCTGTTTCAATTAATACCAGTACAAGCAAATTCATAGCTTCGCTATTATGTTCATTTGCAAATATCTTTCTCCTGATGAGAAGGCATTTCATTGAAACTCTTAGGATTAAAGAAATTTCAGTATATCTTATTTGAGTATCCTCTCCCACAATAAATTAATGTAAAATATATCTTTACAGCCTTTATTTTTCATTCTTTTATATATATATATATATATATATATATATATATATATATATATATATATATATATATATATATATTACAATAAGTTTACCAAGGTAATCAATCCAAATGGTAAACTTAAAATATATTATAAATATTAAAGAGTTAATGTTTACAAGTAAAGTAATCTCAACCAGATGTAAAAGCTCAATAAAACTGAAAAGGAAATAGAGTTTATAATTTACTTGATTCTTCCGGCCTTGGCAGACGTGTTTTTAAATATTCTCTCCGGTACTTTTTCTGTGCACATTTGAACTTTTCTTTTAATGATTTTGAACTCATTCCATTTGTGATTTTTTTTCCAAGGGATTCTGCCTTTTGGATCATTTTGGACCATCTTCCAGTTACGCGATTCCTTTGGAACTTTCCTGTTGGATTGGAAGTTTTTAATTCGACCGTGTTTGGATTTTACCATTCTTGGATTTTTTACCCTTCACCGGACTATCCATTCATGTGAAATCTTTTTATCATTTTTTCTTTTACCTCCTATTCCCCTTACCTCACCCGTTTGTTAACCAAGTAAAATCTGTGACTTACTTGTGGTTTCAATAAATATTTTTACATGCAAAATCCGATCCCGCATTTTGCTAATTCCTGCCCTTTAATGAGAAGGAGAGTATTTCTTTGAAACTCCGCGGATTAAGGACTATCCACTTATCTTGTGCTTCCTTTTTTGAATTAAATATGTTTTTAACTCTTTTTCAAGATGTTTTTTAACATGTTTTATTAATCATTTGTTCATATATATATATATATATATATATATATATATATATATATATATATATATATATATATGTGTGTGTGTGTGTGTGTGATTCTAGTTACACACAAGTTAGCGAGTAAAACTGACGAATCGATTTTATGTATTAAGAAAAATTGAGAAAGTGAATAACAATTCAGATATTCCCCGCCTTCAATCTATTTCCACTTATGACGTCACAGGCCTTTGAAATAATATCTTTTAAACGTACGTTGAGATCGCTAGGCATATGACTTGGCAAAAATGTTGATGCTAAAAACTGACCCTTCCTTGCAAAAAAAAACAAAAAAAACAAAAACAAACAAAAAAAAAAAACAAAACAAAAAAAAAAACGGCGCAGTTGACCAGCACAAAATTAATCCTTTTGGGCAAGTTTTAGATATTTGTCATCCAAGAGATCGATCTTTCTAACGATACCAATTTTGTCACAGTCCGATGCGTTTGTCAAAAGTTTTTGGCACATATACAAACACACATACAAACTAACACACATTTTCCGTTTTATATAATGAAATGAAACTATACCTTTATTTTTCAGACAAACGAAAATCAAACCTACATTCGCAGCAGCATGATGATATATGGAAGTGAAACCGAATCAGTGAGGTTTGAGGATATCTGTTGCATGGCGAGAAAAGATATCAGAATGATATGATGGATGTGTAAGGCGAGTACTAAAGTCAGGTCTAGATATGAGGAGCTCAGGGGAAGATAAACCTGGATAGTACAGGCGGGTAGAGGTGTGCAGAAGATGAAACTTCGCTGGTTTACTTACATTGAAACAATGAGTGAGAGTGTTTGGTTAGTAGTTGGAGAAGCTCAGTTTACAGAGTGTGCGTGTGTGTAGAGGGGGGATAAAGGAAAACATCAGAGATGGAAAAGATGGATTCGAGAGAAGAAAAAAAGGGATAAATAAAGACCTATCCAGAGATAGGTTAGGTTAGAAATCAATTTCTAAAAACCGTTTGAAACATGCCGTCATGTAAAATAGACGATAAATGATGATGATGATGATGATGATGATGATGACAAATGTAAAACAAATGAGCCAGCGGTAGTTATTTGGCAGGGAAAGTCCAAGGAATATGTGAGAGGAAGGGATAAAGATGTTCTTGAGAAAAAGAGGGAGAGGTTTGTTTGGAAGTCGACTTTCAGAAAGCACATGCCAGCACGCGTAACGGACATTAAACCGATGATGATGATGATGATGATGATGATGATGATGATGATGATGATTGTGGCTTCTCTAAGTAAAGAAAGACAAAAAAAAAAAACGATGAAAAATAAAATCAAATTCAATTTCATAAGTGAAAAACTTTTAGGTGTGTTTACTGGCAAATTGTTATTTTGAAGGAATTAATGTTCCATTCAGTTTCTGTATCAGTCTGAATACTTATTGAACAAACTGTATATTAAAAAAAAACGAAAAGCAAACCAACAACAATAATAAAAGACATTATTGCGTGTTTCTTTTCCATTTTTTTTTTTTTTGCGTCAAGGTGAATTTAGCCTCAGTCTGATTACGTTTTAAAACAAATTTTGTATCTTTGAAAACAAACAAACATTTCGTTCTTTGTCCTCTGCAACTTGAATCTAGATGATTATTTGAAGACCTCTAATATTCTTAATTAGATTAACCTTTCGTCCATTGTCCAATTCTGTTTCAGTAAATATGGCATCAGTCTGGTCACTTTTTTTTTCTCATCACAACATACATCTTAAAAATAACGATTGTTTGTACACATTGTTCATTTCATAACAACAACAACAACAAAAAAATAGACAAACGTGTAAAAATTATGTTTAAAACGGTATTTTTTCACATAAGGCTAGAATAAGCAATAGGTTAGAGTAGTAGGATAGTTTGGTTGTTTTGTTTTATGGCATATCAACCATTTTCGGGTTATGTGATGCCAAATCTGGTAATTTTGAAAAAAAAAAAAAAAAAAATTTTTTTTTGTTATCTGCTTTGCAGAATATGATTGCGTTTTGCAAAAAAAAAAAAAAAAAAGAATAAAAAGAAAAGAATAACATCAAATTTTGGTGCATTTTAATTCATGAAGCCATTATCTGTTTGTGTCTAGAATCTGGTTATCTTTTTTTTATACACCTGATAATTTTGGTGAAAATAAACATAATGCATATCTATAAGATGTTACTCAAGACAACAGTTCAGACATGAAACGTTAACGTTAAAAAGCGGCATTCATCCTAAACAAGTTGAACTGGTTTCTTCCAAAGGAGGAAGTTTCTAGGGCGGGATCAAATTCTCAAGTGGTCCTCAGTCATATGCATATCCCGATCAAGGAAGATGACAACATTAGGTATTTGCAGTCCTCGCTAGGAAGCGTTGACGTACTCCTACATACAGTGCCCGGTAGTCAGCAAATGGCCAGGCTCAACGTCACTTAACTTCAGTGATCTAACAAGAATTGTGTGTCAACGTGACCATGCCATGAATTATGCTATAATGTACATATGTATCACCACACTGAAGTTCTACCTAAGTAATATTCCTGGTGAACCAAGTGCAAAAGAGATCCAGACAATTGCACTTAAGGGAACAACGAGGATACTAAAAAGAGCTCTCGGTTGGTTTCAATAAAAAGCGGGGCAATGTTGGCAGCTGGTTTGGCTGCCCCATATCCAACGTTATAATCTTCAAAGGAGGAAAATTAAAAATATATATATATATGGAGACAGCGTTTGGTAATCTCAACTGGTCACCGATCTAGTACTGTCCTGGCTCAACATCGTTTTTTTTTTACAAGAGAGTTACCACTTATCAAGGCCCGAAGGCCATTCGGGGATAAGGGTTAATGAATGTAAGGTGGTAGTGTAATAATCGTTAATGGTGTAAGTTGGGCACAACTTGATTATTTAAGGGTCGATTCAACAAGATCTTGTTTGCATTAGACTTTAAGGCCATCATGCTGTAGTCGGCTGGGAAGAAGGCCAATGGAGCAGGTATCCACAGGCGGATAGTTCTAGAAAATAAGCTGTGTTTGTGGATTATGCATTTAGATTTAGGCACAGATAGAGAGTAGCGGAAATTGTTGATAGTGGTTGTAGCTAGTCCAGTGTTTCTTTTTGTGAAAATTTGGCAAAAAGGAACCATAGATTAGAGCTCAGACGAGGGTAAGAGAAAGGAAAATATGGAAGAAAATGATAGAGATGGATTATAGAGAAAGCATGATTCAAATAAAGACCTGGCCAGAGATAGGTTGGCATGAAGTCGAAGTTTAAAGCTGTCGAATGCATGTCAGGATGTAAATTGGGCATTAAACTGATGATGATGATGATGATGATGATGATGATTGTTTTTGTTCTAATATTTCACCTACGGGTGGGTGGCGAATACGTGAAGAAATGATAAAAATAAATTTGTAGGAAATAGAGATTAATAAAGACCTGACCAGAGATAGGTTGGTTCGGAGTCAATTTCTAAAAGCCGTAAACACACGCTTAGCGCGTGAAACAAACGTTAAAGGATGATGACAAGGATGATGATGATGATGATGATGATGATGAAGATGACGACGAAAGATAAATTGGATGAGAGAGAGAGAGAGCCTAGGTGGGTAGCTGCAGAACAGTTTAGATAGCAGGGTCAGTTTGCAGAGGAAGGCACATGAAAATATGCGGAGAAGTGATAAAGATAAATTTGAAGGAAATAAAGATAAATGAAGACCTGAGCAGAGATAGGTGAGTTTGGAAGTCAATTTCTAAAAGATGTCAAGCAGCATGTAAAACGAACGTTGAACCAAAGATGATGATGATGGTAATAAACCCAATCTCATAAACATCTCATCTTAAGCACAAGTCTTTAGAATCATGTCCCGGCATTATGGCCCATTAACCGGTTCTCAAAGACACAAAGTAATCGCTTCATTGAAAGAACATTAAACAATACAATTGCTGGTATTCTCTGACTTTATGTAGAGGAACTGAAGCTTGAGACACGCTTTGCATTTTATGCGGAGAGAGTCGGACATGTCGGGTTTCGATCACACTCCTGCAACAATCTCGTCTGACATTGGTCATTGTGAATTCTTGGCTTCAAGTCAAATAACCGAGCTCTCAAAAGTCTGCGATGTGAATGCAGGCAATGGGGTATTTGCAGGAATGACAGGCGAGACAATGGAATCGAACTGAGGGCCATTTGACAGAGACGAGTATCCAATTCCGTTTCCACCTGATTCTGACAGCGAGAGGATTCTTCCTACAAGAACGATAAAACAATTTCCAAACTTTGTATTTAAGCGTTTTACAAAAAATTATTTTTTAAGCCTAGAATTTGCTAACGTGAAAGGTAAACCTGGAGAATTATATACTAAATTCCTTAAATCTATAGAAATAAAACAGTAGATGCATGTACGTGTGTAAATATTTAACAGGTAAACTCTTAAACTTCTGGTCACATAACACTGAAATTAACTGGAAATAGTAATTATACACCAAGGATGGTTTATAACGAGTCAAATCTTTGTTTTGGTTAATTAATAACGCATACAAACATATATATTGGCATGTTGAAATGCGAAGTGTTCTTTTCAACTAGTCGACATATTTATACTTCTTTCTGCGCATGATCACTAGGGCTATGACAAGAGTATATTCTTTTCATTGTTTTGACTCTCGAGTATATATCCGACACAGTTAATCAATCGAGAACCACATCACTCTATATAAAGACATATAAGATGTTAACTGATATATACTCGAGAGTCAAAACAATGCAAAGAATATTCTCTTGTCATTGCCCTAATGGTGACATAAAATTCATTATTTCAAGTGTGTTAATATTTAGCCTTTATTACATTTGTCTCGATACCAACAAGGAAAGAAAAAAAAAAAGACTATAAAAAAAGAGAACGATCGCGCGAGAGACGTGGATAACGTTCGCAATCACGTGCGAGGCATGAAGGACGCTCGAGACGACGATCACGTGAGGGACGTCGCAGCAATAAAGAGAGAATAAGGAAATAAATTTGAATAAAATAAAATACGCATCAAGTGCGCTTGAAAGCCAAATCACAACGTAATATTAGGAAAATAAACAAATATTTTACTTGTTTGAAATTTGTCACAAATATATTTCAGAGATAAACTCCATCTTCAGTATGTTATTTTATTTCTTTTTTCTTTTCTTTTCTTCTTTCTCTCCATGTTGTAAAGTTAAAGAAAGAAAAGTCTGTTTGTAAAGAGCCGCACGTTGTATCTCAGCGGTTGTATTTTCAAATGTTGGAACAGTGCGCAGGCAACGCGAGAATAACGTATGGAAATCACACCCTTGACTTCATTTTGTATTGTTTCGTTCTGTCAATTTGTCCTCAGAGACGCATCTGAAGAAGGTCCTTTTTTTTTTTACATGGGTGTCACCACTTATCAAGGCCCAGAGGCCACTCAAGGATAAGGGTTAATAGGTATACATTAGTCATTGTGATTTTAGCATAGTAAACAGTGGGAATTTTGTAACTTGGATTACTTAGGGGGACGATTCAATTAGAACTTGTTCACATTGGACTTTTTCTTTTTTTTTTTCATAGGTATCAACACATTATCAAGGCCAAGAGGCCACTCAAGGATAAGGGTTAAAGAGTGTACAGTAGAAATTGGACAATATAATAATCATCAGTAATGAAAATTTGTTAAATTTGATAACTTATATGAAACGGCTCATCAAGAACTTATTTACGTTAGACTTGAACACAACCATATTGTAGTCAGCCGGAAAGCAGGAAAACGGAAGACAATTCCACAGGCGTGCAGTTCTAATAAAAAAGCTTTGTTCATGGAATCTACGTTTAGGTTTAGGCACAGATAAAGAGTGGGGGAATTATTGATAGTGTTTACAGCTAGACGAGTGTTTCTTGTGAAAGTTTTGCGAGGGGGGACCATAGATTGAAGCTCAGTCGAACACTTTCCATGAAAATAACGATACATCAGAGACAAACTCGCAACATCTCTTCTGTGAGATAGAGGTTCCAAGGAAGAGAAAAGGACATCTCCTACGAGGCTACAAAGTCTATTTTGAACTCTATCAAGGCAGGACAAGTCCTTTCTAGCAGCTCCTGCCCAGATGTGGCAACAGTATTCCATCCTTGGACGTACCTGGCTCTTATATAAATAGAGAATTGCATCAGCAGTGAGATATCTACTGGATCGATAGAAAGATCCCACCATTTTTCCAGTGGCCTTGGCAACAGATTTGATGTACGTGTTCCATTTAAGATCAGGAGTAATTGTCAAGCCCAGAAGCTTGTAAAAACTTGAGGCATCCTGAAGACGAGAGCCATTCATTTCAATTGATGCCAGATGGGGATCAGAATGTTGATGATGTAAAGAGAGAAGCTTGGTTTTAGATGCATTAAAAGTAACCAGCCACTCCTTTCCCCATTGTACTACATACTCAAGATCAGAGGAGAGAGAATTGGAGAGAACTTGGTCGTTTACTGTCTTAGATGTGCTACCATAAATGGTAGTGTCGTCAGCATAAATGTCTTACAAATGATGTAAGGATGTGATTTGGAAGATCATTAATGTAGATCAGGAAAAGAGTTGGGCCCAGGATGGACCCCTGAGGGACACCGGCATTAATACTGTGGGCTTCTGATTTTTGCCCCTCAACTACTACTCTTATGAACCTATCAGAAAGAAATGATTTAATAATTGAGAAGACATTTCCAGCTATACTATAGCTAGAGATCTTATGAAGTAAACCTTTATGCCATACCCTATCAAAGGCCTTAGATATGTCAAGAGCAATTGCCCTAGAAAGGTTGCCTCCGTCGAGAGATTTGCTAATCCTATGAGATATAACTGTAAGCACATCTGCTGTAGATCTAGCAGAACGGAAACCATATTGAGTGTCACTAAGAAGGTTATTTTTGTTGAGATGGTTGATTACTTCTGTATTTAACACAGATTCCAGCAACTTACTCATGACGCACAGGAGACTTATTGGCCTGTACTGAGAGGGGGATGAGCGATCACCTGAATTCTTAAATACAGGGCATACTGATGAAATTTTCCAGGGAGATGGGAAACTATTCTCCTTAAGACAACGTTTAAATAGTTTTGTAAGTATGGGCGCTAGTTCAGGTTGAAGTTTTTTGAGTACTATAATTGGAATACCGTCCAGGCCAGTTGCTTTACTGGAATCAAGGTTTTTGATTAGCTTGGCAACATCAGGTACAGATATACGTATATCACATAGTGTGTTTTCAGATACAGGAGGAAATATCGGGGGTTGGCGGCCTTGATCGCAAAGGGTAGAATTAGCTGCAAAGTTCTTGACAAAGAGTTTGGCTTTGTCTGATGCTGACGAGATTACCTCAGGTCCATTGATGATAGTTGGGATGGAGCACACGCTTCTGTTCAGAATTCTGTTTGCTATTTGCCAAAACTGGTGGGAACCAAGCCGCTGCTCAGCTACTTTGGACTTAACAGATTGAGCATACAACCATCTTGCGCTCTTTATTACTTTCTTACAATGGCTGCTGGCAGTCCTGAAAGCGGCTTTAGTTTCCATACATCTATTACGTTGGAAACAGTGGAAAAAGTGATTTCTGTGCGCAATGGCAGCAGCACATTCTGGAGAGAACCATGGCTGGCTGTTAGGTTTTTGCTGAAACTTTTTCGAGGGTATGAAACGATCAATACCTACAATTAACCATTCCGTCAGGTCTAATACTATAGAGGACACATCCTTTTTAAATATGGAATGCAGAGGTAGATCAGTTATAAATGTACGGAAGCTATCCCAGTCAGCCTTAGTGTATCGATATACTGTACGATGGAGAGGTACATCTGGGGACTTATTATATTTCATTTTTATCTTAATTGATACAACAGAGTGGTCGGAAGATCCAAGAGGCGACAGAACAGAAACTGAACATAGTTAAGGGCAAGTTGTGAGAAAAAGGTCTAGTAGGCTCGCATACTGGCCGTCATTGTCGGGCACACGGGTGGGTTCCTGAACAATCTGAGTGAGGTCATAGGCAATGGAGAAATCATGACAGAACCTCCCCTCATCGTCGGTCTTGTTTGAGTGGGTCAACCATTCGACGTTGTGAACATTGAAGTCTCCACATACGTGAATGTTAGCTGAAGGATAAGCAGATAGGACTTGGTCAATTTTCTCAGATATGCTTTTAAAGATAGTAACTCCGCTGTTGTGGGGGCGATAGAGAGTAAATAAAAATGCCGTAGTGTGAGCTAAAGCAACCCGGAAGCACATATAGGGTAAGTTAGGATCTTCCCTGGAGATGTCCCTACCACATGGAAAGCTATCTTTAATATAGGCACATATTCCATGCCCATGGCGATCTTGGTGGTCAGATTTAGAAGTTAAGTTAGAGTATCCTTTAATTGCAAACTCTTCTAGGGAAATAGCCTGTCCAATGCCAGTTTCACTTAAAAATAAAAGGTCTGGTTTAGTCTCCTGTAATTGGGTTTCAACCTCTGGAAGGTTAGAATGTAGACCCCTGATGTTGGAGAAGGAGACATGGTAGTAGGGGTCTACGTTGGAAGTTGGAGAACCGGGTTTAATCGTGTATTTTTTCTTGAAACTTGTCATGATGAAATTTTGAAATTTGTGGACTAGGTCTAAGCTTACATCGGCTGAAACGTTGTGAGAATGACATCTTAGATAGTATTCCGAATAATATAAATTCTGCTTTCCATTTCTTCTACAAGACCGCTAGATTATCTTCTAAGTAATTCACAATTTTATTTTGAGTGTTGCCCACATTGAGGATTGAACTGTAATCCTCCAAAAGAGTTCAATTCCTAAGTAAATTTTAGTATGAATTTTAGGAGACTTACAACTACCATTTTTTTTAGATGTACAATCTTACTACGTATCACTATACCACACTATGAAAAGTGTTTAGAGGTCGCTGACTTTGTTGACACCATTTTTTTCCTTCTCCGTTGTTTTAACATTTTTTTTTATCTTCGTTTTGTATTAAAATACGCATTAAGTGCGTTTGAAAGCAAAATCACAACGTAATATTAGGAAAATAAAAAATATTGTACTTGTTTGAAATTTACAAGATAAATATATTTCAGAGATATACTCCATCTTCAGTATGTTATTTTATTTCTTTTTTCTTTTCTTTTCCTCTTCCTTGTCATGTTTCAAAGTCGGAGAAAGAAAAGTCTGGTTGTAAAGAGCCGCGCGGTGTCTCTCACACCCTTGACGTTAAGGAAATAAATGATGTCTGTACAAAGAACAAACGAGTTGGAGTCATTTTCTATTCTTTGTCTTGGTCTTCTTTGTCACTGAAATTGGACACAACGTGTTGTTTCCCCGGACAATATCACACACACACACACACACACACACACACACACACACACACACACACACACACACAGTGTATATATATATATAGTGGAAATGGTAATTGATAAAAACTGAAGAAAGTGCTCAATACTGTTGTAGAGCAA
The DNA here is from genome assembly GCF_053919585.1 of Euprymna scolopes. NCBI lineage: Eukaryota > Metazoa > Mollusca > Cephalopoda > Sepiida > Sepiolidae > Euprymna > Euprymna scolopes. The sequence continues at coordinate 69,739,196 of NC_136503.1, read as the reverse complement.
ATTTACGTTTTATTTTTTATCACCATATCTTTCTGTTAAGTTGCATTATTGTTTGGTTTCTGTAAAAGTCCGAGGAAGCTACAAACTGCCAAATAAAACGACCGGGTAGCTGAAACAATAATGTAACTTACTGTAAAAGTCTAAGGAAGCTACCGACGCCCCCCCCCCCCAAAAAAAACGGTCGGGTAGCTGAAACAATAATGTAACTTAACAGAAAGATACGGTAATAAAAAATAAAACAGCATTTTTATATACTTACAGATTTGTTTACTAGCAATGTTTCAAGCAAACTATCTCTTACCTTTAAATAAAAATATATTTCCCGTTTTTCTTTATTGTCTACTTACCATTTTTGATAAGATAGCATTTTGTTAGTTTTCACTTACCTGCAAAATAAAGTAAAGGAATATTAGTCAGAAAAAAAAAGAAGAAAATACATTCAAGAAAATATTTTAAGAATTCAAATCAATTTGCAATAATTTCAATGTAAAGAGAAAAAAAAATAAACAAGCCAAGCATGCGGTGTTCCCCTCCACGAGTAACAAATTTACTTTCACCATGACTAATGTTTGTGCAAAATTAAA
>NC_136503.1:69723612-69728612 GCF_053919585.1 Euprymna scolopes | reverse complement strand
TACTCCTGATCTGAAATGGAACACATACATCAAATCTGTTGCCAAGGTCGCTGGAAAAGTGGTAGGTTCTTTCTACCACTCCAGTAGATATCTCACTTCTGATGCAATTCTCTACGTATATAAAAGCCAAGTACATCCAATGATGGAGTACTGTTGCACATCTGGTCAGGAGCTGCTAGAAGCAGCGTATTCTGCCTTAACAGAGTTCAAAATAGACTTCGTAGCTTAGTGGGGGATGCCCTTTACACTTCACTGCAACCTCTTTCCCACAGAAGAGACGTTGCGAGCCTGTCTCTGCTTTATCGTTATTTTCATGGCAAGTGCTCGTCTGAGCTTCAGTCTATGGTTCCCCCTCGCCAAACTTTCATGAAAAACACTCGTCTAGTCCAAACAACTATCAATAATATTCCATACTCTTTATCTGTGCCTAAACCTAAACGTAGATTTCATAAACAAAGTTTCTTTTTAGAACTGCACGCCTGTGGAGCTCGCTTCCGTTTGCCTGCTTTCCAGCTGACTACAACTTGGATGTCTTCAAGTCCAACATAAACACCTTTTTGATGAACCGTCCCCCTAAGTAATCCAATTTACAAAATTTCCACTACTTACGTTTACTACGCTATAATCACATTGACTAATGTATGCTCATTAACCCTTATCCTCGAGTGGCCTCTGGGCTTTGATAAGTGGTGATTCCTATATATATATATATATATATATATATATAGGAAGGGTAAAAAGGAAGGTCGAAGGCTTTCATAAAAATTTGGATATTTTTGTACAAATTTGTGAAATTTTAACAATAGGTATTACATATTAAATTTTCAAATTTTTTTCTTTAGATTATTTTAAAGGAAAAAGATATAATATGGATACACTTGCCCATTTGAAAATTCAAATATTTCAGATTTGCATTAAATTTGATCCATTGTGTATTAATGATAACAATTAAGCAAGATTCACCATATTTTTATTTTTTCTTAATATTCCTTAAGCTTAAAATTTTAAAACTTTTCTTAAATCCAAATCAGGTCTTGAATTTTTATTAGAATTAGAATAAAGATTCTAGACTTAAGGTTGATTGTCATCATTTCTTCATTTTAATCTTCATAAAAATGGTGCAAAAGTCTTCTGTTTTGGAGAATTAACTCTTCAACAGTTTGCAGACATATCTACAGTTACTAAGAATTCTACAAGATTTATTTTTTAACAATATTTCAATAATATTAGGTATCACATATTAATAAATATTTTCAAAATTTTGGTTTCTTAAGAATATTTAAAGGTTTATAGGGGGGCATAATATGGATACACTTACCGATTAAAAATTCAAATATTTCAGATTTGCATTAAATTTCAACTATTATCCATTAGACAACGATTAAGTAAGATTCATTGAATCTTTATTTCTTCTTAATATTCCTTAAGCTTAACATTTTAAACATTTTCTATAATCAAAAAATGCCATAGACTTCTGTCAAAATTTGAATAAGAGTTCTAGACGTAAGCTTGAGTTAATTATATTTTGATTTTAATCTTTGTAAAGATATATAAAAGTGGTGAAAAATTTTACTCATTCTGAGTCTGTTTTTCTTCCGGTTTATTTATACATTTTCAACATAAATAAAACAAAATTATAACTTTAGACAGCACCTGAGACTAATCGAATTCAAAACCCATATTCCGGAAACTGAGCCAACAAATATACAAGCTTGTTTGACTGCGAAATTGTTTTTTTTTCCATGGAGTTCACCACTTATCAAGGCCCAATGGCCACTCGGGGATAAGGGTTATTGTGTGTACAGTAATCAATGAGATAGTGTAGTAATAGTATTGGAGAATTGATAAAGTGTCATTACTTAAGGGGGCGGTTCATCAGGAATTTGTTTGTGTTGGACTTGAAGATATCCAGGTTGAAGTCGGGAGGGAAACAGGCAAGTGGAAACAGAGTTCCACAGGCGTGCAGTTCTAAGAAAGAAGCTTTGTTCATGGAATCTACGTTTTGATTTAGGCAGAGATAAGGAGTGGGGAAAATTATTGACGGTGGTTTCAGCTAGTAAGGTGTTTTTTGAAAAAGATTAGCGAGGGGGTACCAGAGAATGGAGCTCAGACGAGCATTTGCCATGGGAATAACGATAGAACAAAGACAGTACCCGACATTTAACTTCCACTGCCGACATAAACAAATATCGCCACATTCGATAGCTGTTTATTCTTCCCGCCCTCTCCTGAAGAAGAAATATATTCTCCAAATTTTGGGGAAATTCACGCACTCACCATCTTGTGCAACACGCTATGTTTAGAAATAAATAAATGTGTAATTAAAATTATTGATATTCCTTCAATATTGTCTTTGTCATTTATTTTACTACATAGACCGCTATTAGGTATCATATATTAATAAATATTTTCAAAATTTTGGTTTCTTAAGAGTATTTTAAAGGTTTATAGGTGGGGGCACAATATGGATACACTTGCCATAAAACGCATAAAAACAGCTCTATAATGACACAAAACAACTTTAATCCTGGCAGGGATCACCTGATCCCAAGCAAAACTGCCAATCCATCCTGTCATTTTAATGGATACTATGCGGATAAATAATAAAAAAAAAATATCTAAATAAAATAATAAACCCTGACTGTAATGAGTATAATTCACGTCAGAAGAATTTATTGTAGCATAAAAACAATATGAAATCAATAACTGATCTTGAAATAAAGTGGGTGTGTGGTGGTGACTGGATAGAGAAGAGGGTAGGCCTGTCCGTGTGTATGTGGAGGGTATGGTGTGGTGTGAGGTGTAGAGATCGACTAATAAAAGTTTTTGACATTGATGCAGCAAGAAAATCCATCAGTTCAAAGAATCTGTCACGTTTTCCTTTTCTTCTTTTTGACTAGGTTTTCTGGCACCAGAAATTGATATCTACAGCTCCCGACCCCTTCACTTCCACGTGTTATCCTGCATATTTTATCGGTGGTGGAGGTGGATGACGGCGCGGGTAGAGGTAGTAGTGGGTTAAGAAATACCGGAAAAAATTTTAATTTCTCGTAACATCAAAGCCCAGATAGAAGAAAACTATTCAAAGGTGGAAGAAAGAAAAAAATGGTTAAACAGTGCCGAACATGGAGAACAATGAATGTGTGCGTTAAGGCAGGCATAGTTGTGTGTTTAAAGATGGATATGTATGTATATAAAAACCAAAGTGTGTTATATTTGTATGTGTGTGTGTGTGTGTGTGTGTGTGTGTATGTATGTGTGTGTGTATAATGATGGATTTTTTTGTGTTTATAAAGAGAGCTGCTTATGTTTGCAAGGATAAAAAATTTTTGTGCATGTGTACAGAAAACAAGTCTGTGTATGCGTGTATACGCAGAATGGTGCATGCATATGTTCGTACAAAGACTGCAGTCCCGCGTGTGTATAGAAAGCTATATCCATATACAAATATATAAAAAGTAAACCTTGACTGTAATGAGCATCATTCATGTCGGAATATTTGATTGCATCATAAAAACAATCTAAAATCAATAATCGATATTGGAATAAAATAGCACAGGGATGTGAGTGTATGTGACACATGCACACGCATATCAATATCTTGATATGACTGTGTGGGTATGTGTATATGTAGACAGATTTATGTGTGTGTGTGTATGTGTATATGTAGACAGATTTATGTGTGTGTGTATATGTAGACAGATTTATGTGTGTGTGTGTATGTGTAGACAGATTTATGTGTGTGTGTATGTGTGTATGTCGACAGATTTATGTGTGTGTGTATATGTAGACAGATTTATGTGTGTGTGTGTGTATGTGTATATGTAGACAGATTTATGTGTGTGTGTATATGTAGACAGATTTATGTGTGTGTGTGTATGTGTATATGTAGACAGATTTATGTGTGTGTGTATATGTAGACAGATTTATGTATGTGTGTGTATGTGTAGACAGATTTATGTGTGTGTGTATGTGTGTATGTAGACAGATTTATGTGTGTGTGTATATGTAGACATATTTATGTGTGTGTGTGTATGTGTATATGTAGACAGATTTATGTGTGTGTGTATATGTAGACAGATTTATGTGTGTGTGTGTATGTGTATATGTAGACAGATTTATGTGTGTGTGTATATGTAGACAGATTTATGTGTGTGTGTGTATGTGTAGACAGATTTATGTGTGTGTATGTGTGTGTGTAGACAGATTTATGTGTGTGTGTATATGTAGACAGATTTATGTGTGTATGTGTATATGTAGACAGATTTATGTGTGTGTGTATGTGTATATGTAGACAGAATTGTGTATGTGTGTATGTAGACAGATTTATGTGTGTGTGTATGTGTATATGTAGACAGATTTATGTGTGTGTGTATGTGTATATGTAGACAGATTTATGTGTGTGTGTATGTGTGTATGTAGACAGATTTATGTGTGTGCGTATGTGTATATGTAGACAGATTTGTGTGTATGTGTATATGTAGACAGATTTATGTGTGTGTAGACAGATTCATGGATGTGTATGTGTTTAGACAGATTCGTGTGTGTGTGTGTGTGCGTGTGTGTGTGTAGCCAGACAGATCCATATGTGTGTGTGTGTGTGTGTGTGTGTGTGTGTGTGTGTGTGTGTGTGTGTGTGTGTGTGTAGACAAACAAATTCATGTGTGTGTAGACAGACAGATTCATGTGTATATGGATTTTGTTATAACAATATATACAGTCCTGGTCAAAATCATAAGACCACTTACGAGAGTAAGCGTTTACGTATAATATCGAATTTTTAATCAAACAAATGGTTGAAACCATTTCCAAAAGGGAAAATATGATGGGAAAAAATGAAATCTGCTTCATTCGAAACCTTAAACCTGATCTAATAATTATTTTTAAAAAACAAACATTTTCACCTTGTCAAAATGATAAGACCACTTTAATAAAATCGGCTAGTTTTGAAAAAATGAATATGAAAAGCTTTCTATGTTACTAAAAGCAACTTGTTAGTG
>NC_136503.1:69716112-69718612 GCF_053919585.1 Euprymna scolopes | reverse complement strand
CATGCTTCACTTATCTTTTTTTTTCAATTTTCTTATCAGTTTGTTCAGGCTGGACATGGGGCATCCTACTGAATGCCAAACATTCACCCACTATCTTATATATTCCAACCGAGAGATCTTTTGAAGATTCTAACCGTTCCTTTGAGTGCAATTGTTTGAATCCTTATTGCACTTGGTTCACCGGATATATTTGCTAGTTAGTTTTTGAAATCCTTTTCATGATTCCAGTTACCTCTTTAATTATTCGAATGATAGAGATCTTCCTAAGATTCCAGTTTCTTTTCATGTTATGCATAAAACCTTGGCATTTCGTTATGCACTCGCATAACATATATTTAATATATATATATATATTGTCTTTGAAGTTTTTAACCTTTAAAACTATACAAAAAAAATATTTTTTATCATTCGTTAGAAAACCATCTAGTAAGTGAGTCATTTAATCACCTGCAATCCCTGCATCAACTCGCTCTCGAATTTACTATAATACCAATAATTCATTTTTCAAGGGATCATCAGTTGTTTACCATGAAACACTGTTTCGGGGATTTAAAAACAAAACAGTATATTACATCATGGCTCCCCAGCAGTGTTGATCAAACACCACCACCCTTAATCTTAGGAAGAAGACATGTTACAAACATTTGATCCAATTTCCTATTCTTAATTGCAATTACTAACCTTTTCATACTATAAAAATGAATTTCTTACCTGTGTGATTCATCAATTTGTTTTAACAATTTCATTAAATTGAACATGTATTAAATTATATATATATATATATATATATATATATATATATATATATATATTTAATTTTTTCTGACCAACAAATGTGTCAGATAATTTTGAGATACCCTGTATGTGTGTGCGCGTGTGTGTGTATATATATATATATATATATATATATATACATACAAGATCGGTGCACACACATACATGCCCGTTAACATTCCCACAACAACTGCCTTATCTCTTCTACTGTTGCAAGCCAATTTTGACACAAAGGGAACTGATAACACTCGTGGAAAATCAAAATACAAGTAGAAAAAAAAAAAAAGATCCAAAATGAAGAATATAAATTTAAGAATAAAAATGGCGCATGTCACAACTGGAAACAGAGAAAATAATTTTGTTTCTTTGTTTTTACATTTTTTATTCTTTTTCTATTTTTATCAAATGCACCCACCGCCCCCTCCGCTAAAAAAACCCAAAAAAACATAGAAAAAAAACATGAGTATAGCTCTACCCGCTGTGCTGATGTATCTAGCTTTCTACGATTAAAAGCTAAGAGCATGAGCAGGTCAGTTCTTTGAAGATTTAACAGAACTTGTGCAGTTTTGGTTTGAAAGACAATTTCTTTGTTCAGTTTTGAAGAATTCAACTCGGAACAAGGGGAGACAATTTAAAGTTGTTAAAATTTCGTGTGATTTATTGGTAAAAGCAATTTTGGTATCTATGCATAATACGGACCGTGCTAAATAAGAACGTTATTATCTAGAAATTTATTCTTACTATGAAAAGGAGAGAGCGTTTTCTAACTATTCTGTACTTTCACCTGACTATTTTATATAAAAAAAGATGTAATTGAATTCTATCCATTTTGGGGGTAATTCTTGAATTGTTTCCTCTTGTACCGAGTGGAACGCTCAAAAACTGAAAACTAAAATGTCCTCCAAACTATGCGCAAGTACCGATTTAACTAAGAATGGAAACAGAATTTTTGGTAAATAGAACGTGTTAAATCACACTATAATTAATTGAAAGTAAGGTTTGAAAATGTTAAATAAATTTAAGTTAAATTGAACATAATTGCAGAAAAAAGAATTTTCCAAACCAAGAGCTAAAAGAATACAAAAAAAAAAAAGGTTGGTTCTCGTATGATCACATTTATAGGTTTAACATTTTCATTAAATTAAACAGATTTTGTTTTCAAATTTTCATTGAATTGAATGTACGTATATTGTTTTATCATGTTAATTAAATTGAACGTACAGGATGTCTTGAACAAGTTTCCAGACTTTTTTTTTTGTACAGAAAGTTAAAATTGTCGTAGACTCTTGAAAATTCACTATGTTATTGTAACATATCTTATGAGATGACTGACGAATTTTTATGATTTCAAGTTCAAATAAACAGCCACAGCAGGAATTGGAATACACCATACTAAAGCCTAATTGTCACTGCTGCTGAATTTCAAAAATGCAATATGGACGTGAAGACACTTTAGGAGAACGATATGCAATAAAATTCTGATTCCAACGTGAAATAAATGCCACAGAAACGTATGGAATGCTTATGACTGCTTTTGGATTATCTTGCATGAATCGAACATTAATTTTTGAGTGGTAAAAAAGATTCAGGGAAAGCAGGGAGTCTGTAAGGAATGATGAGAGGTGTGGGAGGAGTAAGGAAGTCAGAACATCAGAGTTGATTGGTCAAATAAAGAATTTCATGATTAAGGACTGTCATGTGTCTTTAGAGACAATAAGTGCACAGT
>NC_136503.1:69703612-69711112 GCF_053919585.1 Euprymna scolopes | reverse complement strand
CATTGTACTATTTATATTATATTATTGTCTATCCCCCCCCCCCTCAGCAAAAAAAAGAACATTGGAACAGGTAATTTCAGAATGTGTTGCTGTCAGTTCAACAATTTACACGGACCAGTGGTGGAGCTACTCCAATTTAGGAATTCGTGGCTACATGCACGGGACAGTCAACCATTGTGAAAATTTCATAGATCCTGTAAGCGGAGTCTCTACAAACAGCATCGAAGCATACTGGTCTAGAATTAAAAGGCGAATCAAGTATGTCTATGTGTCTTCGGGAGATATGAAATGGCTCCATGTTGACTAGGCTATGTATCGGGAGGCGTACGATATGAAAATTGACAACGGGATGGAAAATTATGAAACATTTCTCCAGCATATTAGCGAAATTTATAATACTTAAAGAATTAAAAAAAAAAAAATGTTTTGAACCCCCCGCCAAAAAATCGTCACCTTTCGTAAAAACAGATAAATTATTGTAAAAAAAACATCAAAAACTCATCTTGCATAAAAACAAATAAATGATTTAAAAAGGAAAACACCCACAAACTCACTTTTCATCAACCAAAAACTAAGTTTAAAAAAAAAGACTCGAAACTTTATTTTCATAAAAAATTTTTAAAAAGTTAAAAAAAAAATCATTTGCATTCTATTTTTTTTTCTTTCAGAAACAAAATAAATATTTCTGACTTACAAATGCGGTGGTTCATGTCATTTTTTACTTTATACGGTTTTGATATTCCCGCGTTTTTATTGGTTACAAAATGGGTGACCGATTTGCCAGAACGTTGTAACTAAAAAGTGAGCACCACTTTCAAAATGTCGAAATAATGATTTTTTTTTCAAATTTTTTTCGTAATCTGGTTAATTAGTGTCCAGTCAATAATAATCAAGAGCAAAAAAAAAACAAAAACAAACAAACAAAAAAAAAACAAAACTGTCAGTATACAAACTACGTACGGGGTGATAGTTGTAGAACTCCGTCGATTTTAGTTTTGCTGGTAGTTTTTTTTTTTTTTGCACAGTGATCACCACTTATCAAGGCCCGGAAGCCACTCAGGGATAAGGGTTATTGCAAGTATATTACGTTAGTGTGGAGATTTGATGAAGTGTTTACTTAAGGGGGCGGTTCATTAGGAATTTGTTAACATTGGACTTGAAGACATCCAAGTTGTAGTCCGGAGGGAAGCAGGCAGACGGAACAGAGTTCCACAGGCGTGCAGTTCTAAGAAAGAAGCTTTGTTCATGGAATCCGCGTTTTGATTTAGGCACAGATATAGAGTGGGGGAAATTTTTCACAGTGGATTCAGCTAGACGGGTGTTTTTCGTGAAAGATTGGCGAGGGGGGGACCAGAGATTGGAGTTCAGACGAGCACCTGCTATGAAAATAACGATAAAACAAGGATAGGCTCGCAACGTCTCTTCTGTGGGAGAGAGGTTGCAGGGTAGAGAAAAGGGCATCCCCCACTAAGCCACGAAGTCTATTTTGTACTCTGTCAAGGCATGATAGGCTGTTTTTGGCCGCTCCTGCCCAGATATGGCAACAATATTCCATCTTTGGACGTACTTGGCTTTTATATAGATAGAGAATTGCATCAGTAGTGAGATATCTTCTGGAGCGTAAGAAGGATCCCACCATCTTTCCAGCGACCTTGGCAACAGACTTGATGTACGTGTTCCATTTCAGATCAGGAGTAAAGGTCAAACCCAGAAGCTTGTCAAAACACGGGGCCTCACCCAGACGAGAGCCATCCATCACAATTGATGCCAGCTGGGGATCAGAGCGTTGATCAATAAATATTTATCGTTTCATCATTAACACGAGCCATGGAAAATTAAGTTCTAAACACAAATAAATTAATAATAAAACAAAAAGAATCGTTTTTGGCATCGGGAAATAGGACTGAGATTTTCCTATATTGATTTCGATACCCCAGAAACTTTGAGATTTTTTCCATTCCCGATTAATCATCCAAATACTACTTTATATATAGATACACATAGATATATGCATATACATAAATATACACGTATATATACACACATTTATGTGAGTGTGTATAGTGTCCTTCATATCCAAGTGTGAGTATATATATATATATATATATATATATATATATATGAGCAAGATCTACGTTTACAAGACGTGTGTGCTAACCACACTGTTGTATTCATCAGAGACATAGACATTGCATCAAAGGCACATTAAATGACTTGAACGATTTCACCAAAAATGCTTGAGACGTATCTTAAACATGAAGTGGCAAGCACAAGTACCCGATACTGAAGTCCTTGTGAGAGCATGTTGCTCTAGTATTGAGACCCTTGTAATCAGATCTCATATGCGTTGGGTGGGCCACTTGGTTCGAATGAAATATTGTAGGTTGCCAAAACAATTTTTTTACGGGGAGCTGGAAAATGGCAAGCGCCCTCAACACAAGCCTAGGAAGAGGTTAAGGGATTCTACAAAGAATAATTTGAAAGTCTCACAAATCGACATCGACACATGGGAAGAACTTACTCTGCAAAGGCCGAAGTGGTCGTGAAAGTTATGATGCTCTAGAGAAAAGAAAGCAGGCTCACAGCAATCTGAAGCGAGACCTTCGCAAAGGTTTAATTGATGGTTTTAACCATGACACACAAAGCTGGAAATGCCACACTTGTGAACGAGTGCTTTTGTCAAAAGCTGGCTACGTCAACCACCTTAAGTCACACAAAACTCCTGTTCAGGTCAACTTTGCACCTATTAGTCCGAACCAAATTATCTCTTCAATATGCAGCAAAGTTTGCACGTCTACTGCTGATTTGAGAAGACATGTGATTGTTCATGGGAATACCCTTCAACCTCCAGAGGAAGTCAACTCGATGGAAATTGCTCAATTTGTATGTCACATCTGCTTTCAGATGTGCAAATCTGCGGCGGGAGTGCAGTGTCATCTGAGATGGCATGGATGACAAGATTGGGAGAACTCAATGCGACGGAAAGATGCAGCAATCATCATATATAAGATTGTAGAATTTTTATTTATTTTTATTTATTTTTATTAGCGATTAATTTCTTTTTTATTACTTCGCTCCCTGAACGTTTTATTATCAGAAAGGAGTTATTTGCCCTTTGTTTACATTTTTCTTCGCCCACATTTTTAGGACGTATTTACTTGTTTTTTGTGCATAAAAGTAAGTCTTACTTTTATGCACGTAGTAATTATTAATTAATAATTAATATTTAAATAATATATATATATATATATATATATATATATATATATATATAGAGAGAGAGAGAGAGAGAGAGAGATAGCTAGCTAGCTAGCTAGCTAGATAGATAGATAGAGAGAGAGAGAGAGAGAGAGAGAGAGAGAGAGAGAGAGAGAGAGTAAATAAGTTTGAGTATTTTATATAAACAAGTGTGAGTAGTGTTTCTCAAATATCCGAAAAGAGAGAGAACATTGCAATGGAGTTTTTATATTTTAAGTGCAAAATTCCGGCAATGAATATTCTCATACTCTAAAAAGTTGCAAGCGACAGTAAACCTCATTTCAAGGTTAATCTCTATTTCGGTAACTTAAATTATATATCGAGATGTATTTCGACATCGACGTGGTTTTGGCATTACTCCCCACAAAACTTATTCTTATTAGTTAAACCATGTGCCTTCTATTAAAAAAAAAACAAAAACAAAAAAAAAAACACGAAAAACAATAAGTTTCGCCATAGTTCTGAAATAAAAACAAGGCAGGAATAATATAAGTAGCCATCTTGAAACAAGTCACGAAAGAAGGAAATTAAGGAAAAACTATAACCCAATTGCATAACGATTTTCTTAAACTAGAAATTGAGTTATCGTTTTTGCTTAAGTAGCCTCCTGATTTGTTTACAATTATTTTTTCCAGCCTAGTTTTCACTTTGGTGTTACACATATAATGAAATTCGCTCTATTGTACTATTTTTAATAGTATATACAAGACTTAAACAACACCTTCTCATTGAATACACCTTCTTCCCCTACCACCTCGTCCCCTATAAATGCAGACCCCCTTCTTTACACTGAAGAAGACCGAAGGTACGGTCGGAAATTTTGTTCTTAAAAATAGTTTTCTTTCAAAAGACATTTTGTATTCCTACATATCACCCAATAAAAAAAAATGAATAAAAAAAAGATATAAACTTTTATCCCTTTTTTCATTAATTATATATATATATATATATATATATATATATATATATATATATATATATATATATATATATAACTACTTCATTTACTCACATAAAATTAATGTACGAAAGTATAGATTTATGCGTAAACTTTAAGTATTTATTTCAAAAGTGCTCAATACGTAGGTAGAGCTAGTTAGTAATTTATAAAATATATATGGCGATTAAGCTACACTGAATATTCTGCGTTTCATCCACTATAGGATTCGTCAGGCTTATGCATAAGCCTGACGAATCCTATAGTGGATGAAACGCAGAATATATAAACTCACTGGAAGCTGACCAAAAAGAATTAAAATCCAAGCCCTAGCCACAAAAATAACTAGATATTGTGGCTACTATACACAATCTACTAATAAAAACAAGTAAGTTTTCTAAAATAAACTACAATAAATTAACCAAGTAACCTCACACTGTCACTGATTAGGACTTCATATAAAGATAACAACTACACTATTGGTGTATATACCGTTCCACACTTTAACTATTGGTGACGGGGCAGTATCTCAATTCTACGAGAGTTGTCTTGCTGTAAGATAAGTGATATTATAGTAAGATACACATAAGTGTTATATGTTTACATTTAATAAAAAATGCCAAAGTCAGCACGTAGTAAAAAAGCTCAGAGAAATATAGACTATGAAAAAAGCAAAGTCAAGGTATTATCTGAGCAAAAAGAATACTATCAGAAAAATGCTGAAATAATAAAAATTAAGTATCATGCAAATCCTGAGGCAAAGAAGGCTGCCTCACGTGCTGACTCAAAAGCACGGTATAACAGGGATCCCGAGGGGGAAAAACTGCCTCACGTGCTCTTTATAATAAAGAACCAGAAAAAAAGAAGGCTGCCTCACGTGCTGACTCAAAAGCACGGTATAACAGGAATTCTGAGGAGAAAAAAGCTGCCTCACGTGCTCTTTATAACAAAGAACCAGAAAAATAGAAGGCTGCCTCACGTGCTCTTTATAACAAAGAACCAGAAAAAAAGAAGTCTGCCTCACGTGCTGACTCAAAAGCACGGTATAACAGGGATTCTGAGGGGGAAAAAGCTGCCTCACGTGCTCTTTATAACAAAGAACCAGAAAAAAAGAAGGCTGCCTCACGTGCTGACTCAAAAGCACGGTATAACAGGGATCCCGAGGGAAAAAAGCTGCCTCACGTGCTCTTTATAACAAAGAACCAGAAAAAAAGAAGGCTACCTCACGTGCTGACTCAAAAGCACGGTATAACAGGGATCCCAAGGGGAAAAAAGCTGCCTCATGCACAAACTATTTTAAATATAAATATCAAAAACTGCCAAATCTTTGCCAAAACGCCAAAGAATGAACCAAGAAAAAATTAATCGTGAAGGTATGAACATTTTAGAACTTTATAATACTCTAACTGTTTTATCAGAGAGGCGGTAGCACTCTCTATGTAATATAGAACCGATGGAGGACCAAGAGGCAACTCCTAAGGCCCAAGACCCAAAGACCTAAAACCCAGCAGGAAGCGACCTGCTACTAATGGAGGTGGCAATGAGCCGCCTCCTAAAAAAGACAATACTATCATGAATGTAAGTTTAAAAATAAGACTGTAAGTAAAAATACTAATTAACAAGAATAAAAAAGCATTGGAAATGCAAAAGGATATAGGGATGGTATGCCAAAAAGTATACAAACAAGATAGCTATGAATGGCTAGGCACATGGAAATAGAATTGCATCCAAAGTATAGCCCTATAGCTTTTTACAACCGTAATGATGGCACGGAATGAAGATTGGAGAAAAGCTATAGGGCTATACTTTGGATGCAATTCTATTTCCATGTGCCTAGCCATTCATAGCTATCTTGTTTGTATACTTTTTGGCATACCATCCCTATATCCTTTTGCATTTCCAATGCTTTTTTATTCTTGTATATATATATATGATTAGTTTTTTTTTGGAAAAAGAATTCCAGCAAAGTGCTCAATTAAAAGGAAAATCCAAATTGTAAGAGCATATTTATATTTTGTCTACAGAAAGTTGTTAGTTGAGACAGATCATTGGTACCGTCGGTTTCAAGCCCGATAATAAGGCCCGTTTAAGGTATCCTTATCAAGCTCTCTTCAGCCAATATTCGTCTGTATATATATATATATATATATATATATATATATATATATATATATATATAGATATATATATATATAGATATAGATATATATATATATTAGAGAGAGAGAGAGAGAGAGAGAGAGAGAGAGAGATCAGAACTCGACAATTTCCTTTGTTTATTTGGAAATGAATTACTTCCCTTTGTTTACGTTCTCTCTTAGGCAACCATTGCTTAAAAAAAACTAAGAAAAAAAAAAAAAAAGAAAAAGAAAAAGAAAAAGAAAAAAAGAAAAAAAGAAAGAAAGAAACCAGATCCCTGTGTAGGTCTTAGTAGATAAAGCTATATTAAACATACTCCGACTTCTCATACCAATTATTTTCTATTCATTCAATTTATTACAATTTATTCTACCAAAATCTAGGATGGAAAATGCTTCAGGCCCAAACGACTTGATTTAGACCCAACAAAACTGGACGTTGCCAACACTGGAAGAGATCTTTCAATATCTTTGTTGAGGCGATCAACGGTTCTCAACTTACAGACGGGTTAAAACTTCATTTGCTAATCAATCTTGTCGCTTCGGCTATTTTTAAGTACATTTCAGACATTGCTGATTACCATTCAGCTACGAATGTTTTCGAAAGTTTACATTTAGCCTAAAAACTGTAACATAGCGCGGACGCGCGTATGCAAATGCAAACTAAATGGCGTCACCGGTAGGTAAAAATAAAGACTTTAAAAGATCACGTTAGAGATATGAATAACATTCGAGATCATGTTACAGGGTGGATGACGTTCGGTAAAACGATCATGTGAGAGACGTCAGAGATGTAACAGGAGAATGAGGAAATAAATGTCGTTGTACAATAAAAAAAAAAGTTGAAGTTCGTTTTCTATTCTTTGTGATTGAGACTACAACGTGTTGGTTCCCGGATAACGTTACAAAAATAGCAACTCATTGCCAACAGACGGACTCAAATGTCGACCAGTATTTAAAGTCTTTGGCATAACTTGGTAAGGACACACACACACACACACACACACACACACACACACACACACACACATATATATAATATTTTTATTTACTTATTTATTTATTTATTTATTTTTAAAACAGTAATCTACGTACATGCATGTTTCGAGGCCTTATCCCTCTTCAGCAGAGCTTGACTGTTAACTCGAACCCTGGACCTTATGTATT
>NC_136503.1:69656112-69698612 GCF_053919585.1 Euprymna scolopes | reverse complement strand
GTGAGGTTCCTTTCTATCGCCACAATGACACCTTATATATCCAGGTTGACGGAGTTTCAATGGGTCCGGCTCTAGGCCCGTTGTTTTCCGAATTTTATATGACCAACCTGGAAACTAAAACCTTTAATATCACACCTAAAACATCTATCTACGTCGATACGTCGATGACATACTCTTACTAACAGAAAATTTAGATGAACTAACAAAAATCAAAACCGCACTTAAAAATAATTCGATACTAAATTTCACGCATGAAATAAATATAAATAACACTATTCCTTTCCCTGACATAGAAATTAAAGCTGATGACTAAGCCATACAAAAAAAAAAAAAAAAAAAAAAAACTGCCAGTAAAGAATCATGTCTTCTCAGGTATAAAATGGCCGCAGTGAAAAATCTCATCTACCGAGCCAAACGTAATTCATCCACTAACAAAATATTCTATAAGGCACTCTCTGACATAAAATAAACCCTTATTAATAACAACTGTTCAAATTATACCGTCGATCAACAAATCAAACACTTTAGCCGCCATTACAAAAACACTACTACTACTACTACTGCTGCTACTACTACTACTACTACTAATGATAATAATAATGATATATTCTTCCGTAACCAGATGCACGCTTATTATAAAATCGACGAAAAAAAAAGAAATATCCTACATAAATACATTTCCACCATCACACACACACACACACACACACACACACACACGCACGCACGCACACACACACACACACACACACACAAATCTGAACTTCGATTCATCATTCAGTATAAAAAATTAAAAACAACTCATTTATAAATAAGCAATAACTCCACGCCCGACGACAATTTACTAAAAACTAGCAATGACGTCTATATTTTTAAATGTCCTATAGGAGAATGTGTCTAAAAAAACAACCCGTACATCAGCATGACTAGGACCAGTATATCCCGCCGGCTAACATGTCACCTGTCTTTCCCTAACATCTCCATCTACCAAACATCCTGATAAACCGCCCCCTTAATTAAGACACCTTATCAAATCTCCATTACTAATGATTACTACGATATTGTCCCCTTGATTACTGTACACACAATAACCCTTATCTCCGAGTGGCCCCCGGGCCTTGTTAAGTGGTGACTTCCATGTAAAAAACCCCCCAAAAAACCTGTAATACATGACACACCAAAAAACGAATTTAGAAACATTAATAAAAAAAAACAAAAAAAAACGCCATTTTAGCAGCCTTATATATTAGCATGAACAAACTGACCATATATCAGGCTCAATATGAGGGGGAGGAGGGAGGTGCGCTTAAGTTGTTTTTAATGATTTTAAACGATATTAATCGACTTTTCAATAAATTAATCAAACGCAATTTTTTATACATCACTTGCCTGAAGATGGCTCATGGAAATCGAAAACGTTCACGACTATGGCAAATATCATTTTACACTCGAACAGAACGTTCGAACATTTCCCCACTAAAGAGGAAAAATGAATTGGAAGAAAAACAAACAGGAATATATATATATATATATATATATATATATATATATATATATATATATATATATATATATATATGAAGGGTCGTTAATAAAGTAATACCTACTATTTTTTATTTTGCCAGAGACGATCAGGGGAGATATCAAATTGCACTATTATGATGACTAAACTCACACATTCATCTCTGTTGCAGATATTGACGGCGTGAGACTAAAAAAGTAATCCTGTCATGAATGTGCGTCAGAAGCAAAGATGTGTCATTGAATTCCTGGTGAAAGTGCATTGAAAATGGTGGCGACTATGTAGAAAAATAATTCTAGTGCAGAAATAGTTGCTCGTTTTAATGGTACTACTCCCATCTCTGAGTAGCTCTTCAACTTCTTGAGTTAAAAACCAGGAGCCTTTACTTTTGGAACAACCCTCGTGTATATATATATATATATATATATATATATATATATATATAAAGCTGAATGTCTGTGTGTGTGTATGTGTGTGTCTGGTGACGAATAGGCTCCTATATGGTTGACTATTAAAAAAAACTGATTACATATTATGATAGAAGATGTATCGAGACACAGGAATGGGTATGTTTGATCTGGCAGAACGGTGGTTCATTAAAATTGTGGGGTCTGCGTTCGCGTCTGGTCCACAAAGTATAGAAATAAAAAAATAAAAAATAAAAATAAAACGTTTACAAGTGTTTTTGATATAGATGTACATAAAAATACTTTGTTAAGTATGTTTTAACTTAAATAGGGATGGTATAATAAAATTGAGGGGTCTGCGTTTGCGCCTGGCCTTCATAGAATGGAAATAGGCACAAACTTTGATAAAGACTTTTCATATCTATCTGCGAAAGCATGCTTTGATAATTATGTTTCAGTTTGAAGAAATATGGTATAATAAAATTATGGGGTGTACGTTTGCGCCTGACCTCCATAGAATGGAAATATGTCACAAAGTTTAACAAGATTTTTTAATATAGATTCACAGAAAATTGTGATAAGTGTTTCAGTGTGAACAGGTATGGTATAATAAATTATGGGGTTTATCTATTTTAATTTTACTTTCATCATATTTTGCTTTGGTTTTGATACCTCCAAATTCGAAGCTATCTCTTTACAACCCTTCCTTTTCATAACCTATCATACTTTCATAAATTAGAGTCCATTTTCTGTAGGCTGCTTTTGAACCCAGTCAACGACAGATACGTTTGCTAGTATATATATATATATATATATATATATATATATATATATATATATATATATATATATATATATATATAGTTTTTCCCTTGAAAAAAAAATCTCTTTTCTCTTTAGCTTGCATGTAGTAATTTATAATAATAATAATAATAATAATAATAATAATAATAATAATAATAATAATAATAATAGTTTTACACAAGGGAAGAGAGAAGCCACGAAAGGCATTGTTATGCCAAATGGTAAAAGATTATGAGATCCTGATGCAGAAAGTTACAAGTACCAGGGGGGGGGGCTTGAACTTGATACGATGCTTTGCAATGAAATAAAAGAGGTTTATATGAGGAGACTCAAACTGCTCCTGAAATCAAGACTTAATGTTAAGAACCTGTTCTCAGCCATCAATTCATGGGCGGTTGCTATAATTTGATACAGCACAGCTTTTGAAGAATGGACACGGGAAGAAATGATATAGCTGGATAGAGACACACGGAAACTGTTAGCTAAGTATGGAGCACTTCAACCAAATTCTAATATGCTCAGACGGTATATCACAAGATAGAAAGGAGAAAGAGGGCTGATTGCAATTGAAGAATGTGTCGGGAGAGAGCTTAGAAGTGTTCACTGCTATTTGGATAACAGTTATGAAGTGTTACTCACCGCAATGGGGAAAGAGGAAGGACTGGATAAAGATTCATTGGAAGATAAACAGAAATACAAGGAAAGAATCGAAACAGAAAAGTTAACTGAGTTGGTAAGAATGAAACTTTATGGTCAGTTTGAGCGAGATACTAAGACACAAAAATATCAGGACACATGAAATTTTCTGTCTAAAAGTGATTTGAAAAGAGAAACAGAAAATCTTATATGCAATAAATAAAAGCATTTATGGGAAGGATTGTTCTGATAAGTACAGGTTGTGTGGTATATCTCTTGAAACAGTGTCACCCATTGTTAGTGCGTGTTCTATACTTGCTCAAAAAGAGTACAAACGTCGCCATGACAAAGTTTGCACAAATCTACACCGGAGTTTGTGTTAAAAGTTTGGTTTCTAAGTGACGGACAAATGGTACCAACATCACCCAGAAAGGGGTAGTGGAAAATGATGACGTGAGATTTCAGGATTCAATGTGGCCGAGAGATAACTCAAAGGAAACCGGATATTGTAATTGTGAACAAAAAGACCAATGAATGGCAAATTATTGATGTGGCTTGCCCAAACGACACCATGATGATGATGCCAACACGACATCAACTTAACAGGCAAGAAGAATGAGAAACTACGGAACTATCAGAAACTTAGGGTGGAGATTGCTAGATTGTGGAATAAGTAAACTTCCATCGTGCCAATGATCATACGTGCACTTGGCTCAAATCCTGATGATTTTATGGAACAGCTGAACTCCTTAGCAATCAGACACAACATCACCGTACTCCAGAAGTCAGTTCTGCTTGGCACAGCAAACATCCTATATCTAGTGCTTTCCATCCAGTTGACTGTTTGACTATCCTCACTAGCTTTGATGTAAGAACCCGCTCTTGAGGGGAAAATATCGGTGTAAAACATCACAACACTAAAGTTAATGGAGCGACGACGACGACGATGATGATGATGATGATGATTTTCACAGAAAAATAGAATAACATTTTTCCGATTTTCTAACAATGTTTTTTCTTCTTTTTTTTTTAGTGAAACTATGTTTTTCATCCCGTGGAAAAAATATGAAAATTAATCAACTAAAAATAAATTACCAGAAACGACAATTTCCGTTTATTTTATTTTTATTTTTTTTAGTGTTTAAAAAATTTTTTTTTTTTACTTTTTATTTTACCGATCGATAAATTTATTTATTTATATTGATAAAGTACTAAAAATACGAATATTACGTTGTATTACCTTTGCAAAAAAAAAAAAACAACAAAAAAAAACAAACAAAAAAACATGAAATATGAAATAGAAATAAAATTCTCATAATGAAAAACTAAAAACAAAACTTTTTTTTTTTTGTGCCGAGAGAATTCTCTGAATTTCTATTTTCTAATAATTTTGAATAAAAATAGTTATTCATGTTTTGATCGATTTTACTTTGTCAAATCGAAACTGCATGTGCATCTTCTTGTAGGAAATAAATGCACGTATGCTGGTAGAACACTTGCCCCAGGACAAGGAAAATTAATTCTCCAAACGGAACAGTACTGCACCACTTTTATGTTTCCCATTATCTCTATCTCTACTGTTATACAAAAGGGACTCTGTGCGTGTGTGTGGATTCGTTCCCTATGGACTCAAAAACGGCTGGGTCGATTTATATGAAATTTCACACAAAGGTACTTCATGTGCCTGGCAGTGTTCTTAGATAGGTTTTGTATCAGAATAAATCTAAAGTAGACAAGCATATTGCTGTGAAATATGTCCCTTAAGATGCTCCTTACAAATCTGGAGCCTAATTATGGGAGCATTTTATTTAAAAATCAATTATTGAGTCATTGATTTTTTTTTTATCTATAAATATAAACCTCACCTGTCTGTTTAAATGTATGTATGTATGTATGTATGTCTGCCTAAAACTTTCGACAGAGGTGACGGACTTTCACGAGATCGGTATCATTTTGAAGCTCGACCCTTCGGATGGGAAATATCAAAAAATTGGCTTAAAACATTTATTCCTTCACCCTCAACTTGGCACTTTTTTTTTCACATTCTTTTCCTCCATCGTGTTATGGATTCGAACCTTTTTTTGCTCACCACACCTCCAAACACCCGGGCAACACTGGGAACCCAGGCTAGTATTAAATAAATTATTCTGCAATGAATGATACTCATTATTGTCAGCATTTATAATATACTAGCGGGCATACCCGAGGGGGGGGGAGGAATTAAAAAAAAGTGGTATAGTAGAAGAGTTTCCCAGCATTGCTTGAGTCGAGTAAGGAACCCCAGGGGGAAAGATAAAAAAAAAAAAAAAATTAATAGTAGGGGTGGGGGCGAAACAACAGTAGGCAGTTTGGGTGGAGACAGAAAAAAAAGTGGTAGTAGGCAGGCAGGCTCGAATCCGTGACGCAAAGGCGAAAAAGAAAGTGAATGAAAACCTGACATCTTACCGCTACGCCATGACACAAGCAGAAGTGCAAAGCATTGAAATTTAGCAATGTCAACCATTACGGCATGAAATGAAATCACGCAGTTAAGTCTGGCTGTAGGCCAGTTAAGCTTTCAGCTTTCTGCCGTATTTGTTTCCCCCACGATGTTGGGAAAACCAGCACCCCCAAAAAGGGGGAGCTTTGGCAGTGTCCAAATGAATAGCAATTGTCTGATATAAAGGGTTTCCCCCGCATTGATCAAAGCTGATTGCCTTCAAGATGTCCCGGCCCAGAAGGCCAGATGTTTGCATTTTTGCATTCGATTAGTTTCGCTTTTATACGAAAAATACAAACAAACACTGGAAACAAGGGATTTTTTTAAAACTAGATCAAATAAAGATAGAGACAATGTCCATTTGCAAATCGGAGATATTACGATCTAGGAAGTATAAGGAAGCTTCTCCATAAATGTAACCTTGTTGAGAAGGCCGGCGAAAAAAGTCTTTTGTGGACATACACGAACGCGTGCGCCCATTTTGCCTTTTATATAATAGACTAGCGAGGGGTACCCGGCGTTACCCGGGTGCTTGGGAGGGGGGGTTTAAAAAAAAAGTAACTATGAGGATCGAACCCGAACCCTTGAGGCAAAGTTGTAAATTAAAGTGAAAAAAAAACAACAAAAAAAACGTGCGATGTTAACCATTGCCCCACCGCGAGATGCTAACGGAAAGACGTTTGAATTTATTTAATTACTTGGATTTTGCAAGTGCCCGTTTTAATGAGTTAATGAAGTCAAGTTTGACTGGGAATAGTATTCATTTACTGCTGAACGCTTTTTTTTTCCCACCCCCAAGATGTTATAGGAAAAAGACTAACCCACATGCGGCGAACGACAAATGTTGATTATTTATTTTCCCGAAATCGAGCAAATTAAATAGACAGGCGAGCTTCGTTGTAAACTCTGAGATATTACGATTTATATGTGATATAAAAAGTTTTAAAAAGTTGTGAACCGACCGACCGCTTCTCTGAAAAAAGCCTTTTGTAGACATACAGAAAAAGCGAACACACATACATGCATACATACATGCATACATTTTCGCTTTTATATATATAGATATAGACTATTTATTAATTTGCATAGTACCCATCAAAAATGGCAGGCTCATTCATTGGTGAGCAGGCACGTCTGCATGGGATCCATGTCAACATGATTACAGAGTTGTACCTAAACACTTTGTTATGTCATTACAATATATTGCTATGACTTTGCAACATAATGTGCATTCACACATGCACATATATAGGGAGAGAACTTGATTGCCTACTGGAGAGAACTTGAATGCCTACAAGATACTTTCCTTAAGTGTCTAAGGTCTCTCTGTACAGGGGTTTGCCAGAACAACCTGGCATGAGGATACTTCCCTTCAAGTAAACCCTGACTAAATATTCAAAATCACATAGTATTCGCTGCCCAAATAAAATCTCTACCTGGCTAACTCAATTGGCTTATACAAGGAATGGTGCACCTTCTCCAAGTGATGTTACCTCAAGTAACAACACAAAGCTGGATATTCTACCAGACTAGATAAATTCTTCTCCGAGAATCCAGTTAGACCAAGAGACCAAAAGAAATGTATGCTATAACATATTCAAATGGTCACTTGGGGAGAGAAAAAATATTATTTAATTATTGGAATTATTTTGAGATGAGTAATTTATTTATTTGTGGACTATTATTCTTATCTTTATAGTTGTTGTCGGGGCCTGTGGTGTAGTGGATTGAAATGTTGAATCCCTACAGTTTCAGGTGAGCATTGTTTGAAGATAGTGGTTTCAATCCTACCAAAAACCGTCCAGAGGATTAGTTGGCCAAAATGTGGTGAGACGACAACTATGAAAAGCAGTAATTACTGAAGATCTAGTTAAAAGAATTAGCATTCCTATCCCATCGTTGTTAACCACCTGATGAAGGCCAGAGGAATAGTTGGCCGAAACGTTGTGAAACAACAACTAGAAGATGAGGATAATAGTCCAGTAATCTATAATATAAATCTCACCTGTCTGTTTAAATGTATGTATGTATGTATGTATGTATGTATGTATGTATGTATTCATGCCTAAAACTTACGACAGAGGCGACGGATTTTCACGAGATCAGTATTGTTTTGAAGCTCGACACTTTGGATGACAAATGTCGAAAAATTGGCTAAAAAACATTAATTTCTTCACCCTCAACTGAGCACTTTTCTACAAGTAGGGGTCGTTTTTTTCGCCGACATTTTTTAAAGTCATCCCCTCTTTTTGATTGGCTAGCCTTAATTTAAACCTTCGCCACCTCTGGTCTGGTGGAATGTGGAAAAACAAAATTTGCCGTTTTTGCCGTTGTGTAAGCGCAACGGCAAAAACGTCACATTTTTTTTTTTTTCAATTGACTAGCCTTAATTTAAACCTTCATCACTTCTGGTTTGGCGATGGACGCCACGGCAAAGACGTCACATTTCTTTTTCTTACCTTCTTTTCCTACTTCACAGTACAGGTTCGAGCCTGTCTGCATGCTACCACATTATTTTTTTGCTAAACACAAACCTCCAAACACCCAGGCAACGCCAGGCACCCGGGCTATAGTATACCAAAAAAACAAAAACAGTTAGAACCAAGTCATACACCATCCATTATGGTCATGCAATTCCTACAGATCCTAGAAAATGAATCTGTTAAACCTGGTATATAGTGATATGGGATAAGAAGAAAGAAACAACCTTAGTAGAAGTTAGCATCACCAATGATGCTGGGTTAAACAGAACTGAGAGGCAAAAGATAACGAAATACCAAAGTCTTATGCATAACATGAAAAGAAATTGGAATCTTAGGAAGATCTCCATCATTCCAGTAATTATAAGAGGAACTGGACTCGTGAAGAATTTCAAAAACTACCTGGCAGATATACCCGGCGAAACAAGTGCAAGAGAGATACAAACAGTTGCATTTAAAGAACAGTTAGAATCTTAAAATGATTTCTTGGTTTGAATGTATGAGATGGTGAATGAATGTCTGGCATCTAGTAGGATGCCCCATCCCTAACTTGAACAAAATAAAAAAATTAAAAAAAAGAAAAAAAGAAGAAATATATGTACCAACGTGCAGGAAATTAAATGTGATGTGAACAAAAATCCTGTTTCACAACTCCCCACTTAGGATGTCCCTTATAAATCTGACCTCTAATCATAGTAGCCACTTACGTCTCAGTGGCAATACATCTTAAATAAAAGTATAAAAAATAAATAAAATTTTAAAAAAAAATGGAAGACAATGGGCAATGTGAATAAAAGTATAAAAAAAAAAAAAAATAAAAAATTTTAATAAAAAATAAAATGGAAGACAATCCAAAGAATCTTGTGCAAAACTCCAATTTTGGTCTATCTATTTATTTCCATTCAAATTCCTCGATTTTTCTTCAACATGTTTTAGTTTTGTGAACAAAGTCGCTTCCAGTTGAATTTGCAACTTAACGCATTGCAAACCAAATTAAAAACATATCTATATATTATCAGTTTCTTAAATGGACACTGAACAAATTTTCAGGTGGACTAATTCTTGAAGCAAAAGGTCATCTTACACCATTAAATACATTGATAGTGATTTTTTTTTCTAATTATACCTCGTAAACATTTGAATAAATGTAGATATGTCTGCAAAATATTGGATGAAAATTTATAGATAAACCAGAATACCTGTGCCAGGACGAGTAAAATTGATTCCCCAAACAGAAGATTTCTGCACCACTTTTACGTTTTCTTAAAAAGATTAAAATCAAAGTTTTTTTTTTTTTTTTTTTTTTTACAAGGTGGTCACCACATATCAAGGCCCGGAAGCCACTCAGGGATAAGGGTTATTGTAAGTACAGTACTTTAGTGTGGATATTTAAAGTGTCTACTTAATGGGGCGGTTCATCAGGAATTTGTTTACGTTGGACTTGAAGACATCCAAGTTGTAGTCAGGAGGGAAGCAGGCAGACGGAAGAGAATTCCACGAATTCCACAGGATTGCAGTTCTAAGAAAGAAGCTTTGTTCATGGGATCTACGTTTTGATTTAGGCATAGATAAAGAGTGGGGAAAGTTTTTGACAGTGGATTCAGCTAGACGGGTGTTTTTTGTAAAAGATTGGCGAGGGGGGACCAGAGATTGGAGTTCAGACGAGCACCTGCCATGGAAATAACGATAAAACAAAGATAGGCTCGCAATGTCTCTTCTGTGGGAGAGAGGTTGCAGGGTAGAGAAAAGGGCATTCCCCACTAAGCCACAAAGTCTATTTTGTACTATGTCAATGCAGGATAGACTGTTTTAGCAGCTCCTGCCCAGATATGGCAGCAGTATTCCATCCTTGGACGTACTTGGCTTTTATATAGATAGAGAATTGCATCAGTAGTGAGATATCTTCTGGAGCGGTAGAAGGATCCCACCATCTTTCCAGTGACCTTGGCAACAGACTTGATGTACGTGTTCCATTTCAGATCAGGAGTGAAGGTCAAACCCAAAAGCTTGTCAAAACATGGGGCTTCTCCTAGACGAGAGCCATTCATTTCAATTGATGCCAGATGGGGATCAGTGCGTGGACGATGTAAGGATAGGAGTTTGGTTTTAGATGCATTAAAGGTAACCAGCCACATCTTCCCCTACTGAACTACTCGTTCGAGATCAGAGGAGAGAGAATCAGAGAGAGCTTTGTCATTTACAGCCTTTGATGCGTTGCCGTAGATGGTCGTGTAATTCACTTAAACTTATGTCTAAAATCTTTATTCTAATTCTCATAAAAATTCATGGCATGATTTAGATTCTAGAAAATGTTTAAAATTTTAAGCTTAAGGAATATTAAGAAGAAATAAAAATGCAGTGAATCTTGCTTAATTACTGTCTAATGGACAATAGATCAAATTTAATGCAAATCTGAAATATTTTAATTTTCAAATGGACAAGTCTATCCATATTATGCCCTCCTCCTTTAAAAAGATCTAAAGAAAAAAATTGAATATTTAAATATTTAATATAGTGTTGGGACGATTAATCGGAATCAGGAATCGGAAAAATCAGAGCTTTTGGGGGTATTGGAATTGGTATCAGAATTTGAGCCTATTTTCCGATGCCAGAACCGATTCCTTTAATTATCTATTTTAGTTGATTTTGTTTTTATAAAACATCTTCCACTTCTTGTAGTAATAATAAAATAATGAATATCTGTTGATTTAAACTTCCAGTAAGACGAAAATCTCTAGAAGTGTGTTTTTACGTTGGAGAAAATATGTGCAGATTTAAGATCTGTTTTTACAGTAATCGGGACAAAATAACACTTTTACAGTAAAATATTTAGAGATTCATAAAGAATCGGAATCAGAATTGGTAATTGTATCGGAATCGGGAATTTAGTACGGAATCGGTAATTGTACCGGAGTCAGGAAAAATATTGGAATCGTCTCATCACTGATTTAATATGTAATACCTATTTGTTAAAATTTCGCAAATTTCTACAGAAATATCCAAATTTTTATGAAAGGTTTCCACCTTTTTTTTTAATCCTCTTGTATATAATTAAATTAAACTAAATATTGTCCACTTTTGGAACCCTTTATGCGTAACGCTGTATTCCAAAATTCATAATGATCAGTTTATTTATTTAGGGTTGGTTGGTCGGTTGTTTTACGGCATATCAACCCTTTTCAGGTTATTTAATGCCAAATCCAGTTATTTTGAAGAAAAATTTTAAAATAGAATATTTCTTTTTTCAAGTCGGTTTCTATTTATTGGGACCCTAACAGGTACTACCACTCCGGGTCAGAGTGGACCTGGGAGCAATGGCAATTAAAGGGTGGCTCCACACTCCCTAAAGTTCGCAAGCTGGGGCCTCACCATTGGATATAGTTTAAGGTTATATCCAGGGCCATTATTTATTTAGGAGTAAATACCTTATGTACAACTATATAAACATATAAACATTTCTAATTTTATATAAATAGAGATTACTTTGGTAAGTAATTGTATATGGTCTGAAAATCATCTACCACTAGCAGGCCGCTAGGCATTGCCTGGTCATAAAATATGCATAAATATTATATTTTAATTAATATAGAAACTGAGACATGTGCATGGCAGTATTATGTTTTTTTTTCTAAACAGTTCACTTATTGTAAGTAAAAAAAAGACTCAAACTGAAACCGAAACCTTAAAACTATGAGTCAAGTGCGATAACCATTAGGCCAGTTTGACACAATGTTCAAAAAATGTTTTTAACCTACTTATTCTTAACATAATGTGAACGATTCATGCATGCGCAGTCGTGGAACAACAAGCAGATAAAAAATCTGCCGGCCTCCATGTAGCAATTTTTCAATTTTTAACCCCTCAGCAGCCCTCTTTCCTGGATGATAACCACTTAAAAAGCTTTCCACATGTCTGAATACCTTATATAACAAATTTCAAGTCTGTAGATGAAAAATTCGTTGAGTATATAGGTTGATAAGTGTCCTCATACACACACACACACACACGCATTCTCACTTTTATAGATATATAGATTAATCAATATTCAAAAAAAGTTGGCATGGTCTTAGGAAAGACGGAGACTGACAGCTAAAGAGACACTGCATGATGAAATTAAAATTCAGGATATCGTGCTTAATTATTGTCTAATGACTATGGATCAAATTTAATGCAAATCTGAAATATTTGAATTTTTAAATGGGCAAATAAATCCATATTATGCCCTCCTCCTCCTAAAATACTTAGAATAATATCAAGAAACCAAAATTTTGAAAATATTTGTTAATATGTGATACCTAATATTCTGAAAATATTGTTAAAAATACATCTTGTATAAATTTTAGTGAATGTCTGCAAAATGTTGGATGAAAATTTATAAACTAGAAGAGTTCATTCTCCAAACAGAAGAGTTTTGCACCATTTTTATGAAGATTAAAATCAAGGAATAATAACAATCAACCTTATGTCTTGAAGTTTATTCTAATTTGGATAACATTTACGGCATCATTTTGATTCTAAACTTGACTATGGATGAAATCGTTGGCAGAGAGCAGAGAGAATGGCTTACTACAATGTGAACGGGTTTTATTCTTTCTTCAGGGTGTATATTTGTATGCATAAAACAGCCTTCCCCCACCTATCCCTCGAGGAGAGGCAATAGCTATACCAATGCTTTCTTTGCTGCTCTCAGAGAGAGAGAGAGAGAGAGAGAGAGAGAGAGAGAGAGAGAGAGAGAGAGAGCCTGTCTACCAATTTGCCACGTTATGTCAGCTGCTTCCGATGCCCTTAACGTCACTGTCAGGATACATAGCTGTTCAACTAGAAAATTCCACGCTACTAGATTTTAAACTTAAGTGAATATTTACCATACTAATCCTATTTTTATATAATACTATCCACGCTCGCCTTTTATCTTGCATTTAGAAGCTTAAGTGTCAAGTCTGCACTATTTTGTTAACCAATGATTTCAGGTTCAAATGAACAGCTACAGCAAGGATTGGAATACACCCTACTAAAGCCTGCTTGTCACAGCTGGTGAATTTCAAAATTGCAATCTGGACGTGAGGACACTTTAGAAGAATAATATGCAATAAAATTCTGTTTTAAACTTGGAAAAACGCCACAGAAACGTATGGAATACTTCAAACCGCTTTTGGACCATCTTGCATGAATCGAGCATCAGATTTTGAATGGCATAAGAGATTCAAGGAAGGCAGGGATAATGTGAGAGATAAGAGGCGTGGGAAGAGTAAGGAAGTCAGAACACTAGAGTTGATTGGCCAAATAAAGAATTTCATGGATAAGGATCGACGTGTGTCTATAGAGTCAATAAGTGCACTGTTTGACTTCAGTGTGGGAACTGTGAACACAATTACCCATTAGGAACTTAGAGGTTGTCGTTATGAGACAATTGAGGAGATTTAAGAGGTTGTAACGAGGGTCATTGACACGCTCACACAAAGGGACTTCCATGGGGCTTTCCAGAAGTCATTGAAACGGTACAACGTGCATTGCAGCCAGAGGAGATTACTTTGAAGGGAACTAGAGTTTCATGTGTGCACTATCAATAACAGTGCCCATACCTAAAATGTCTGGAAACTTATTGAAGGCACCTTGTAGCTATGAATGTTATTAGGTGACTTTGTATCAGAAATGGAAGGAAAAAGGAAATAATATTTCCTTCCTCAAAAACTAAAGTGAAAAAAAAAAATGAAATTTAAAAAAAAAAAAAAAAATGAATGAAAATGGAATTTGCCAGGCAGGTGAATAAAAGTTATTGAAACAAAAAATCAAAGGTGAAAGGAAGCAAAGGCTAACATGGGACAGATTTTTGCATTTGACAACAAAAGCTAGCAGTAAGTAACGTCATAAAAGAAAAGGGGGAGGGGTAGTGGGAGATATGAGAATGATGATGATGATGATGAAAGGCAATAGTGGCAGTTGTGGTTAAGAGGAAGAGGAGGAAATGGATAAGTAGTAGTAGTAGTAGTAGTAGTAGTAGTAGTAGTAGTAGTAGTAGTAGTTAGGGGTGATGATGTGATTGTCGTTGAACCTTTGTAAGGAATGACACTGGCAGATGTGAGGTAGTAGTGAAAGTGAAGGAGAGGTATGGATGTAGGTTGAGAGAGAGAGAGAAAGGCATGAGTGAGTGAAGAGGGAGGGAGAAAAAGAGAGAGACACATGAGAGTAGTTGTGAGAGAGGAGTGATACATCTATGGGTTAACAGAGAAAGGGAGTCAGAGGGAGGGTAGGAGGGAGTGAAAGGTGTGGGATTAGAAAGTGATAGGATGGGATAGATAGTGTAGAAGTGTGTGTGTGTGTGTGTGTGTGTGTGTGTGTGTAAGAGAGAGAGAGAGAGAAAGAATGAGAGAATATAAATGGGTGAGGATATATATATATATTTATTTATTTATTTCCGGTAGGAAGATATCCATTGAATTTGAAAAAGTCTGGAACCTTTTTAATTTTTTCGCCTTAATTTTTCTTGCCTGATGATATCTAAAATGATTGAAAAGGTTTACACATCATAGTAAGATATGACTGTATTTACATAATATATATATATATATATATATATACTAGCATTTCAGCCGCCGTTGCCCAGGTGTTTGAAGGTGTATATTGAGCAAGAAAAAAAAATGGTAGTAGGAAGGCAGGCTCGAACCCATACTGTGAAGGAGGAAAAGAAAGAGAAAAAAACGTGACGTTTTTGCTGTTACGACCACCGTAAAACCGAAAGTGACATAAGTTAAAAGTAAGGCTAGACAATCGGAAAGAGGGGATGCCTTTTGAAAATATCGGCGAAAAAAGCGACCCCTCCCTGTAGAAAAGTGCCCAGTTAGGGGTGAAGAAACTAATGTTTTTAGCCAATTTGTCGGTATTTGTCGTCTGAAGAGTCGAGCTTAACACGATACTGATCTTGTGAAAATCTGTCACCTCTTTCGAAAGTTTTAGGCAGACATGCAAACATACATACATACATTTATATATTGGTATATCAAATTTTCGACCCAAACCGATGAAAAAGCTTGCCCTATCTCTAAATACCCTTTATGTAAAATTTCAAATGTTTAGATCAGAAATTGTCTGAGTAATTTGGAAGAGACCGCAGAGGTCAAATTTTTTAAAACTTTGGCCTCTATTATAACCCCTTAATATTTATTGTTTTGGGCTCAAATCAAGTTATTAAGTTAAGATCTATGTTTAGGGAACCTATATCTAAAATTTCAACTGCGTAGACCCAAAATTGTCGGAGGAGTTTGGTAGAGTTCTCAAAGGTCAAATCGTTGAACTTTGACCCTTAATGGCCAAATTTCTGGCCAGAAACGGATTACAAAGATTTTCCCAAATCTCAATACCCTACATATCAAATTTAGAGTCTGTAGACTAAAAATTGACAGAGTTATTGCGTAGGGAAATATACACACACACTTTCACTTTTATAGATATATAGATTGGACTCAATATATAGTAATGATTTAAAAAGTTTAAAAAAAAAATGACTTGTGTGCCACCACGGAGAATCGAAACCAAAACATTTAGCTTATGATTTACTTTTTCCTTTGACGTCAATGCCTGAGCTATGAAGGTATGTTTGCTGCACGGCTAAAAATTAAAACATGAGCAAATAGCTATTACGTTACACATGCATATTCGTAATGCCCTCGTTCAACCTTCACCTAGCAAATTCCTTATTTTTAATTTTCACACTTTTGCACCGATTTTCCTTGGCTAAAACCCAAATATAAAGTTTCGCATGGGTTTGAATACCCTATATATTAAGTTTCATGTCTGTATACCCAAAACTGGCAAGAGTTTGGTAGGCAAATTTTTTTTATACAAATATAAGTACGCATACATAAATATATATAGAAAGCGATTGTGTTTACTATAATCTTTTTACTACGCAAGTATAATTCATGCAGAATATCTGCATGAATATAATTACACGTAATAGTTAACTAAAGATGATCATCCGATAAGAAAACAAACAAACAAACAAACAAAAAAGACCTAATAGGAATTGATTAAAATGAATCCATCAAAAGGAAATAAAGTGTGTTTTGACATGATTAAAATCCGAAAATTGAAAGAGAAGTTGTAAATACCTTATATATTTGCATTATGCCATTTTGAATTTTTATGAATTGATTGTTGCTATTTCTTCTGATGAGTTAAGGGCAAAATAGATTCACTGATTGATATAATAATTGATTTTGTGCTACGAAACAGATACTGTCAAGAATTGTAAATGTCAACTGAATTAAAGGAATAAATTATAAGATGGTGAACATCATGAACTTTGGAATATAGATTTTGTCATTCATTCACTATATTGCTCTGTAATTACATTGAGCTTCTTAATAAGGATTGGTATATATTATAAGGAAATAAACTTACCACAGAAATATATATGAAAATTTTCTTAAATTAGCCTTGACAGTCGAGTTTTAAATTTCTTCCATTTCTTTTTTCCACACACATCTTATCTTTCTTTTAATAATATTATTTAAACTCATTCCCTTTTCCTTGTACCCATTTGTGAATTATTCCTCGGATTTCTGCCTTTTGGATTACTTTGGACCATCTTCCAATTACACGATTCCCTTGGATTTTACTTGTGGAAATGGAAATTTAACCAACATTTCTGGAGTTCTGGATTTTTGGATTTTACCGTTATTGGATATTTTACCCTTCACCAAACTATCCATTCACGTGAAATCACCTTTTTTCTTCGCCCTATTTCCTCTGAATCACTGTTTGTTACCAAGTAAGATCTATGACTTACGTGTAGTTTCATTAAATACTTTTGCAAGCAAAATCTGTTCCCATATTTTGCTAATTCCTACCCTCTGATGAGAAGGAAAGTATTTCTTTAAAGTTCCGCGGATTAAGGACTATCCACTTATTTTGTGCTTCCTTTTTAAAATTAAATATGTCTTATTAATTACTTTTTCTTATATATATATATATATATATATATATATATATATATATATATATATATTTATATATATATATATATATATATATATATATATATTAGTGATGAGACGATTCCAATATTTTCCCGATTCCGATACAATTACTGATTCCTTACTAAATTCTCGATACCGATTCTTTATAAATCTCTATATATTTACTATAAATTTGTTATTTTTATCTGATTACCATAAAAAACACATGTTCAGTGTGCAGATATTTTGCTCAAACGTGAAAACAACCTTGTGGGGGTGATCTATGGATTCTAGTTCGATTTTAGTTGTTTAAAATCAATAAATATTGATTACTTTATTATTACTACCAGCTGTAGAAGATTTTGTTTCAAACAAAATCAAATAAAAAAAGCGATGATTAAAGAAATCGTTTTTGGTATCGGAAAATAAATACAAATTTTTCCGATTCTGATACCGATTTTGATACCCCAAAAAGTTCTGATTTTTTCCGATTCCTGATTCCGATTCATAACCCCAACACTAATATATATATATATATATATATATATATATATATATATATATATATATATATATAAATTACATTAAGTTTACCAAGGTAATCAAAATGGTAAACTTAAAATATATTATAAATATTAAAAAGTTAATATTTACAAGTAAGCTTTTATTGATATATATATATATATATATATATATATATATATATATATATATATATATATATATATATATATATAGATAGATAGATAGATAGATAGATCCGGTAAAAGTTGAACTCAGCACGCTCTGTCAAGAGTTTGTATGTCAAACTAGTATTCCACTTAAATATTTGTAAGATTTCAGAAATCAAGGGATCTTTTCCTGAGGCTAACTAAGATAAAAGTTTCAAGTAAAGTTTTCCTTTAAAATTAATGACTAAAAGAGTTTTTTTTTTTCCTTTCCTTCCAATTTATCAAAAATCGTCTGCTCAGCTTCTTATAGACTAATCGCGTTTGTTGTCGCATTCTGATTGGCTGATCAACTTGACCAGCGCTGAACATATTCTGACGGTTTGCCGAAGTTTCCTCTACCATAGATTTACGAAAATCTGATTCACAATATGCACTAATACTCAAACTTTAAATATATATATATATATATATATATATATATATATATATATATATATATATATATATATATATATATATATATATATTTGTCGATCGAGAAAAAAGGTTAATAAGAGGAAATAGATGGTCAGGTGAATGATGAAGAATATTATAAGAGGATTAAAAATTAATGAAATGTACGAAATTTAATTATGAGAACTGTTTGTGGCAAGTTGATATTTAGATACGAAAATGACCATCTTGTAGCGTATAGAGCATCCGTCTCATATGAGAAGTTCTTGGAAAGAAACTCTGTTCATGGAAATTCTGTTTTAATGTGAGGCAAACGGAGGAAGAAAGGAAAGTTTTTTGCAGTTGATGGGGTAAGAAGACGAGTTCTTGTAGTGTAGTGAATGTCTTACAAGGCTGAAGCGGAGATTGGAGCTCAGTCGAGCAGGTTCTACGGAGTAGAGAAAGACTAGCAAGCTTTTGTCTTAGGAAAGCACTGTATAGAACAGAATAGAACACCATACGTTGAGTTGCGAAATCAATGTTGACTTCTGTCAAGAAAAAGAGTTAATAGCTGGAAACTAACAATTGCGATGTTATTGATATTGGATAGAATAAAAATCAATACTGACAAAATTTTACACGGCACGTGTCAAAACAAGTGTATTGTTTAAGACTCTTTATCACCTTTGCATTAAACTAAATATAGCCCATATTCCCGGGTGGCAACGCCTAGCAGGGTACACCTCCTAAGTGATACTTAGGCAGCATACCTCAGGATCGGTTAATCATTCCACATCCAACCCACATGGATCTACTGATCATATGTATACCGAAAGAATACTCACGCCCCTTAATGAAGATTAAAATCAACATATGATACCCCACTTAACCTTATGTCTAGCATCCTTAATCCAGTTTCGATCAAAATCCATTACATGATCAGCCAGAGCCCCTAAAGGAGATGCACTGTGGTCTAGCAAAAATTGCCTGGGAATCCCCATTAGCACTTCCTGATAAAGGCGCTTACCTCAGCCGAAAACTGGGTGGCAATGCCTGGGATGTTGCACCTCCTGGGTAATACCCAGGCGGCATACCTTATTCCAGGCTGATTGTCAAGAATGGATTCTTGACTGGTACTTTCTGCTCAAATCTCTAAGCAACCGAAATAGCAAAGAGACTCACCCTCATATATATATATATATATATATATATATATATATATATATATATATATATATATATATATATACGAACAAATGATTAATAAAATATGTTAAAAGACATCTTGAAAAAGAGTTAAAAACATATTTAATTTTAAAAGAGGAAGCACAAGATAAGTGGATAGTCCTTAATCCGCGAAGTTACGAAGAAATACTCTCCTTCTCATCAGAGGGCAGGAATTAGCAAAATGCAGGATCGGATTTTGCATATAAAAGTATTTAATGAAACTATAAGTAAGTCACAGATCTTACTTGGTTAAAAAAAAAAAAAAAGGGTGAGGTAAGGGGAATAGGAGGTAAAAGAAAAATGATAAATTTTTTTATATATATATGAGGGTATCAGAGGGATCCAAATTTTCACAAAGGGTTTCTATCTCCATTTTACCACCTTTGCATAAAACTTGACTAAATATAGCTCACATTACAACTCCTTACATTTTTAAGATTATTTATCGCCTTCGCATTAAACTAAATATAGCCCATGTTACATACCCTTAAAACCTCACAGCTGTGTTCCAAAATTTGCAACGATTAATTAATCCGTTTAGGAGTGAATCCAATAGGCACACACATTTAGACACATACACATACCTAATTTTGGTTTCAATTTAGCCCAAATCAATAAAGAATGAAAATCCCTTGGATGCTGGTTGTGATGAAGATGTGGAATCGAAAGAAAATGCTTATGCACTGTCATTTCTCTTAGTATTATGGCGGCAGAGGTAAGATTCCTCACATTGCTGATCGCAGGCATCAGTGATCTAGCGTTCTTGTTTTAAATCTTAGTGTAAAAAAATACTTGCTACATCTAGTCACACTGAAGAGCGATGATAGCACAAAACAGTAGTCTCATATATATATATATATATATATATATATATATATATATATATATATATATATATATATATAATGCTCCTCACCTTGAGTTGAGCATATTGAGAAGTGATACACGAATTACCATTAGCATATAAAGCGACGCTCTTTGTGTAAACAAATCGAGCGGAGGTATTTCGGACGATGTCAAAACATCGTTAAATTCAATACTCGTTCAGCAGCCGCCAATAATGCCGCAATGGCTAGGAGCCTTGACTGCCGTACAGACGGTCGGGTTTCAATCCTGGCTTGAGGTAGTTGCCTGTCTAGCCGCACTGATGAGCTGTGAAACAGCGAAACAGTACTGTATGTGGATCACTATATATATATATATATATATATATATATATATATATATATACATATATATGTGCGTGTTTTTATAGGCGTCGAACTTAGTCATATATATATATATATATATATATATATATATATATATATATATATAAATATATATATAAATATATATATATATGACTAAGATAGTATGTGTCCATGGTTTGGCATTGTATAAGTGACTTAAATATTACCTATCAATGCTTTGGCATTGTATATTTAACTGTAAGTAATATAAGTGACTTAAATATTACGTATCAATGCTTTGGCATTATATATTTAACTGTAAGTAATTTAGGTGACTAAAATAGTTTGTATCAATGCTTTAGAATTGTATATTTAACTGTAAGTAATTTAGGTGACTAAAATAGTTTGTATCAATGCTTTAGAATTGTATATTTAACTGTAAGTAATTTAGGTGACTAAAATAGTTTGTATCAATGCTTTAGAATTGTATATTTAACTGTAAGTAATTTAGGTGACTAAAATAGTTTGTATCAATGCTTTAGAATTGTATATTTAACTGTAAGTAATTTAGGTGACTAAAATAGTTTGTATCAATGCTTTAGAATTGTATATTTAACTGTAAGTAATTTAGGTGACTAAAATAGTTTGTATCAATGCTTTAGAATTGTATATTTAACTGTAAGTAATTTAGGTGACTAAAATAGTTTGTATCAATGCTTTAGAATTGTATATTTAACTGTAAGTAATTTAGGTGACTAAAATAGTTTGTATCAATGCTTTAGAATTGTATATTTAACTGTAAGTAATTTAGGTGACTAAAATAGTTTGTATCAATGCTTTAGAATTGTATATTTAACTGTAAGTAATTTAGGTGACTAAAATAGTTTGTATCAATGCTTTAGAATTGTATATTTAACTGTAAGTAATTTAGGTGACTAAAATAGTTTGTATCAATGCTTTAGAATTGTATATTTAACTGTAAGTAATTTAGGTGACTAAAATAGTTTGTATCAATGCTTTAGAATTGTATATTTAACTGTAAGTAATTTAGGTGACTAAAATAGTTTGTATCAATGCTTTAGAATTGTATATTTAACTGTAAGTAATTTAGGTGACTAAAATAGTTTGTATCAATGCTTTAGAATTGTATATTTAACTGTAAGTAATTTAGGTGACTAAAATAGTTTGTATCAATGCTTTAGAATTGTATATTTAACTGTAAGTAATTTAGGTGACTAAAATAGTTTGTATCAATGCTTTAGAATTGTATATTTAACTGTAAGTAATTTAGGTGACTAAAATAGTTTGTATCAATGCTTTAGAATTGTATATTTAACTGTAAGTAATTTAGGTGACTAAAATAGTTTGTATCAATGCTTTAGAATTGTATATTTAACTGTAAGTAATTTAGGTGACTAAAATAGTTTGTATCAATGCTTTAGAATTGTATATTTAACTGTAAGTAATTTAGGTGACTAAAATAGTTTGTATCAATGCTTTAGAATTGTATATTTAACTGTAAGTAATTTAGGTGACTAAAATAGTTTGTATCAATGCTTTAGAATTGTATATTTAACTGTAAGTAATTTAGGTGACTAAAATAGTTTGTATCAATGCTTTAGAATTGTATATTTAACTGTAAGTAATTTAGGTGACTAAAATAGTTTGTATCAATGCTTTAGAATTGTATATTTAACTGTAAGTAATTTAGGTGACTAAAATAGTTTGTATCAATGCTTTAGAATTGTATATTTAACTGTAAGTAATTTAGGTGACTAAAATAGTTTGTATCAATGCTTTAGAATTGTATATTTAACTGTAAGTAATTTAGGTGACTAAAATAGTTTGTATCAATGCTTTAGAATTGTATATTTAACTGTAAGTAATTTAGGTGACTAAAATAGTTTGTATCAATGCTTTAGAATTGTATATTTAACTGTAAAAATATTTAGGTGACTTAAATAGTACGCATTTTTGAGAATGGTCGGGCAGAAGCAGTAAATTATCTGTTGTCTGTCTATATAGTTATCTATCTATCTATCTATCTATCTATCTATCTATCTATCTATCTATCTATCTGGCGTTGCCCGGTCATAAGATACGCTTAAATATGATATTTTAATTCATGCAGATTACTTATTTATTTTTATAGCGACAATTCTCTATTGATTATTATATTGAACCTAATTTATGGTAGTGAGATCAAAACTAAAAATGACTTGGGTGCCATCAGCTAGAATCGAAACTAAAACATATAAACCTTCCACCTCATTCTTTAGTATCTGAGCCACGTCCATATGCATACTTTTATTTTATATGCATATAAATTCACCCGCCACCCCCCCTTTTTTTTTTAAATAGAATTGCCCGATCACTGAAGACAAGCAAGCTACGACGGCCGGACGATCCACAGGGTTTTATAATTATATAGATATATATCTCTACTATTATAGAAAAGGAACTTTGTGTGTGTGTGAGAGAGAGAGAGAGAGAGAGAGAGAGAGAGAGAGAGATCACTGTGGACTTCAAAATGACTAGGCCGATTATTATGAAATTTCACACAAATACACTTTATCTAGCTGGCAGTGTTTTTAGATAGGTTTTGTATCGGAATGTCTTTGATAAGTACCGATAATCCAAAAAATTCGATAAAAGAAGGAGCAGGTGATTATGACCAAAGTTAACACCTTATGCAGCCTAACATCACATGCATTTGAGAAGTTTTATTAAAAAAAATAAAAATAAATAGCGATGTGTATAATCTGTAAATACAAGGGACAACAACAGCAAACATTGTATTATTTACATATCTTCTTGAATCCTCAAATATAATTTAGTTCAAACCACACATAAACGTATGTTTGTTTATATATATATATATATATATATATATATATATATATATATATATATTAGTGTTGGGACGATTAATTGGAATCGGGAATCGGAAAAATCGGAATAATTGAGGGTATTGGAATCGGTATCGGATAAATCTGTACCGAATTTCCGATGCCAAACGATTCTTTTAATTGTCTTTTTAAAAATTTTATTTTGTTTGAAGCTTAATCTTCCATTGCTGATAATAATGATAAAATAAATATTGATTGATTTTAAACCATCAGTGAAGCTAAAATCGATAGATCGTCCCCCAATAAGTATATTTTTACATTTAGGGAAATATTTGCACATTTAACATGCGTGTTTTTACGGTAATCAGAGAAAAATACTACTATATAATTAAATAGTTAGAGATTTATAAAGAATCGGAATCGGTAATTGTGTTGGAATCAAGAAAAAATATTGGAATCGTCCCATCACTAATATATATATATATATATATATATATATATATATATATATATACATAGTAAGTTCTAAAATATATATTTTAGAACTTACTACCTAGCTCTACCTACGTATTGAGCACTGTTGAAGTAAATACTTAAAGTTTATGCATAAATCTATACTTTCTTATATTAATTTATGTGATTAAATGAAGTAATATATATATATATATATATATATATATATATATATATAAGGAAATTTGCCTGCGTGCCTGTGAGTTCCTTTTCTATAGACTCGAAAACGGCTGGGTCGATTTTTTTG
Organism: Euprymna scolopes; assembly: GCF_053919585.1. Taxonomy (NCBI): domain Eukaryota; kingdom Metazoa; phylum Mollusca; class Cephalopoda; order Sepiida; family Sepiolidae; genus Euprymna; species Euprymna scolopes. The sequence continues at coordinate 69,674,216 of NC_136503.1, read as the reverse complement.
AAATTACACACGAAGGTAATTCATGTGCCTGGCGGAGCTCTTAGATAGGTTTTGTGTTGGAATGTCTTCGATTAATATCGATAATCGAAATAATCCGATAAAAGAAGGAACAACTGATTTTGACCCAAATTAACACCTTACACAACCTAACATCACAAGTGCATTTGAGAAGTTTTATTGGCATACAAGAAGAAACGTTCAACATATAAAAGCAACAAGTAGGTTCTTTGATATGACAGGTGCACGTTCAAAATGAATGTTTCTGTTTAGAGCACAAGTGAAGCATGGTACTTGACTTTTGTCTTATAAACTTTAATTCAAGCCATTATATCTAAAAATAATTTTAAAAAATCAGAGAACCTACATAAAGATGTAAGTTCTCTACAGTGCAATGTAGATTACAATGTATTTTGAAGTTAGGCACTGCGTGAAGCTTCCACCCGGTGCATCGCGATGGGTTCGCAACTAGAACAGGCAATCAATCGATTTGATTGAAAATGGGCTGTTTCATCGATTTCGATAGCAACAAAAATATGGGAGTGTGAAATATTCGTTGATCATCATTCAATCCTGGGCAACGTCGGGTCACCCTGCATACGCACACACACACACACACGCCGATATCTTTATACACATTCTCACACACACACACACACACACACACACACACACACACACACACACACACACACACACACATATATATTATTAATGTCATACATATATATTGTGTTTTTTTAATCGTTATCTTGTATAAAATAACATTAGAATATTTTTAAGATTATGTATCTCTGTGTGTATATATAATGTTTACCAATTAAGCCAAATGTATCTCTACGGAAGGATTCTTTTCTAAGTCTAGAGTTATCTACCCCTTGAAATAACCAATTTCAGAGACGTAAGCGTGTGTGCGCGCGCGCGCACACACACACACACACACACACTTACCGTTGACGAAGGAAGGCGTGCTGTGAATTTAGTGGTGGTGTTCAAACCGTATCTCAACTCAAGTGCTCCTCTATCACCCCCCCTCCTCACTTGCCTCACTCCCCGCTTTTTGCTCTTCTCACTGAAACCAATTTGATTTTTATCACATTTGCCAAAGCACGTGAGCAAGACAGACAGACATCTGCTGCAAACATTTTTTTATTATATATATATATATATATATATATATATATATATATATATATATATATATTAATAAAAAAAGGAAGAAAATTGGGTAGGCGCAATTTAATAGCTGACTCGGTAGGAGACATGGTTTTGAACGCCGGCTGATCATAATATTTTTTAAATTTTTCGATTACTTTTTGAAATAGTTTGAAAGACTACAGCCTAAAGTAAATCTCTCAAAGAAAAAAAGTGTGTGAAATAAAAATACATGGGAAAATTGTAAATGTGTATTTTAACGGTGTAAATCATTTGACAGACAAAAAATTATAAAAACTATTTATTTTTAGATAAAACACATTATTAAAAACTCAAAGACTGAAATAAAACCAGAAAAAAAATTTCATTTTTATTATTTTCTCATTTTTTTTATTAGACTAAATGTACGGCATTCGAGGTCGCCATATTGCTTTTAAAATTTGGCCTTTCTAAGGTTTGACATATTGGCCTTTTAAGGACAAATTTGGCCTTTTTTACGCTTTAAAAAATATGGCGGCCAAAAGCATGGTTCCATAAAAGAGCGTAAAAAAGGCAAATTTGGCCTTAAAAAAGATCAATCTGTCAAACCTTAGAAAGGCCAAACTTTAAAAGCAATATGGCGGCCTCGAATATCTTACACTTAGTCCAATGAAAAAATAATGAAAACGAATTTTTTTCTGGTTTCATTTCAGCCTTACGGTCTAATAATATGTTTTCCATAAAAATAGTTTTTTGAAAATAATTTTTTGTCTGTCAAATAATTTACACTGCTAAATTACACATATATCAAGATCGTGTTTAAATTTTTCTGGCAAGATGAATATAAATGTTCTAGAATTATTTCCAAGTAGATTATTAAGTTAAAATACAGCATAATCACGTTGACACAACGGTTCCCGTCAGATCATCAAATTTAAGCAACGATGAGCCTGGCCAGTACCAGATGGGTGACTATTTGGGACTTCCAGGTGCCGTATGTGTTCTCTGCTTATCTCGGTATTGTTTCCAGTCGTCCTGGACATCTCCTTGCCACTGGACTCAAGCAATGCCGATTCAGGAGAGGTGTGGTTGGGGACTGCACAACACTCGCCACACAATTACACGCACAGCTGCCCCTACAGGGGGTATCCTTTGTCTTTCGAGACTGAACGGAGGCATCGATCGATCGATTAAGTTAAAGTCTTAAGATAATGAATTAATAAAACAAATGTACTGAACTTTTGCTAAAAAAGGTAATAATTATCCAAAAATATGTAAGCTGTGGCAACGAGGTTTGTTTATTAATGGCAAATAAAACATAGCGGCAACATTAAAAAAAAGTACGGAAGCATATAAAAACTTCTACAGGTGGTTGGAGAGAGAGAGAGAGAGAGAGAGAGAGAGAGAGAGAGAGAGAGAGAGAGAGAGAGGAGGGAAAGGATAAAATTGACTGGTTTTCTTTTTTTTTTATTCAGAGCAGTGCATCCATGCATACGTATAGTGAACGTTTATATAATTTTCACCATTTTTTAATTTAATTATTTTTCTGTGTTTCTGCTTTTAAATTTTAAAAATATTATTTTATTTTTCTAGATTATATAAAAATTATGTTACACTGAAAGTTACACGATCATCCATGCAAGGAAAATATTAAAATCTTACATTTTAAAATTATGCTAAAACAGTAAACCTCTAAAATAAAGAAGAAATATTTTTTGCAGTTATAACTTTTTCGTGTGAAAATATTAAATAAACAATGCTTAATTCAATGGTAATATCGTTAGTTCGAAAAATTAATTTTTCTTTGAGTTATATCAATTTCGTTAAGAGTTTTTTTTTCATAGTGTTCCTGAAAAGATGTTTTTTTTTTGTTTAGTAATTGTTACAATTTACGATGCTTTCAGTTTCATAAAAAAAAAATAAATTGATCCATCTTTTTTTTTACTACTGAAAACAATAACTTTGGTAAAAGTGTTTTTGTTTAAACAAAATAATACATTTTCACTAAGATTAACGGGTTCATTGTATTCTATGATCGTTATTTGATAAATACTGAAAATTTCATAAAAATTGGTTAATGTCCTGATTTTTGGTGAATTTTTTTTAAGTTAAGGGAGAGGTTAAAATATTTATACATTTTGAGCATTGAAAAATTGCACGTACCTATCGAGATCAGCGAGTCATCATCGCTATCCGAAAATAAAGATGGGCGAAGGTTTGGGTGGGGAGACAGACAAAAGAGGCAGCCGGCGAATGACAAATGGCGGCGGGAGTGGTAAAGCATTAGTCAAATAAAATAGATGATATATTTTTATAGATTCATTGTTTGGAGCAGTTGATTGTCCTATTATTTTTTGTTTATCCTTTTTACAGGAAGTGAAACACAAGATCAGGTTGTGGGTTTTGATCAGAGTGTTTCCGCAGGACAAACTGGATTCAAACTTGGCACACCATGGTTTGCAGTCCGTGTCGTTAACCACTTAGCCACTGTCTCCTCACGCTGATTTTTGCATTATTATTGCAAAAATGATGTCAGGGTTTTCATATTATTATTATTATTATTATTATTATTATTATTTAGTTTTTTTTTTTTTTTTTTTTTTACACAGTGATCACCACTTATCAAGGCCCGGAAGCCACTCAGGGATAAGGGTTATTGCAAGTACATTAAGTTAGTGAGGAGATTTGCTGAAGTGTTTACTTAAGGGGGCGGTTCATTAGGTATTTGTTAACATTGGACTTGAAGACATCCAAGTTGTAGTCCGGAGGGAAGCAGGCAGACGGAACAGAGTTACCACTTATTAAGGCAAACCGCCACTCGAGGACAAGAGTTAATCAGACTGAAAACATATTTGTATCATTTGAATTCTTCGGGCCACTGTTCTCATCTTCAGTGTCATTCTCACAACGTTTCGGTCGATGTAACTTCCGACCTTCTTCAGATGTATCTTGTCAAACTCGGGAATCTTTCCGTCAAACTTGGCAATCTGCACAAAATTTCAAAGGGAAACCTTTATTTAATTCCCGGGGGTAGCATGCTCTCGTTCCGTCAACCCTAACTGGATAGAAGTCTCAAGTAATTTGCAATTGCATTTTTTCGGTCACACGGGCTGAGGATTGAACCTTCAGCCTTTGGAAGAAGGTAATTTTTACAACTTAATTTTACCAAGTACTTTAACCACTGTGCCACGAAGAATCTAAATAATACAAATAACCAATCCTCATCTAAAAAATTCAGAAACTGAAATAAAAGTCAAAGAAAAGTATAGTTGCTATTTACTAAACTCCCCACGAGGACAAAATTTGAGACAATGTTATATTTTAAAGTGGAGAAATCCATCTTCTCAAAAAGGGACACTCAATCGCCTCAGTGTAGAAGGATTTCACCTTCACTGACTGAGAGCAGAACAGGTAAAGTTTATTATCAGAACAGATACAACACTATGCTCCAAATCAAAAGGTAAAAAAAAGCATAGTTAAATAAATTTTTTAAATCCTATTGCTTTTCTCAAAAGTGGTTGCTTATTTCCCCGTGGAACTTAAATCATTCGTTGACATCTATGCTGATGACACGACCATCTACAGCAACACATCAAAGGCTGTAAATGACAAAGCTCTCTCTGATTCTCTCTCCTCTGATCTCGAACGAGTGGTTCAGTGGGGGAAGACGTGGCTGGTTACCTTTAATGCATCTAAAACCAAACTCCTATCTTTACACCATCAACGCTCTAATCCCCATCTGGCATCAATTGAAATCGATGGCTCTTGTCTAGGTGAAGCCCCATGTTTTGACAAGCTTCTGGGCTTGACCTTCACTCCTGATCTGAAATGGAACGCGTACATCAAGTCTGTTGCCAATGTCGCTGGAAAGATGGTGGGATCCTTCTACCGCTCCAGAAGATATCTCACTATTGATGCAATTCTCTATCTATATAAAAGCGAAGTACGTCAAAGGATGGAATACTGCTGCCATATCTGGGCAGGAGCTGCTAAAAACAGCCTTTCCTGCCTTGACAGAGTACAAAATAGACTTCGTGACTTAGTGGAGGATGCCCTTTTCTGTTCCCTGCAACCTCTCTCCCACAGAAGAGACGTTGCAAGCCTATCTTTGTTTTATCGTTATTTCCATGACAGGTGTTCGTCTGAACTCCAATCTCTGGTCCCCCTCGCCAATCTTTTACAAAAAACACCTATCTAGCTGAATCCACTGTAAAAAACTTTCCCCGCTCTTTATCCATGCCTAAATCAAAGCGTAGATTCCATGAACAAAGCTTCTTTCTTAGAACTGCACGCCTATGGAACTCTGTTACGTCTGCCTGCTTCCCTCCTGACTACAACTTGGATGTCTTCAAGTCCAACGTAAACAAATTCCTGATGAACAGCCCCCTTAAGTAGACACTCTAAATATCCACACTAACGTACTGTACTTGTCAATAACCTTTATCCCTGAGTGGCTTCCGGGCCTTGATAAGTGGTGACCACCGTGTAAAAAAAAAACAAAAAAAAAAAACAAATAAAAAAAAAAAAACCCTGAAAACACAAAAATTAATTGGAAAGCCCCATCAACATTTCCCCTGTAAGCTGATTAGCAATAAATTAACTCCTTCTCAAAAAGTATGAAAAGAAAGATTCTTGGAGGTTGAACCTCCCAGAACTGCCCAGAAGCAGGCCTCACATCAACAAAGCAGGTCCAGAAGAAGCCTCAACAGTCCACTCTTAGTCAAATGGATTATCGAAGACAAATCCTCGATTGGTATAAAAATTCCTGACGCAAGAGTACCAGTGTATACGTTTATTTATTTATAGGCACAGGATTCTCACCTAAATTAACCGATCCTTTGAATTGTAGAACATACCTACTAGGCATAAGGAGCTATATTTAGTCAAGTTTCCTGCAAAGGTGGTAAAATGGAGATAGAAAACCTTCGTGAAAATTTGGATACCTCTGATACCCTCATATATATATATATATATATATATATATGAGGATGAGTCTCCTTGCTACTTCGGTTGCTTAGAGACTTGGGCAGAAAGTACCAGTCAAGAATCTGTTCTTGACAATCAGACCGGAATGAGCTTTGCCGCATACGTATTACCAAGTAGGTCCATCCTCCCAGGCCTTGCCACCCAGTTTTCAGGTGGGGTAAGTTTATCGCTTGTTGCCTGAGGCGCCGCTATCAGGAAATGCCAGTGGGGATGCCTAGGCAATTTTTGCTAGACCAGAGTGCATCTCCTTTAGAATCGCTGGCTGAACATTCCCACTCTCTGACCTGGTGTCACCTCTTGCTGAGGTAGACAGCAAGTAAATGTCTACCTTTTGATTTTTTGAAAATTGGGTCAATAAGTCTTCAATTTGATATTCCTTCACATGTCAGTTTCTTTGGGGAATAACATGGACACACTCACACATTTTAAATTCAAATATTTCAGATTTGCATTAAATCTTATTCATAATTGTTAGACATTATGTAAGCAAAACTCTCTTAATATTAATTTCTTGTTATTTTTTTGTTTTTTTTTACAAGAAAGTCACCACTTATCAAGACGCAAAGGCCATTTGAGGATAAGGGATTATGAATTTCGGCCTTGATAAATGATGAAACAGTAGCATCATTCAATTTTTTTTTAAATCTTAACATTTTAAACTATTTAGTAGTATTATAAGCTCTTTTTTTCATATAAATATTGACACTCAGAGATGTGTTTCGTCTTTTGAAGATTCATCAGTGTGGCTTTATCTAACTAATATCGAAATAAATAATTGCGAAAGTTTTTTATCATTGATCACACTTACATAATCATCAAAACGGATTAATGTAATTTAAACCAATAACATAACATTATCTTTTGATAGTATACGGTATATATAGCACAGACGAAAGACCGAAGGGCAACTATCTGAATGCTCAATTTGTATAACTGCTTTTTTCAACAGATAAATTAATGCTTGATGCTATTTCATTTGTAATTTTATGGTCCTATTTTCCTTTAGATACGCAATAGTTTTTTTTTTTTAGATATAAAGCAAAGTGACCGACTATAGTCGAGGGCGACCCAAAAGCTGCCTTTTGATTTAATACAGCCACTATCTTATGTAGCTTATGACCACTATTTCTGACACATTCACTCGTGATAATAAAATGCTACATTACATCCAGTGAGCAACACCATCACAATCACAAAATCTACAATGGAAAAAGTTCCTATTTTTCTCTCTCAATATTTAGTGCTCCCACCACAACCAGTTGAAACCGGGTCACATTCTATATGTTCCTACAATATTGTGCTTGCACCGCCATTAACTGGTTATTACATAATACACATAATATAATCTTTCTATTTCCCGATTCAGAAATAATAAATTCTCCCTTCTTAAATTCTGCCCATTTTGATTGGCTGATCCCTGCCTATTCACATATTCCGGAATCCACCTACAATAAATAAACGAACGTTCCAGAAATTATACAATATGTCGTCGCTCTCTACAGAAGAAAATTGTGCTAAAAAAACTAACTAAATAAAACATATTAATCGATTGTCGTTGCTCTCTACATATTACAATCATGCTGAAAAAACCCCAACAAAATTAATCATTAACCGATTAGCGTCGCTCTATAGAAAAGATAACTTTTTTTTTGTTTTTGCGGGTTAATTTTTAAATTAGCTCCAATTTTCTTTAACATGACGACTTTTATAGATTTATGACTGTGCTGATTGTGATTGCAAAAATCTCATTTAAATTTGGTAGATTCAAGTACTTTTTGATGGTTGGGGATATCTATTAGGTGTATCAGAAGCCGCCATTAGAAACCAGTGTATAAACATTTGATTATATAGACTCTCTCTGTTTCGAAGCTTATAATCAATATGAAAATGTAATTTCAAACCCTAATTTTTTTTCAATAAAATGAGGAAAGACCAAATTTTAAAATAATGAAAGGTTTAATCGAAAAAATACAATATTTTTTTTCATCAGTTTTCTTACAAAAAGATTTCACGAAATTAATGAAATTCAACTGAAACCAAATCTAATATATATGCCAAAAAATCACTTACCTATAAAAAAAACTAAGACATGGATGCTTCCATTCTTCATTTATAAGAATTGTCCATATTTATATTTTATATTCCATGTATTTTTTAAATAAAAGGATTTTTTAAAGCAAGGGTCCCAGAAAATCGCATTTTCGCAACTCATTTCCACCATTAGCTTAAAGCTGTGTGGCTTCAAATTTTCAGTTTATCAAATCCGGATGTCTCAAAGAGACATAACTATTTCCAAAACGTAAAAACAAAACATGTATCCTTATCTCCCTTTTGTATTTTTGACATATTTCATTTCAACTACAAAGTGGTCAGTTTGTGCTACCATATTTGCAAAATATAAACATTTCATTCATGGATTTTGGCCGATTACAAAAAATTCGCCCTACCATTTTTCATTTTTTTTTATTCTCTTAAAGAAATACATGAATTTTTGATTTAATATATTTTAATTCTTCTTTATCGAATGAATTTTTTAAAAAATATCTAAAAAAAGAAAACATTGAATGAAATAGAAAAAATTGTCGTAAGCGTCCGATATTTACTTGGCAATATTTACTTAACATAAGCTTCTACTTAAAAAATAATCAACGTGGTTTAAAAAAAAAAGAAAGGTTTTAAACTTTGGACTTTACAGGTAATTTTCTAAAAAACACTTCTTTTTTTTGTTTTAAATGAGAATATTTTATTTATTGAGTTTTTATCTTCAATTTATGATATATAAAACTTTCGTGAGTAAATTAAGTATTTAAATTTTAATAAACATTTCAAAATGGGGTGGGTGGGGTGAATTTAAAAAAAAACGTTTGCCTAAAATATTATATTTTGTTTATTGGAAAGAGCATAAAATTTCTCATTGACCCTGAAAATATCGTAAAAATTACACCAATAGAAACATTTTGATAGATTTTTAAATTTTAAAAATTGAAAAATGTTTAACTCGTAAAATTCAATTGATTTCATTACGTAAAAAAAAAAAAAAATGGCTGCATGAAGGCGCGCCGGCACTTTGTAAACACTGTTTTTTTTTTTAAATAAAAAAAAATATTTCTATTATTTTTTAAACAACTTTAACAGTTTATTTTGGAAGTACATTCCATAAAGAAAATAAAAAACCCACGTTGAAAAGAGAAATTACGAGTTTTTATATTTTTTTCGCAGTTTTGTGTTAGGGGTGTCAACAATTCCCCCAAAATTCTGATACACCTAGGTGTCTATTCCGAAAGCCGTTCTAAACATGCGAACGTTGCGGGTGTCCATTTTGAAAGCTGTGGTTGACATGAGGAGGTTAAGGAGGTCGGGGGTTGGCCACCAACAACGTACGTATTATAATATTTTATGATGGGGAAGGGGGGGGGCTGCGTCAACCGGGCAACGTCGGTTAATAGGTCCTACTAGTATATATAAAGAGGGATGCAATGCACAAATCCCTCTGTCATCCTCTAATTGGCAAAATAGTCATGCTGTTTACATTTCTGAGATGTGATCTTCTATTGTCGTCTCCTCAAACAAAGAAAACCTTCCGCTTTTCTATGAGGTGAAGACGTAGTTGATAGGTACATAAGTTGAAAGATAGACAACAAAGCGTTACACGAGACTGGGCAACAAAGGAAAGTGATTTCTTTTGACAAACACACGCACAAATGTCCACGTGTGTGTGTGTGTGTGTGTGTGTGTGTGTGTGTGTGTGTGTGTGTGTGTGTGTGTGTGTGTGTGTGTGTGTGTGAAGATAAAAGAAGAAAAAAAAAAACCCGACTGTACGATTGGAAAAATCTTCTCATCTGGATTGGAATTTATTCAGTCGTTTCGATAACGTTTCGATACACTATGTCTTCTTCAGCTATGTAACATAAAAAAAAAAAATGCCAAGAGAAAGAAAAGCTACTGTGAAAACGAAAAGAGAAAAGAAAACGAAAGAGAAAAAAAAATAACTAAACAAAGAAAGAAAAAGAAAAAAAGTTATTCAGAAAGTAAAAAGAATGTTATTTCTCTTTCTTTCTTCTTTTTTTCATGATATCTTATTCTTTTGCAACATCGTCATCTAATTAATAACGATTTTTGCTGTTTTGAATTTATCTTAAAAAAAAACTCTAGTGAAACATTTTATCAATTAAAGAAAATCTATTACACATGAGTGTAATTAGATTATACGGCATAATCGTGTTGACACACCGGTTCTCCTCAGTTAAGCAACGTCGAGCCTGGTTAGTACCAGATGGATGACCATTTGGGAATTCTAGGCAGTGCATGAGCTCTCCGCTTATCTCGGCATTTGTTTCCAATCGCCTTGTACACACATTTGACTTGCCACTAGTATTTAACAATGTCGACTAAGGAGAGGTGTGGTTGAAGATTGTGCACCTTCTGCCACAAAAATTTCACGCGCAGGTATCCCTTCGTGGGTATCTATAGTCTATTAAAGACTGAAGGAGCCCCTATTACACATGAGATTCATTTCAACTCATTATTCAGATCACACACACACACACACACACACACACACACACACACACACACACACACACACACACACACACACACGAAGACAAACACGCACACACACACACACACACACACACACGAAGACAAACACGAGCATAGAGCTACCGAGTTTGTTAAGTGGACGGTGAAATATCGAAGGGATTTGTAAAGATAATTGCACCTGGCCAGAAATTGATTATTGAAGAGGAGGGCCCAGCAAGTATTTGTTTATGCTGGACTTTAAAACGACAATGTTATAGTCAGCCGGGGATCAGCTCATGGTACTATGTTTGTTTGTTTACTTGCCTCCCCACGAGTGCAGAGTTAGACATGAGGTCGGTTTTTAATGCGTGTGTGGGGTGGGGTGGGGTGGGGGACCAGCACCCCCAGAAAAGGGCAATCTGGTCAGTAACAAAAATAAAAAATAAAAACGTATCAGTCATGAAGGACTTCTCATCCATTAACAGATACCTAAACAGTGCAGTGCAGCATCTGAAGAACAGATACTACACTTTGAGATATTAAATTGTTTTTATTCACTAGAAAAAAGAAACATACAAAAGGGAAAATGAACAAGAAATTTAGGCACAAGGCCAACTTAAAAAGAAGGGGGGAGGTGAGGTTGGTTGGTCCATCTCATCTCTGTTGGAAACATAAAAGAATTTCTCTCTCAGCATCTTTTATCATAATTACCCTTTTTAAATGTGTATTTGTGTGTGTGTGTGTGTGCGGGGGGTGGGCGGTAGGCGTTCCTACTTAAACTCAATTTTAAAACTTTTTTTTTTTTTTTTTAATATGCAAAGGATACAAAACAGATAACAACATTAATAAAAAAAAATTTCATTTGTGTCCAGGGTGCGGGGAAAATAAAAATAAAAATAAAAATATGGTTCGTAAGACCCTCCCAACCCCGTCTGAAATGCTAGACGTCTGATCCTGGCCTGAAAGCTAAGAACAACATGGTACTGTGTTCCACAGATGGAAAGTTCTAGTATGAGAAAGAAAATACTTGTGTATCAGACAATACAGCAAATTAATTAAATCTTTCTAAAGTAAGAGAAAAATCCAAGTTGTCCTCGACAGTTGTACATCTAAACAATATGATATAAATGCGGGAGTACTTCGGGGGGTCTATTCTTTTTTTTTTAATTACATTTTCACCCCAAACAAGGCACATTGCCACTTTGGTGTAGGGGCTACTATCAGGGGCAACAACTACTGGGGTACTATGTTGCGATTTGGGCAGCAAGATGTCGGTTCGCGTTACACTTTAACTTCTGCACGTCAGTACAGTTGGGGAAGCAGGGACCGGGAATGGAATTCTAGAGTCTAGCGGTTTTGGGGAAGAAACTACTGGAGTTGAAAGATCTTTTACATCTAGGGATCTCTACTGTGTGGGGGTGGGATTTAGCTGTTTGTCGGGTTTGTCGAGGGTGTCTACGTCGTGGGGGCACAAATGTCTGCAGTTCGCCAGAGCATTCACCATTAAAATACTTGTAGAAAAGGCAGAGGGATGCAACATTTTGTCGATGGGACAGCGGTTGAAGCTTAAATGCCAGTTCAGGGCCTATCAGATTGGCGACTCTCTTTTGAACCTTGTCTAGGAGCGAGAGACTAGTAGCAGATGCACCAGCCCAAATGTGACAGCAATACTCTATACATGGGCAAATGATGGCCTTATAGAGGTACAAGATACTTTCGGGTGTTAGTAGTTTTCTAGCACGGTAGAGAGAGCCTACCTTCTTTGCAGCGGCGCTGGCAATGCTTTCAATGTAATTGTTCCAACTCATGTTTCCTATGAACGTCAGGCCAAGCAGTTTGAAAGATGTACTCTCAGATAAAGAGTCACTGGCCATTGCTATTGGTGGCAGAGAAGGTTTCTTGTAATTATTGAAGGAAACCAGTTTAGTCTTGCCAGCATTGAATGTGACCATCCATTTTTGTCCCCATTCCACTACAGATTGGAGGTCATCCTCTAGTGTTTTTGCCATTTCTTTAGATATGTGTTCATTTATTTTCCTGTCATGCCTGTTATAGAGTGTGGTGTCATCAGCATATATACCCATCTCAGAGGCAATTTTGTCGGGGAGGTCATTAATGAATATTAGGAACAATAGAGGCCCAAGGATCTTTATTATTCCTTGTATTCATAAATGACCTCCCTGATAAAATTGTTTCGGAGATGGGTATATTTGCTGATGACGCCACTCTCTATAACAGGCATGAGGGGAAAATAAATGAACACATTTCTAAGTAAATGGTAGAAACACTAGAAGATGACCTCCAATCTGTAGTGGAATGGGGACAAAAATAGATAGTCATATTCAATGCTGCCAAGACTAAGCTTGTTTCCTTCAATAACTACCACCAATAGCAATGGCCAAGAACACATTACCTGAAAGTACTTCCTTTAAACTCCTCGGCCTAACGTTTACAGGGAACATGAACTAGAATAGATACATTGAGAGCATTGCCAAGGCTGCTGCAAAGAAGTACAGCAATGGATATCAGGATCAGCCGAAATAAAAATGGGCATCTCGTGAAGTCGAGATTCTTGCGTCCCTGAGGTAGGGTGGCATGCCTCAGGTTGATCTGTGTCTGATGGGATATAATGCTGGAAACTAATTGCCGGACGTTGACACAGTTTTGAATGTCAGCGGGCACTGGGACTGAAACTGGACGTCAGTAGGTACTAGAAACAGGTAGCTAAATATCAGTGAGTTCTGAACGTCAGTGGACACTGGAAACGGGTAGTTGAACGTTGATAGGAACTGAAGCTGGTAACTGGAGATTAATAGACGCAGGCGCTGGTTGCTTGAATCACTGTAGAAAGAGAGCCTCAGAAGACAAGCAGTAACAGAGTGAAATGGGTACCGTATTAAGGTAGTGTGTTGAAAGTTAGCCACGAAAAGAACTGTTTGAACTACTGCCGAGTCTCGTTGGCTGCTGAGCTCCCTTGTTGTGTTGCTTTTTTTGTTATGAAAACACTTGTTTCATGAAAAGCCATTCATGCTACAATCGACTGGCTTAATGAAAACTATAATTAATTTTACACCATATTACTTACAGTCATCAGTGTCTTCAGTGTGTATTAACTGCATTTATTTTAATCTAGATTCGAAACAATAGTCCTTTGTTTTTGCTTAGTTTGTGAAAAATGAAGTTTTGTGTTTTTTGTTTTTTTAGCAGCCATGGTCGTGACATATTTCTAAGAGTGTAAGGTTTTTGCTGATGATATATGCGGGAAATTTTTAAAACCAATGTAAACAAAGTAGTAATATGAGACTGCGACAAATATATATATATATATATATAGTCATCCACATACAGTACTGTAGTACTGTTTCGCAGCTCATCAGTGTGGCTAGACAGACAACTACCTCAAGCCAGGATCGAAACCTCACTGCCCAAATGACAGTCAAGGCTTCTCACCATTACGCTATACGGCTGCTGCTGTGTGGTTAATGAATTAACAGTGTTTTGACATTGTCCACATGCCTCTGCTCGATTTGTTTACACAAAGAGCGTCGCTTAATACGCTAATGGCAATTTGTATATCACTTATATCACTTCCCAATATGCTCAACCCAAGATAGGGAGCATTATAGTCATTCACATACAGTACTGTTTCGCTGTTTCACAGCTCATCAGTGCGGCTAGACAGGCAACTGCCTCAAGCCAGGATCGAAACCCAACCGCCCAAATGACAGTCAAGGCTTCTCACCTATATATATATATATATATATATATATATATATATATATATATATATATATATATATAACAAACAAACGACAGAAGTCTATGCTTCAAATTTCATGATGTTGACCATCTTACAATTTATTCCTTTATTTACGTTGACATTCACAATTTTTAACAGCAACTGTTTCTAGCCCAAAATCATTAATTTAATTATTATATCAATCAATGGATCTATTCTGTCCTTAAATCCTCAGAAGAAATAAAAACTATAAATCCATTAATAGAAAATAAACTGTATTTTTGGGTATGATTAAAGAATATGAAAATTGGAAAAGAAGTTTTATTTTATCTTTTATTACGCCATTTTGAATTTTCAAGTAAAGTCACTAAAATTTAAATTTCAGAATTAATAAATTGTATTCATTTCGATATACACGATTAAAAAATATTCTATTCAATATCTTACGTATTTATTATTTATAATTAATCAATATATATGTACTCAGATAATACTAATAATTGTTATATGTATAATATATGTTTATATATTTATTTAATTTTATACGAAACTAATTACAAAATATATCTATTTTATTTCCGGTTATAACAATTGTTGATTATATCTAAAATTTATATCCATATATAATTAAGTTTTATTATTATTAAATATATTATTACATAAATTATAATTTTTTTATTGTCATTTAATTATTTTTTATTTAATTTTAATGTAAAATTTTCCATTGTAATATTTTATCGCAAGTTGTTTAAAAACATTTAAAGGGGGATAATTGCCATTTCTTCTGAGGAGCTTAGGCCAGAATAGATTCATTGATTGATATAATAATTAAATGAATAATTTTGCGCTACAAAACAGTTGCTGTCAAGAACTGTAAATGTCAACGTAATTAAATGGAATAAATTGTAAGATGGTCAACACCATGAAATTTGGAAAATAGACTTTTGTCATTTGTTTGTTATATGCTCTGTAATTACATTGAGCTACATAAATTAAGGATTAGTATAAATAAAAGGTGAAATATAATAAATATAATAAATAAAAATCATATTTCCACGGAAATATATATATATATATATATATATATATATATATATATATATATATATATATATATAACTAGAAAAAGTACCCGTCGTTGACTGGGTTCACAAAGAGCCTACAGCAAATGGACTCTGATTCATGAAAGTATGATAGGTTATGAAAAGGAAGGCTTGTAAAGAGATAGCTTCGAATTTGGAGGTATCAAAACCAAAGCAAAATATAATGAAAGCAAAAATAAAATAGATAAACCCCATAATTTATTACACCATACCTGTTCACACTGAAACACATATCACAATATTCTGTGGATCTATATTAAAAAACCTTGTTAAACTTTGTGACATATTTCAATTCTAGGGAGGTCAGGCGCGAACGTACACCCCATAATTTTATTATACCATATTTCTTCAAACTGAAACATAATTATCAAAGTATACTTACGCAGATAGATATGAAAAGACTTTATTAAAGTTTGTGCCTATTTCCATTCTATGGAGGCCCGGCGCGAACGCAGACCCCACAATTTTATTATACCGTCCCTATTTAAGTTAAAACATACTTCTCAAAGTATTCTTATGTACATCTATATCAAAAACACTTGTAAACGTTTTTTTTTTTTTTAATTTTTAAATTTTTTATTTCCATACTTTGTGGACCAGGCGCGAACACAGACCCCACAATTTTAATGAACCACCGTTCTGCCAGATCAAACATACCCATTCCTGTGTCTCGATACATCTTCTATCATTATATGTGATCAGTTTTCTATAAAAGTCATCCATTTAGGAGCCTATTCGTGACCACACACACACACATTCAGCTTTATATATATATATATATATATATATATATATATATATATATATATATATATATATATATATATATATTACCAATGAGTAAATCTTTAACAAAGCAAAACTTATTAAGAAAAGCTGAACACTATTAAGATCATTGATTAATAATTAATATATTAATAATCAATCAGTATGTATAGATGTGTGTGTGTGTGTGTGTGTGTTCAAATCAAAACAAAGGGGACCTATATTTGATTTCCTGTGTCGGACTCTCTTCAGATTCTGTATATTTCTGTCTCCAGGGAGACCTTTGTTTGGATTTGGAAATACATGCATGCATGATGATTGCAACGTCTTGTCAGACGAGTGCCACTCCCTCAGACATTTAAAATCCATGAGCCCAAATACCTGAGGGAGTATCTATACAAAGATGATGTTACAGAGTCTTAGCTTTGTTCGACAGCTAAGTCTCTCTCTCGGTTCAAAAAGTTGAGATCCAGCAACAAGCAAGAGCAAGATAGCCAGCAACAAATTAAACTGCAGACCAGCTTAATGCGGGTAATGGTCTTCTGCTTTATGGTTTTTTAAATCCGAGATTTGCTTCTCCTAGAAAGGTTGCCTTCACCACGGCTTACGGGAGCCCTCTCCACCCCAATACACATATACACACACACACACAAATATACACGGCCAACTAACATACATACATACATACATACATACATACACATTAGTGACCTGCAAGGCCACAGGGAAGACGACCGAGCAAAAAAAAAAAAAAAAAAAAAAACCTAAGCAAAATTCATCCTAAAGCAACAAAACTGAAGCTAGCCTGCCAGGACACACACATTTATATCTATATATCTATCTCTCTCTCTCTCTCTCTCTCTCTCTCTCTATATATATATATATATATATATATATATATATATATATATATATATATATATATGTAGGCAAATTTGGCCATATATTATTTGTTTAAAAATATAGGTTCTTTTTTTTTACCAATTGCCATAAAATTTTAACCATAGAATAGCATTATATTATTCAAAAAGTCTGCAAATTTTTTATGTAGTTTCATCCCATAAAACCAAAGATATGAGCATTTCAATATTCAATTTGCCTACGAGTACACTTTTTATGCAATTTTATAAGTTCGAAATCTCAGCGACTATTGATCAGAACTTGACAAATAAAGGCTCGTTGGAACGGTAATGACCTGAATTGTGTAGTGGGTTATGTTACTTTTGCCCTAAATGTCGCGCATTAAGGGGATCATCCATCATCCAGAGCCTATTTTTGGCACTTTTTTAAAGCCATAAAATGTTTCAATCATAGTTACTTGTTTTCCTAGTGTTGCATATGAAGTAAAAAAAAAAAAATCTGATCTTTCCCCAAAACCTCAGGCCTTGATGGAGGGGAAGAGTAAAACTTGTTGCTATGGTTTCAAATGATCTTAAATAACAGCAAGAGGAGACTTGATTCCAGATATTTTTCATATATTATATATCCCCTCTTTGGTTCCCATACATAAAGTAAATTTCACAATGTATAAGGATTATTTGGCACCGAAGATATTCATAATCGTATCTTATTTCCAAAAGAAGGGAGATATAACATATGAGAAATATTTGGAATCAAGTCTCCCTTTGCCTGTTATTTCAGATCATTTGAAACCATAGCAACAAGTTTTAGTCTCCCCCTCCGTCAAGACCAGAGGTTTTGGGGATATAAATATATATATATCTATATATATCTATATATATATCTATATCTATATCTATATATATATATATATATATATATATATATATATATATATATATATGGAGGTGTGTGTAAGGTTAGTGGATGAGAATCTCAATAGAGTGCTCAATTATTAG
>NC_136503.1:69548612-69646112 GCF_053919585.1 Euprymna scolopes | reverse complement strand
AGACCAATGATTGCTGTCAATGAGAAATTGATGGTAAGCCGCTGTTGCGATAACCTTTGCAGATGAATTTGCCTTATCGAAAGAGGTGGAGAGTACTGGAAATCTGGGGAGATTTGTTATCACTCCAGATAACACCACAAGTTGTTCTCAAAGAGAAATCTTTGATGATGGCCTGCATGAAAACTCCTAGTGAGTGAAATCCTGTCAAATCGTAAACTTTGCCGTCCCAGCTGACCACAGGGTGAGTATGAAAGAAAAGGAGAAACGAAGCAAATACACAGAACTAGCCAAAGAGTTAAAAGGGATTTGGATGATGAAGAACTAGCCAAAGAGTTAAAAGGGATTTGGATGATGAAGAAAATCAAAATAGTACCGATAATAGTAGGAGTACTAGGAACAATTCCGAAAAACTTGGAAAAAAGAATGGAAGAAATTGGAATCAGAGGAAGAGCTGCAAAAATACAACGCCTAACCATAATGAAAACGGCTGAAATATTAAGGAAAACCCTTGAATGCGGAGAATAACACAAGACAATATAATGAAGAAGCGTTACAGGGAATGAAGAACACCGAAGCTGCAGATCTACATGTTCTACCCCCCCCCCATCATGCATCTCTCCATTGTTTCACCACCGTTCCCCCCCCAAAAAAAAAAGTGATAACAAAGAGCCGAGAAGGGTCAAGGAGGATGGAAAGACCGAGGAGGGAGCAATGGCCAGACCTCCGCTGGACAAGTGCGAAGAGAACTGGGATCTTGGGGAGGCTTAGTGCCACTCAAATTCCAGTGTAAACCAATGGCCACTGGCATCGAGAAATCAATGGTAAGAGGCTGTTGCGATGATGCAAATTTATTTGCAAATGCTATCGAAGGAGGAGGAGAGAGCTGGACGTCTGGGGAGACTTGTTGTCACTCAGCTTCCAGAGAACACCACAGGTCTCCAATCAGATCGTTTGCTGACTCGTGTGAAAGCTCCAGGTGAGCACATAATAATAATATACCTAACCAGTAACTTGGCTGTGGCAATATGAATAAAATAAGACAAAAAAAAAAACAAAAACAAGACCACAAGAACCAAGAAAACTGCAAAAAACTAGTCCCCCTGCCCTACAAAAAAAGAAACACCTGGTGGCGTCCAACATCCGATGACATCACACGAAAGAGTCGGGAAGGGTCCAAAAGAATCGAGGAGGAATAGCACTGACCAGTGCGGAGAACACTGCAGCCTTGAAGAGGCTTTTTGTCACCTAAACTCCAGGAAGTACCAATGGCCGTTGCCATTGAAAGATCAAAGATAAACGGTTGTTGCAATAATGTGAAGCCATCTGTGTTGGTTATTGAGAGAGGTGAAGAGTATTGGAAATCTCGGGCGACTTATTGTCACTCACTCCAGGGAGCACCACAAGTTATTCCCAGCGAGTGATGGCCAATGCGAGTACTACTATACTAGTGAGTGAAATAATTATATACAATAAATAAAAAAATAAAATGAATATATAGATAGAAAAGAGTTTGAAAATTTAAAAAAAATAAATAAAATTAATAAAAGCAACAAAAAAAAGGCACTAGTCTCAGCAGATAGCACGCAAAACAGCCGTGAAGGGTCGGGGAGGATGGAAAGTACTAGTAGGTGAGAGCATTGATGGAATATTGCTGAGAGGATTGGGACCCTGCGGAGGCTTATTACTACACAAATGCCCGTGAAGACCAACGGTCATTGTCAGTGGCAACTCAATGGTAAGCGGCTGTTGTGATAAAGCAAGGTCATTTGCAAAGTTATCGAAAGAGATGGAGGTTACTGGAAATCTGGGGCGATTTATTATCACTCAAATTCCAGGGAACATCACTGGCTGATATCAATACGATATTAATAAGATGTGTGAGAACTCTTGGCGAGTACAAATAATAATAACTAGCAGGGAGACACGACGTTGCCAGGGATTGAATGATGATCAGCAAATGTTTCACATTCCCATATTTTTATTGTCATTTAAATAGGTGAAATCTCCTATATTTCAATAAAATCAATCGATTATCTGCTGCAGTTGGTGACCCATCACTGTACACCAGAAGGAAGCCTCACATGCCTCATTGCAGTGACTTGGTCCGCAATACATTATAGTCTACATTGCACTGTAGAGAACTTATTATTTCTTTATATATAACGACTTGTGAAGTGATAATACCTTCTATTCAAGTTTAAAATGAAAAAAAAGCAAGTATTATGATGCAATTATGCTTTAAACAGAAACATTCATTTTAAATGCGACCCTGTCATATCAAAGAAACTACAATTAATCTTATATGTCGGCCCTTTCAGTTTGTGTGATAAGAAAACTTGTCAAAGGCACTTGTGATGTTAGGCTGTGCAAGGTGTTAACTTTGGTCAAAATCACCTGTTCCTTCTTTTATCGGATTATTTCAATTATTGATTATCAATACTTATCAAAGACATTCTGATACAAAACTATCTAAGAACACTACCAGGCACATAATGTACGTTCATGTGAAATTTAATAAAAATAAGCACAGCCGTTTTCGAGTCCATAGGGAACGCACTCACACGCACAAAGTTCCTTTTATTTTAGGTTGTTGCAAAAACAATACCGTGTTATTCGTTACCGTTCTTAGCCCCTTCATTCACTTTTTTGCAGGCTTTTTGACAGTGCGGACAAAATTAAAATACACACGATTTTCTTGTTCCAGTTACAACGAGGCCGAAAAGCTACTGAGACAGCTCGTGATATCAATGATGCATTTGGTCCAGGAACCACTGACGAACATGTGGCACAACGGTGGTTCAAGAAATTTCGCAATGGTGACAAGAGCCTCGAGGATGAAGACGGTTGTAGCCGGCCGACTGTGGTTGACAAGGAACATTTGAAAGCCTTAACTGAAGCCGATCCTTGCAAACTACATGAGAAGTTGTTGAACTCGAGGTCGACCACTCAATAGTCATTCGCCATTTAAAAAGCAAACAGGGAAGTTAAAAAAGTTTGATAAATGGGTGCCGCATGAATTGAATGATAATCAAAAATATTGTCATTTTAATATGTCTTCTATGCTGCTTCTGCGCAACAAAAATGACCCATTTCTCGAGCGGATCCGTAATGAGCAGTGGATCCTCTATGACAACCAGCGACATTCGGCACAGTGGTTGGATGCCGGAAAAGCTTCACAACATTTCCCAGAGCCGAAATTTCACCAATAAAAGGCTATGGTGACTGTTTGGTGGTCTGTAACTGGTCTCATCCATCATAGCTTCTTGAATCCGGGTGAAATGATTACGGCGGAGAAGTACTGCCAACAAATTGACGAAATGCACTAGAATTTCCAACGTATGTGCCCGAGATTGATCAATATGAATGGACTGATTCTCCTCCATGACAATGCTCGCCTGACCCTGCAGAAGCTAAACGAAGTGGGCTACGATACTTTGCCTCATCCGCCATATTCGCCAGACCTCTCGCCCACCGATTTTCACTTTTTCAAGCATCTCGACAACTTCCTGCACGAAAAATGCTTCAAAAGCCGTGATGATGCCGAATCAGCCTTTAATGACTTCATCACTTCCAAAAATGGTAAAAATTTATCGATTCTAATGGTTCTTATTTCGATTAATAAAGTTTATTATGAAAGGAGTTATGATCTTTTGAAGTTGAACGTTAAAAAACGGCATAATTTTTGCACCTAATAGTATAAAAAAGAAAGAGATAATATGTATTTACTATTATTGATATATTATACATTTATTACTAAGTATATTTTATTATTATTAGTAGTATTTTATTATTATTAGTAGTATTTTATTATTGTAGTATAGTATTATTATTTAGTACTAAGTATATTTTATTATTACTATTATTATTATTATTATTATTATTATTAGTAGTAGTAGTAGTAGTAGTATTTTATTATTATTAGGATATTATATAGTAGTATATTATTACTATTTAGTACTAAGTATATTTTATTATTATTATTATTAGTAGTAGTAGTATTTTATTATCATTAGGATATTATATTATAGTCGTATATTATTATTATTTAGTACTAAGTATATTTTATTATTATTATTTGTAGTATTTTATTATTAGGAGTATATTATATTATAGTAGTATATTATTATTATTTAGTACTAAGTATATTTTATTATTATTAGTAGTAGTATTTTATTATTAGGAGTATATTATATTATAGTAGTATATTATTATTATTTAGTACTAAGTATATTTTATTATTATTATTATTAGTAGTAGTAGTAGTAATATTTTATTATTATTAGGATGTTATATAGTAGTATATTATTATTATTTAGTACTAAGTATATTTTCTTCTTCTTCTTCTTATTCTTCTTATTATTAGTAGTAGTAGTAACATATGCTTGTGCTTGTTATGTACTTAAATCTTAGTCCACTTTGTATATTGCTCTCGGCATAAAATAAGAGTTTTCTCCCTTGCACGTTATGAAGAGACGGAGTTATCTGCCCATGATTTCACCTGAGATTCTGCCAGAGGATGTCAGCCATGGAAGCTCGGATGTAGACAACAATTCTCCGGACTTTCATTTGGCATTCATCGGCTTTTGTATCATCTTCCAATTTGTAAATTGTTTGGAATGCATCTATCAAGTTTCAAACTCCGTCCATTGATATATTTTGGTTTGTCATTAGCGTTTATTGTCACACAGTAGTAGGGAATCTCGGGATTTTATGTGGAACACGATGTCCTTTTCAACTATTTTCATAGTACTATAGCGATTAAGAGAATTAGTCGCCACTTATCAAAGTCAAAACCATTTGGACATAGGTGTTAATTAGATGGATAGATTGTTAATTGAATGATTAAGAATATCATGAGAGGATTGAAAATGATGGCGGGGACAAAATATGAATATTTATTAGGACGATTTATTTTTATATAGAATTTGAAGATGATCATGTTGTACATTTTTTTTTATGAAGGAGTCGCCAGTTATCAAGGTGTGAAGGCCAGTCGAGGATAAGAGTTAACGAATGTCAGGTGGTCTGTGAGATAACACCGTGATGATTGGTAGTGGTGCAAATCCATATATCAATACCGTAGTACCTGTAACGTACGTACGTGTGTCACAGTTTCTAGATTATAAATTATTCGATTAGGAGATCCTATTTAATAAATAGGAGGTTAGGTGATAACATACTACAAATATTAAATTAGTATATAGATACACGAATTTAATGTTCGTATTATGTTTTCATCTTCTATCTCCCCTCTTTAGTAAATAAGATCTCCTGATCACCAAAGATACAATGGAAAAAAAAAAAAAAAATTTTTTTTTAAATAATGTCGCTTATGGTCCATATGTAAAACTAAAATATACTTACTTGGTCTTCTGGCTAGGATCTAAGGATATTTGTTCGTTCTAAAAAATGGTATAATGATATCATGTGTTATTATTCGCGCCAGGCGTCCATACAATGGAAATATGTCATAGACTCCTATAAGGAGTAATAACTCGATATATTCTGACACTCGATATATAATACGATATATTCTGACACTACATTAATTACGTAATAACTCGATATATTCTGACACTACATTAACCTGAGTACTTAGATAAATAATTTTACACTTTTAACAAAAGGGTTACAATAATATCACAGAGTCTCCATTCCTGCTGAACGTCCACAGAATGCCAGCAGCAATATATTACATATGCAAAATGCTGCTGTGGAATTTCCACAAGTCCCATTAGTTGGATAGAAATTTGATTAATTAAGGGGACAGCTCAACAAGAACGTTCTTACATTAAACTTGAAAACGGTCATGTTGTAGTCAGATGGAAAGCAGCTCTGCAATATAGAGTTCTACAGGCAGGCAGTTCTAGGTAAGAAACTTTGTTCATGGAATTTTCATTTAGTTTTAGGCACAAATAGAGAAGAGGGGAAATTATTGATAGTGGTCGTAGATAGATGAGCTGTTTGTTGTGAATGTTTGCAGTGGAGGTGGGGAGGGGGGAACTGAAGCTATGTCGAGCATTTACCATGAAAATAATGACAGAGCAGAGGTACACTCGCAACGTCTCTTCTGTAGGAAAGAGGTGGCAAGGAAAAGAAAAGGACACTTAAAAAAAACAAATATTTTTTTTTATGAATTAGTCACTGCTTATCGAGGTTTAAAGTTCACTGGAGGATATGGGCTAATGAGTTCGTCAGGTGGACGGTAAAACAAACACCTTGGAAATTGAATTTTATGATTGAAACTGGACAGAATTTGATTATTTAAAAATCAACAAGAATTTGTTAACATTGGACTTGAAAACGACCATGCAGTAGTTGGGAAGAAATATTGTGGTATTGCGTTCTACAGAGAGATAGTTATGGAAAAAACTCTGCTCATGGAAGTTCTGTTTCAGATACACAGAGGAACATATACGTAAATACCATTCACTGGACAAAGCGGGGGAGGGCAGAGCAGTAGCTCTAGATATATCTAAGGCTTTTGACAGGGTATGGCATGAGGGTCTCCTCAGGAAAATTAGATCATACGATATCACTGGTAGAATACTTAACATAATTAAATCCTTCTTAGATAAGAGAAAAATCCAGGTTGTCCTCGACGGTCGTACATCTAAACAATATGATATAAATGCGGGGGTGCCCCAGGGTTCTATCCTTGGACCTCTATTGTTCCTGATATTCATAAATGACCTCCCCGACAAAATTGCCTCTGAGATGGGTATATATGCTGATTACACTACACTCTATGGCAGGCACGACAGGAAGACGAATGAACACATTTCTAAAGAAATGGCAGAAACACTAGAGGAAAACCTCCAATCTGTGGTGGAATGGGGACAAAAGTGGTTGGTCGCGTTCAATGCTGCCAAGACTAAACTAGTTTCATTCAATAATTACAAGAAACCCTCTCTACCACCTATAGCAATGGCCAACGACTCTTTATCTGAGAGTACATCTTTCAAACTCCTTGGCGTAACGTTCACAGGAAACATGAGTTGGAACAATTACATTGAAGGCATTGCCAGGGCCACTGCAAGAAAGGTGGGCTCTCTCTACCGTGCTAGACAACTACTAACACCCGAAAGTATCCTGTACCTCTATAAGGCCACCATTCGCCCATGTATGGAGTATTGCTGTCACATCTGGGCTGGTGCATCTGCTACTAGTCTCTCGCTCCTTGACAAGGTTCAAAAGAGAGTTGCAAACCTGATAGGCCCTGAACTGGCATCTAAGCTTCAGCCTCTGTCCCATTGACGAAATGTTGCATCCCTCTGCCTTTTCTACAAGTATTTTAGTGGTGAATGCTCTGACGAACTGCAATCACTTGTGCCCCCACGACGTGAGAACCCTCGACAAACCCGACAGGCTGCTAAATCCCACCCCCACACAGTAGAGATCCCTAGATGTAAAAGATCTTTTTACTCCAATAGTTTCTTCCCCAGAATCACTAGACTCTGGAATTCCATTCCAGGTCCCTGCTTCCCTAACAGTACTGACGTGCAGAATTTCAAGTGTAACGTGAACTGACATTTTGCTGCCCAAATCCCTACATAGTACCCCAGTAGTTGTTGGCCCTGATAGTAGCCCCCTACACCAAAGTGGCAATGTGCCTTGTTTGGGGTGAAAATGTAATAAAAAACAAAAATTTTTTTTTATTTACAATGGTTTCAGCCAGACGAGATTTTTGCTATGAATGTTTTATGAAGGACCAAGGTGCAACCAGAGATTGTAGATCAGTCAAGTCCAAACCATAAAAAAATAGCGATATGGTAGAGAAAGACTAGTAACCACTCTTGTGTGAGAAAGAGGCTGTAGGAAAGAAAAAATGGATATCTACCACTAGATTTCAAAGTCGATTTTTTTTTTTATTATGTCAGGGAAGGAAAGAGTGTTCTGAGTAGCATATCTCCAGATGTAGCAACAGTCCTCCATCTTAGAACATATTTGATGCAGGTAGAGGATTGCGTCTGGAGCAAAATAATTTCTGGGCCGATAAAATGATCTAACCATTTTTCTTTTTCAGCTAGACAAAAGAGGTCAGATAAATACTCAGTCATGGTTGGTTGAGCAGAAGCATGTGACTTAAAATAAAACAGAAAGCTTTGTGAACTCTCGCAATATAATAATACCTCTGTATGCACCATCTTGCACTGTTGATTTTTCATCACATGAGGTTCCAGTTCTATAATAATAATAATAATAATAATAATAATAATAATAATAATAATTTTAAACTAGCAGGACCTGTGGAAATTCTACAGGGGACTTATTCATTTGTAATATATTGATGTTGGAATTCTGCAAATTTTCAGCATAAACGGAGACGTTCTGATATTATTATAGTTCTTTTGTTAAAATTGCAAAAGTATTTATCTAAGCTAACAAGGACGCCAGGCATAGCTCGATCGTAAATTACACTTAAATATATTTTAATTCTTGCAGGTTTCGTATATATTATTATTATTATTATTATTGTTATTATTATTATTATTATTATTATTATTATTATTATTATTATAGAGTTAATGTTCTATCAATTTCCATATGTTATAAAGTTGCGATTTCGAAAAAAAAAAACAAGTGAAGTATGCATAATCCCCCGTGAGTGCACAGTGAACGAGGCATAAAAAAATGACTAAGTTCAGCTTTTGCCCTTCCCACTCAATTTAGCCCCAAAAGTCCTCAAGGCCTTAACATATTTAAATTTGAGTTCAGCACCATGCAAAACTGCTAAATAGACATACACTGAAAATTTTGGACAAATATGAGGAAATAGTCCCAAAAATTGAATGTTTTTATTAGCCCTAAAAGAGCCCCTGAGGACCCCCAAGAGTTATCACGAAGTATAGACAAACAAAATTATATGGAAATCAGTTAGTTACAACTTTTAAAAAATAAGACTGAAATTAAACAAAAAACAAGCGAATTTATTGGAAGCCTGGAAAAAATCATGGATTACAATAGAAAAATGCGAGCATGAAAAATAATATAGTTAAGCTTAAACATGGAAAAATAAAGGACAATATATTCTATTATAAAATATAATAAATTTATAACTTAAAATATTGCAGTATTAAGATTTTTTTAATTCAATTTATAACATTATATAATCAATTTTTAATGCTGCAATATTTTAATTTATAAATTTATTAATTGTTTTTACTAGAATATCTTGTCCTTTTCTTTTCCAGTTGTAACAACTAGTCCTTTACTTTTCCATATTACTTTTCATGCTCGCACTTTTCTATTGTAATATATATATATATATATATATATATATATATATATATATGAGAAACGTACAGGTACATGGAAAACATCGTTTCATATTTGAATTACATTATAGAAATTAGAAAGCCAAATAACGATGTGTGTTTGTGTTTTTCTCTAAAATAAATTATTGATCTTAAAAACAAACAGCTCTCGATTTATAAAAAACATCTTCCTTAGAGGTTCTGATATTCCTTTTGAAAAAAATTTTTTTTAAACCATCTTTTTTGTTGGAAGTATAAAATCCTTTGTGGAAAAACACAAAGACGCATCGTTATTTGGTTGTCTAATTTCTATAATATAATTCTTTTTTGGTTGACTAATTTCTATAATATAATTTTTTTGGTTGTCTAATTTCTATAATATAATTTCTATAATATAATTTTTTTTTGGTTGACTAATTTCTACAATATAATTTCTATAATATAAATTTTTGGTTGTCTAATTTCTATAATATAATTTTTTTGGTTGTCTAATTTCTATAATATAATTTTTTTGGTTGTCTAATTTCTATAATATAATTCTTTTTTGGTTGACTAATTTCTATAATATAAATTTTTTGGTTGTCTAATTTCTATAATATAATTCTTTTTTGGTTGACTAATTTCTATAATATAATTCTTTTTTGGTTGTCTAATTTCTATAATATAATTTTTTTGGTTGTCTAATTTCTATAACATAAATTTTTTGGTTGTCTAATTTCTATAATATAATTTTTTTGGTTGTCTAATTTCTATAATATAATTTTTTTTGGTTGTCTAATTTCTATAATATAATTCTTTTTTGGTTGACTAATTTCTATAATATAATTTTTTTGGTTGTCTAATTTCTATAATATAATTTTTTTTGGTTGTCTAATTTCTATAATATAATTCTTTTTTGGTTGACTAATTTCTATAATATAAATTTTTTGGTTGTCTAATTTCTATAATATAATTTCTATAATATAATTTTTTTTTGGTTGACTAATTTCTACAATATAATTTCTATAATATAAATTTTTTGGTTGTCTAATTTCTATAATATAATTTCTATAATATAAATTTTTTGGGTGTCTAATTTCTATAATATAATTCTTTTTTGGTTGACTAATTTCTATAATATAATTCTTTTTTGGTTGACTAATTTCTATAATATAATTTTTTTTGGTTGTCTAATTTCTATAATATAATTCTTTTTTGGTTGACTAATTTCTATAACATAAATTTTTTGGTTGTCTAATTTCTATAATATAATTTTTTTGGTTGTCTAATTTCTATAATATAATTCTTTTTTGGTTGTCTAATTTCTATAATATAATTCTTTTTTGGTTGACTAATTTCTATAATATAAATTTTTTGGTTGTCTAATTTCTATAATATAATTCTTTTTTGGTTGACTAATTTCTATAATATAATTCTTTTTTGGTTGTCTAATTTCTATAATATAATTTTTTTTGGTTGTCTAATTTCTATAATATAATTCTTTTTTGGTTGACTAATTTCTATAATATAAATTTTTTGGTTGTCTAATTTCTATAATATAATTTTTTTGGTTGTCTAATTTCTATAATATAATTTTTTTTGGTTGTCTAATTTCTATAATATAAATTTTTTGGTTGTCTAATTTCTATAATATAATTTATTTTTGGTTGACTAATTTCTATAATATAATTCTTTTTTGGTTGACTAATTTCTATAATATAAATTTTTTGGTTGTCTAATTTCTATAATATAATTTCTATAATATAATTTTTTTTTGGTTGACTAATTTCTACAATATAATTTCTATAATATAAATTTTTTGGTTGTCTAATTTCTATAATATAATTTCTATAATATAATTTTTTTTTGGTTGACTAATTTCTATAATATAATTCTTTTTTGGTTGACTAATTTCTATAATATAAATTTTTTGGTTGTCTAATTTCTATAATATAATTTCTATAATATAATTTTTTTTTGGTTGACTAATTTCTACAATATAATTTCTATAATATAAATTTTTTGGTTGTCTAATTTTTATAATATAATTTCTATAATATAATTTTTTTTGGTTGTCTAATTTCTATAATATAATTCTTTTTTGGTTGACTAATTTCTATAATATAATTCTTTTTTGGTTGTCTAATTTCTATAATATAAATTTTTTGGTTGTCTAATTTCTATAATATAATTCTTTTTTGGTTGACTAATTTCTATAATATAAATTTTTTGGTTGTCTAATTTCTATAATATTATTCTTTTTTGGTTGACTAATTTCTACAATATAATTTCTATAATATAAATTTTTTGGTTGTCTAATTTCTATAATATAATTTTTTTTGGTTGTATAATTTCTAAAATATAATTTTTTTTGTTGTCTAATTTCTATAATATATTTTTTTGGTTGTCTATAATGTTTTTTGGTATTTCTATAATATAATTTCTTTAATATAATTTTTTTTGTTGTCTAATCTCTATAATATAATTTTTTTTGGTTGTCTAATTTCTATAATGTAATTTATTTGGTTATCTAATTTCTAAAATGTAATTTTTTTGGTTGTCTAATTTCTATAATATATTTTTTTTGGTTGTCTATAATGTTTTTTGGTTGTTCTATAATATAATTTCTATAATATAATTTTTTTTGGTTGTTTAATTTCTATAATATAATTTCTATAATATAATTTTTTTTGGTTGTCTAATTTCTATAATATAATTTGTTTTGGTTGTCTAATTTCTATAATATAATTTTTGTGGTTGTCTAATTTCTATAATATAATTTTTTTTGGTTGTTTAATTTCTATAATATAATTTCTATAATATATTTTTTTTGGTTGTCTAATTTTTATAATATAATTTCTATAATATAATTTTTTTTGGTTGTCTAATTTCTATAATTTAATTTCTATAATATAATTTTTTTTGGTTGTCTAATTTCTATAATATAAATTTTTTGGTTGTCTAATGTCTATAATATAATTTTTTTTGGTTTGTCTAATTTCTATAATATAATTTTTTTTGGTTGTCTAATTTCTATAATATAATTTTTTTTGGTTGTGTAATTTCTATAATGTCTTATTTCTATAATATAATTTTTTTTGGTTTGTCTAATTTCTATAATATAATTACTATAATATATTTTTTTGGCTGTCTATAATGTTTTTTGGTTGTTCTATAATATAATTTTTTTTGGTTTGTCTAATTTCTATAATATAATTTCTATAATCTAATTTTTTTGGTTGTCTAATTTCTATAATATAATTTCTATAATATTATTTTTGTTGTTGTCTAATTTCTATAATCTAATTTTTTTGGTTGTCTAATTTCTATAATATAATTTCTATAATATTATTTTTGTTGTTGTCTAATTTCTATAATATAATTTTTTTGGTTGTCTAATTTCTATAATGCAATTTTTTTTGGTTGTCTAATTTCTATAATATAATTTTTTTTGGTTGTTTAATTTCTATAATATAATTTTTTTTGGTTGTCTAATTTCTATAATTTAATTTCTATAATATATTTTTTTTGGTAGTCTATAATGTTTTTTGGTTGTTCTATAATATAATTTCTATAATATAAATTATTTGGTTGTCTAATTTCTATAATATTTCCAATTTAGTAAAAGTTCTATTATAGCATATTTATTAGAGGGTGGAGCTGGAATGCTAGAACATTCTGGCATGAGGTAGATAAAGGCAAAAAGTATTCATGCATTAACATGGAAGGGAGACTATCTTCAAGAACCATCCTAAGCTGGGAATGGGGCAATGGACTTTATTAAGTAGATATTAATAAGTCCTTCTCACCTTTTTGTTTTTTAATGGAGAGTAGATAATGCATGTGGATGTGTTATCGGCAGCTCCAGTAACTCTTGCTTCTCCTTTTTTGTCCTTCATTGTGTGATTTTTCTGACAAAGGGTAAAGAAAAAGCTGCTTTCCAGGTCGGTAGTACTTTGTGAACAGTAGGCTGAGATGTCGGAAAATTTCTGTTTCTATGTCTATCCTTGTGGTCATGTCACTAGTAAGGGTGCTGGATGTAAACGTTTCATCTGGGCTGACGTTATCCACCTGATAGTCAGGGACCTGAACCTTGGATTAACCACTAAGGAGGCTATCCTATCAGCAGGTGCAAAGTACTGGGGCTGCTGTATTGCCATTTGGTGAATGGGTTCTGGACCATACAGTAGTTTCTGGTAGAGCCTCTCGATGCCATACTAGTGGGTAATTGTTACGGCTTTACCTTATCATGTGCTACCAAAAAGAAAATTTCTTATCTTTTTCTCTCTTACTTTCCCTCTCTGTCCTGCTCCAACCAAGTCAATTGACCTGCTCCACAAATCCCCAAACCTCAACATGACAAATCTCCGCCTCAAAAAAACACGAATAAAACTAAAACCCCATCCTCCAATGTAGACCCCTAATAGCAGGTCTCCTTCTCCAACATCAGGGGTCTACATTCTAACCTTCCAGAGGTTGAAACACAATTACAGGAGATGAAACCGAACATATTCTTTCTAAGTGAAACAAGCATTGGGCCAACCACTTCCCTAGACAAATTCATAATTAAAGGATACTCTAACTTAACATCTAAATTTGACCCCCAAGACCGCCATGGGCATGTAATGTGCGCCTAAATTAAAGATGGCTTCCAATATGGTAGGGATATCTCCAGAGAAGATCCTAATTTATCTTATATGTGCTTCCGGGTTGCACTTGCTTACACCACTGCATTTATATTTGCCCTTTATCACCCCCACACCAGCGGAGTTACTATCTTTAAAAGTATATCTGAGAAAATCGACCACATCCTGTCTGCTCATCCTTCGGCTAACATTCACATTTGTGGTGACTTCAATGTCCATAATGTGGAATGGCTGACCCACTCAAATAAAACTGATGACGAGGGGAGGTTCTGTCATGATTTTGCCACTGCCTATCATCTCACTCAGATTGTTCACGAACCCACCCGTGTGCCCGATACTACCGGTCAGTATGCAAGCCTTCTAGACCTATTCCTCACAACTTCCCCTGAGCTATGTTCATGTTCCGTTCTATCTCCTCTGGGATCCTCCGACCACTTGTAGCAGTTAAGATAAAAATGAAATGTAATAAGTCTTCAGACGTACCTCTGCACTGTACTGTGTATCAATACTCTATGACTGACTGGGATAGCTTCTGTACATTCATATCTGATCTACCTCTGCATTCCATTTTTAAATAAGATGTGTTCTCTATAGTATCAGACCCTACTGAATGGTTAATTGTAGACATAGACCGATTCATACCATGTAAAAAATTCCAACAAAAACCTAACAGCCAGCTATGGTTCTCCCCTGAATGTGCTGCTGCCATCGCACACAGAAATCACTTTTTCCATAGCTACCAACGTAATGGATGTACTGAGACTAAAGCTGCTTTCAGGACTGCTAGCAACCACTGTAAAAGAGTAATAAAAAATGCAAGAGAGCTATATGCTCAGTCTTTTAAATCCAAAGTAGCTGAGCAGCGGCTTGGTTCCCACCAGTTTTGGCAAATAGCAAACAGGATCTTGAACAGAAGCGTGCATTCTATCCCAACCATCATCAATGGACTTGAGGTCATCTCGTCAGCATCAGACAAGGCCAAACTATTCGCCAAGAACTTTGCAGCTAATTCTACCCTATGCGACAAAGGCCATCAACTCCCCGTATTTCCTCCTATAACAGACAACACGCTATGCAACATACAAATATCTGTGCATGAGGTCGCTAAGCTAATAAAGAACCTTGATTCCAGTAAAGCAACTGACCCTTACAGCATTCCAGTTATAGTGCTGAAAAAGCTCCAACCAGAACTTGCCCCCATACTTACAAAACTGTTTAAGCGTTGCCTTAAGGAGAAGTGCTTTCCAACACCTTGCAAAACCTCATCAGTATGCCCTGTATTTAAGAATTCAGATGAAAAGTCATCTCCCTCTCAGTACAGACCAATAAGTCTCCTGTGTGTCATGAGTAAGTTGTTGGAATCCATATTAAATAAAGAAGTAGTCAACCACCTCAACAGAAACAACCTTTTCAGTGACATGCAATATGGTTTCCGCTCTGCAAGATCTACAGCAGATGTGCTAACGGTTATATCTCATAGGATTAGAGAATCTCTTGACAAAGACTTCCTTTCTAGGGCAATTGCTCTTGACATATCGAAGGCCTTCGATAAGGTATGGCATAAGGGCCTACTTCACAAGATTTCCAGCTATGGTATCACTGGAAATGTTTTCTCAATCATTAAATCATTTCTCTCCGATAGGTTCATAAGAGTAGTGGTTGATGGGCAGAAATCAAAGGCCCACACTATTAATGCTGGATTCCCTAAGGTGTCCATCCTGGGCCCATCTCTCTTCCTGATCTACATCAATGATCTCCCAAAACACATACTTAAATCACTCGTGTACATCTATGCTGATGACACGACCATCTATGGCAACACATCAAAGGCCGTTAATCACAAAGTTCTCTCTAATTCTCTCTCCTCTGATCTTGAGCGCGTGGTACAGTGGGAGAAGAGGTGCCTGGTCACTTTTAATGCATCCAAAACCAAGCTTCTATCTTTACATCATCAGCGCTCTGATCCCTATCTGGCATCAATTGAAATGGATGGCTCTTGTCTTGGGGAGGCTCCATGTTTTGACAAGCTTCTGGGTTTGACCTTTACTCCTGATATGAAATGGAACACGTACATCAGGTCTGTTGCCAAGGATGCTGGGAAAATGGTGGGATCCTTCTACCGCCCCAGAAGATATGTCACTACTGATGCAATTCTCTATCTGTATAAAAGCCAAGTACGTATAAAGATGGAGTACTGCTGCCACATCTGGGCAGGAGCCGCTAAAAACAGCCTATCCTGCCTTGACAGCATACAAAATGAACTTCGTAGCTTAGTGGGGTATGCCCTTTTCTCTTCCCTGCAGCCTCTGTGACACAGAAGAGACGTTGCGAGCCTGTCTTTGTTTTATCGTTATTTCCATGGCAAGTGCTCGTCTGAGCTCCAATCTCTTGTCCCCCCTCACCAATTTTTCACGAGAAACACCCGTCTGGCTGAAACTACTGTCAATAAGTTTCCCCACTCTCTATCTGTGCCTAAATTCAAACGTAGATTCCATGAGCAGAGCTTCTTTCTCAGAAGTGCACGATTGTGGAACTCTCTTCTGTTTGCCTGTTTCCCACCTCACTACAACTTGGATGTCTTCAAGTCCAACATAAACAAATTCCTGACAAACCGCCCCCTTAAGTATGACACTATCAAATCTCCAATACTAATGATTACTAGAATACTATCTCATTGATTACTGTACACGCAATAACCCTTATCCCTGAGTGGCCTCCGGGCCTTGATAAGTGATTACCTCCATGTAAAAAAAAAAGAAAAAAAAAAGAAGCGAAACGATGTTTTCCAAGTGCAAATACTATTCTTATTGACCCATAACACGTAGTCACGTTTAGCACAAGAGACATTTAAACCAACCGCGACTAACACCTCCATGGACTGACTGCTATTCACGAGGAATTTATAAACCAAAAAACAAATGCAAGGAGAATGTCAGAACCTGAGCAAGACTTTTTTTTATAAGTCGAAAGCTTATTCATTCCTTAAAATAAATAAATAATATATTTTGGAGAAAAACACAAACACACGTTGCTATTTGTTTTTCTAATTCTATAATCTAATCTCTCTCTCTCTCTATATATATATATATATATATACATATACTAGCATGGGTGCCCGGCGTTACCCGGGTGTTTGGAGGTGTGTGTTGAGCAAAAAAAAAAAAGTGGTAGTAGGAAAGCAGGCTCAAACCCATACCACAAAGGAGGAAAAGAACGGGGGGAAAAAACTGACGTCTTTGCTGTTACGACCACCGCCAAACCGAAAGTGACGTAGGTTTTAATTAAGGCTAAGCAGTCGAAAGGAGAGGATGACTTTCAAAAATATCGGCAAAAAAAGCGACGCCCCCCTGTAGAAAAGTGCCCAGTTGAAGGTGAAGATATTAATGTTTTTAGCCAATTTTTCGATATTTGTTGTCTGAAAGGTCGAACTTAAAAACAATACTGATCTAGTAACAATTCGTCGCCTCTGTCAAAAGTTTAAGGCAGGCATGCAAACATACATACATACATGCATTTATATATTGCTAACTAAAATTTTCGACCCAAACCGATTAAAAAGCTTGCCCTATCTCTAAATATCCTTTATGTAAAATTTCAAATGTTTAGACCAGAAATTGTCTGAGTAATTTGGTAGAGACCGAAGCGATCAATTTTTTCAAATTTGACCCCTATTATGACCCTTTAACATTTATTGTTTTGGGTTCAAATCAAGTTAATAAGTTAGATCCATGTCCAAGATCTATATCTAAAATTTCAAGTGTTTAGACCCAAAATTTACGGAGGAGTTTGGTAGAGTTCTCAAAGGTCAAATCGTTGTACTTTGACCCCTTAACAGCCAAATTTCTGACCGAAAACCAATCACAAAGATTTTCCCATATCTCAGTAACCTGTATATCAAATTTCGAGTCTGTAGACTTAAAATTGACAGAGTTATTGCGTAGGGAAATGTACACACACACACAGACAGACATGTTCACTTATATATATATATATATATATATATATATATATAGATAGATAGATAGATAGATAGATAGATAGATAGATTTATCCCAGGCTAAACATCTCCAAAAACATATCCATTGATATCGAAGTTGTTGATAGTGCTCAATTAAAAAGAGCCAGATATTACTTTATTCAGTTTAGATAAACAGAATAACCATAAGTCGCAACAATAAATTTACTGTTTCAGTCTTATAAGCCATCATCAGGGGACAAGATATCTCTGGTCTTATTCGAGGCTGATCATTTAAATGATTCAAAAGACATCTCTGAGCGCCTGTGGATTCCTTTTAAGACTCAAACAGTAAATTTATTGCACCTTATAGTAAGTCTGTTTACCTAAATTGAATAATTATATATATACATATATATATATATATATATATATATATATATATATATATATATATATATATAAATATATATACACACATTTGTATTCATCGACATACAGTACTGTTTCGTTGTATCACAACTTATCAGTGCCG
Organism: Euprymna scolopes; assembly: GCF_053919585.1. Classification (NCBI taxonomy): domain Eukaryota; kingdom Metazoa; phylum Mollusca; class Cephalopoda; order Sepiida; family Sepiolidae; genus Euprymna; species Euprymna scolopes. The sequence goes on along the minus strand of NC_136503.1, from coordinate 69,627,740 downwards.
CTAGACTGGTACTTCTCCCAAGCTCGGGATTGAACCTAGAACCATCGCATTGACAGTCGGCAGTTCTACCCACCGAATTACGGGAGCAGTGCCCGCAAATAACCTTGCCAAATGTCTATTTTAAACAAACATTTGTCCACCACTTCTAGCGATGGGATGATTCCAATATTTTTCCCGATTCCAATACAATGACCGATTCTGTACTAAATTCCTGATTCCGATACAGTTACCAATTCCGATTTTTTTTTTATAAATCTCTAAATATTTAACAATAAAAGTGTTATTTTGTCCCGATTACTGTAGAATACACATGATAAATGTACATATATTTTCTCAAATGTAAAAGCACGCTTGTTATGGGGTCATCAAGGGATTTTAGTTTTACTGGAAGTTTAAATCAATAAATATTTATTATTTTATTATTGCTACAACCCAAATCAAATAAAAAAGATAATGTAAGGAGTCGGTTTTGCCATCAGAAAATAGGCTCAAATTTTTCCGATTCCGATTAACTGTCCCAATACTTATATATATATATATATATATATATATATATATATATATATATATATATATATATATATATATATATAAAAATTGGATTATTTTGGACCATTTGGAATTTACCCATTGGATTGAAATTTTAAATTTGACCGTTTTAGATTTACCATTTTTGGATTTTTACCCTTCACCGGACTATCCATTCATGTGAAATCTTTTTATCATTTTTCTTTTGCCTCCTGTTCTCCTTACCTCACCCTTTTTTTAACCAAGTAAGATCTGTGACTTACTTGTAGTTTCATTAAATACTTTTATATGCAAAATCTGATCCTGCATTTTGCTAATTCCTGCCCTCTGATGAGAAGGAGAGTATTTCTTCGAAACTCCGCGGATTAAGGACTATCCACTTATCTTGTTGTTCCTTTTTTAAAATTAAATATGTTTTTAACTCTTTTTCAAGATGTCTTTTAACATGTTTTATTAATCATTTGTTCATATATATATATATATATATATATGAATGTCTTGTAACTTATTAATGAAGTTAATGAGTTCAACCATACAATATAATTACTTTTTTCGAAAGAAAAATAATATATATACATTAGTTCACTGAATATAAATATACAACTTTCATTTAATCATTTGGTGTAAACTAAATAGTCACTAAGAACTTTAAAATACTGCACGGTTTATGGAAACCGTCATCGATGGGCAGAAATCCGAAGTTCATAGTATCAATGCTAACGTGCCTCAAAGATTCATTCTGAGCCCAACTCTCTACCTGATCTTCATCAATGATCCTCCAAGACGATACTATCATCTATAGCAACACTTCAAATGCTGGCAATGACCGAGATCTTTCTTATTCTCTCGCTACTGACTTTGAGCAGGTGACTGGTTACTTTTAATGCATCTAAAACAAAGCTTATATCTTCTCACCACCAACGCTCTGATCCTCAGTTGAAATGAATGGCCTTCGTCTTTAGGGAGCATCCTACGGTTGACAAACTTCTGAAACTGACTTTAATTTCTGACCTGGAATTAAAGACGTCGCCAAAATTGCTGGAAAAATGGTTAAATCATTCTACTGCTCCAGAAGGTGTCTCACTCATGACAAAATCCTCTACTTGTATGAAAGCCAATAATGACTTAAGATGGAGGACTGTTGCTACATCTGGGAATGGTGCACCGTTTCCTACCTTTTATTCTCCATAATACCTCTGTCTCACAGAATACACGTTAAGAGGCTATCTCTGCTTTATCATTATTTTCATGATAGGGGCTCGACTGAACTTCAATCTTTGATCGCCCAACTATAAAACATTCTCAACAAACACCCGTCTAGCTACAACCACAGTAAATTATTTCAACGATACAAGTGTTTTTTTTGTGAAAGTTTGGCGAGGAGGGACCATAGATTGGAGCTCAGACAAGCACTTGCCATGAAAATAACGATAGAGCAGAAACAGGTTTGCGCCGTCTCTTCTGTGGGAAAGAGGTTGCAGAGCAGAGAAAAGGGCGTCACCTTTAAAGTCTATTTTGAACTCTGTCAAGGTAGGATAAGTTGCTTCTCGCAGTTCCTGCCCAGATGTGGCAACAGTACTCCATCCTAGGATGTACTTGGCTCTTATACAAGTAGAGAATTACATCAGCAGTGAGATATCTACTGGAGCGGTAGAAGGATCCCACCGTTTTTCCAGCAGCCTTGGCAACGGATTTGATGTACGTGTTCCATTTCAGATCAGGAGTAAAGGTCAGACAGAAGTTTCTTAAATCATGAAGCCTCCTCAAGACGAGAGCCATTCATTTCAATTGATACCTGACGGGGGTCAGAGTGTTGATGATGGAAAGAAAGAAGCTTAGTTTTAGATGCATTAGAATTAACCAGCCACCTCTTTCCCCATTGCACCATGTAAGTAAGATCAGAGGAGAGAGAATCAGAGAGAACTTGGTCATTTACAGCTTTTGAAGTGTTGCTATAGATGGTATTCTTATCAGCATAAATGTCTATGACTGATCCAAGGATATGATTTGGGAGATCATTGATGTAGATCAGGAAGAGAGTTGAGCCCAGGATGGACACCTTAGGGACTCTAGCATTAATATTGAGCTTTTGATTTCAGCCCATCAATCAATGTTCTTAAAAACCTTTCAGAGAGAAATGATTTAATAATTGAGAAGACATTTCCAGCTATACTATAGCTGGAGATCTTGTGAAGTAAACCTTTATGCCATACTCTATCAAAGGCTTTTAATATGTCAAGAGCAATTGCCCTAGAAAGGAAGCCTTCATTGAGAGATTCGCTAATTCTATGAGATATAACTGCTGCTGTAGATATATATACTAGCCTGGGTACTTGGCGTTGCCCGGGTGTTTGGAGGGGAGTGTTGCAAAAAGTGACAAAGAGAACATTATTATAGTATAATTTTCATTTATTCATACATTACTGGCTACATATGTGCATACATGTTTCTTAAGAAAATGAAACGTCATCAGACCAGATTTTAAATAGTAATTCGTTTGATACAAAATCGCGACTGACAGAACGGAAGCATGTCAGACCCATGGATTAAATAAAAGGGTTCCGTTCAAAATTTCGTGCAGATCCAGAGTTTAACAAGATACACCTGAAGAAGTTTGGAGGTTACACCGACCGAAACATTGTGAAAAATTACACTAATTAAAATAATATGTAAATCACATGTGTTGGGGATCAATGTTTACCACATTTTTCAGTTGTCAATAAAATTTAATTGCTTTTTTTTTAATATAGAGGTCACCACTTATCAAGGCCCAAAAGCCACTCGGGAATAAGGGTTATTGTGTGTACAGTAATCAATGGGGTAGTGTTGTATTATTCGTTAGTATTGGAGATTTGATAAAGTGTTATTACTTAAGGGGGCGGTTCATTAGGAATTTGTTTACGTTGGACTTGAAGACATCCAAGTTGAAGGCAGGAGAGAAACAGGTAAGTGGAAGAGAGTTCCACAGGCGTGCGCGTGCACTTCTAAGAAAGAACTTTTTTCATGGAATCTACGTTTTGATTTAGGCACAGATAAAGAGTGGGGGAAATTATTGACAGTGGTTTCAGCTAGACGAGTGTTTTTCGGTTTTTTTTTTTTTTTTTTTTTTTTTTTCCTCTATTGTGTGAAGGCATGGACTCTTACAAATGTGCTGGAGAAGAGACTGGATGGCTGTTACACACGCATGCTCAGGATGGTCCTCAATACATCATGAAGGAGCCACGCAGCAACCAACAGCTTTATGGTGACCTACCATCAGTATCGCTGAGAGTACAGCAGAGAATGATGAGAGTTGCCGGTTACTACATAAGATACTACGAAGAGAAAGCAAGTAAGCTAGTTCTCTGGATACCAACAGATGGACACCCAAACCGTGGTAGAAGAATGACCTACAATGACAACCTGCTATAGGACACAGGATTAGAAAGTGTTCGAGACCTGAAAACAGTCATGCGAGATCAAGATAACTGGAGAAGTCGTGTAGTGGTGAAGAATCCTGAAAGATGATGAAGATGAGATGTGATGATGGGCAGATTTCGTTATTTTTTCTTTTAATATTGTATTTCTCTGATCTGAGGGCCGGTGGTTTCAGCCCCTCGAAGCTTGAGATTGCTGCCTCAGACTGTGAGGGCTGGTGGATCACCATCCGATGTGTGGCTGAGATATCTGAGAGGAGGAAAACCACACATTGTCGGGAGCAACAGACCTGTAGAAAGGAGAGGACAGATCCAACTTCGACCCCAGCCCAGGCAGAGAGAAAGAAAAGCAGCATCTGCAGTAACTGGCAGGTCCTGTGGCTCCCACATCGGCCTGCACAGCCACACCACAAGCTGTAATCCCCCAACTGAATCAGGGCACAGAATTTCATGATCTGTCGAGATCAACGGAGTTAACAATAACAGTATTTCTCTCTATAGATTTTAAAATCTTAATAGTATTCTAGTTAATAGTAATTTATCATAATTTGAAAGAAAAAAGGGTGGATCAAGTAAGTTTCAAGGACCCCAGAAAATACGCAATTGACTTGTGCACATTGTAAACAAACGGATCATTAACCTGAATTGTTTTGTTTTCCGTTACAATGTCAAGTTTTTAATAGACATTTATTTTAAGAAAAGAAAAGAGGGGGGGATACAAATCATTCATTTATTTTTTGCGTTTGTTGTAAACAAAATATTTTAATAAATAAAATAATCGTTGTCGTTATTTGTCAAAACCGAAAATTTTATGGCGCTTGCTTAGATAGTCGGCAGATCGATTTTTAAAAGATTTTTTTTAAATATGAAGGGGAGATAATTATTAAAGTTACATTAAAACATTATTACATTATCATGTCAATAAGGATGAGGGTCATTACAATAAGTGACAGAGATATAAGGTGGATGAGGGGTGAAACCTCTTCAGGCCATGGCATTTAACAGCTAAATGCTTCTCATCAGGAGAGGAGAAAAAAAACAGTATTACACAAGAGCAACGGCCAAGAAGACAACACCATTTCATATACATCTAAGGTTAGAAATGGGAAAGTCCAGGAGGATTGTTTCAAAGCTAAATTCTTCTCATCAAAAGAGGAGAAAAAACCGAACATTATACAAGAGTGAGGGCTAAGATTATATATATATATATATATGAGAGAGAGAGAGAGAGAGAGAGAGAGAGAGAGAGAGAGAAAGAAAAAGAGAAAGAAAGAGAGAGAGAGAGTATATTGCTGCAACAGGAGAGAGACAGATATTATTAAAATACTAACACAAAATGAATAGCAGTTCAATCAATCAATCGATCATATTGATCTTTTGAAGGTATTGAGTTTCTGTCGTTTAATATCATTTGAATCTTGAATGGACCTTTCTTTTTTTTTTTAATTTTTTTGGTGTATTCCAGTTTAAGATTTAAGTTTGATATAGTCTTTGATCTGAAACGAAATAAATTCATATAGAACAAAAATGGAATTTATTCATTTGTTTTTTTAATTTTAATTTTATTTCTGATCAAATTATTCCTGAAAGATAAAATGCAATATTTTAGATTGTTCAGACTATTTTGTCATGTTATTCACTTCAAATGTTATTCACTTCAAATGTTATTCTTACTAACGTTTTGACCGATGTAACATCAGATATTTTTCATGTCAAATTCGGATATTTGTACGGAATTTCGAATGTAACGTTTTTGAAAAATAAAATATGCATCAGTTGCGCTTGAAAGCCAAATTACAATGCAGTATTAAGAAAATAAACAAATATTTTACTTATTTGAAAATTTAAAACAAGTAAAATATTTTTTTTATTTTCGTAATATTGCTTTGTAATATTTTTTTTATTTTTGTAATATTGCTTTGTAATATTTTTTTATTTTTGTAATATTGCTTTGTAATATTTTTTTTATTTTTGTAATATTGCTTTGTGAATATTTTTTTATTTTTGTAATATTGCTTTGTAATATTTTTTTATTTTTGTAATATTGCTTTGTGAATATTTTTTTATTTTTGTAATATTGCTTTGTGAATATTTTTTTATTTTTGTAATATTGCTTTGTGAATATTTTTTTATTTTCGTAATATTGCTTTGTAATATTTTTTTTATTTTTGTAATATTGCTTTGTGAATATTTTTTTATTTTTGTAATATTGCTTTGTAATATTTTTTTTATTTTTGTAATATTGCTTTGTAATATTTTTTTTATTTTTGTAATATTGCTTTGTGAATATTTTTTTATTTTTGTAATATTGCTTTGTAATATTTTTTTTATTTTCGTAATATTGCTTTGTAATATTTTTTTTATTTTTGTAATATTGCTTTGTGAATATTTTTTTATTTTTGTAATATTGCTTTGTAATATTTTTTTTATTTTTGTAATATTGCTTTGTAATATTTTTTTATTTTTGTAATATTGCTTTGTAATATTTTTTTATTTTTGTAATATTGCTTTGTGAATATTTTTTTATTTTTGTAATATTGCTTTGTGAATATTTTTTTATTTTTGTAATATTGCTTTGTGAATATTTTTTTATTTTCGTAATATTGCTTTGTAATATTTTTTTTATTTTTGTAATATTGCTTTGTGAATATTTTTTTATTTTTGTAATATTGCTTTGTAATATTTTTTTATTTTCGTAATATTGCTTTGTAATATTTTTTTATTTTTGTAATATTGCTTTGTAATATTTTTTTATTTTTGTAATATTGCTTTGTAATATTTTTTTATTTTTGTAATATTGCTTTGTAATATTTTTTTATTTTTGTAATATTGCTTTGTGAATATTTTTTTTATTTTTGTAATATTGCTTTGTGAATATTTTTTTATTTTCGTAATATTGCTTTGTAATATTTTTTTTATTTTTGTAATATTGCTTTGTAATATTTTTTTATTTTTGTAATATTGCTTTGTGAATATTTTTTTTATTTTTGTAATATTGCTTTGTGAATATTTTTTTATTTTCGTAATATTGCTTTGTAATATTTTTTTTATTTTTGTAATATTGCTTTGTAATATTTTTTTTATTTTTGTAATATTGCTTTGTAATATTTTTTTATTTTTGTAATATTGCTTTGTGAATATTTTTTTTATTTTTGTAATATTGCTTTGTGAATATTTTTTTATTTTTGTAATATTGCTTTGTGAATATTTTTTTTATTTTTGTAATATTGCTTTGTAATATTTTTTTATTTTTGTAATATTGCTTTGTAATATTTTTTTTATTTTTGTAATAGTGCTTTGTAATATTTTTTTTATTTTTGTAATATTGCTTTGTAATATTTTTTTATTTTTGTAATATTGCTTTGTGAATATTTTTTTTATTTTTGTAATATTGCTTTGTAATATTTTTTTTATTTTTGTAATATTGCTTTGTAATATTTTTTTTATTTTTGTAATATTGCTTTGTAATATTTTTTTATTTTTGTAATATTGCTTTGTGAATATTTTTTTATTTTTGTAATATTGCTTTGTGAATATTTTTTTTATTTTTGTAATAGTGCTTTGTAATATTTTTTCATTTTTGTAATATTGCTTTGTGAATATTTTTTTATTTTTGTAATATTGCTTTGTGAATATTTTTTTATTTTCGTAATAGTGCTTTGTAATATTTTTTTTATTTTTGTAATATTGCTTTGTGAATATTTTTTTATTTTTGTAATATTGCTTTGTAATATTTTTTTTATTTTTGTAATATTGCTTTGTGAATATTTTTTTATTTTTGTAATATTGCTTTGTAATATTTTTTCATTTTTGTAATATTGCTTTGTAATATTTTTTCATTTTTGTAATATTGCTTTGTGAATATTTTTTTTATTTTTGTAATATTGCTTTGTGAATATTTTTTTTATTTTTGTAATATTGCTTTGTGAATATTTTTTTTATTTTTGTAATATTGCTTTGTGAATATTTTTTTATTTTTGTAATATTGCTTTGTGAATATTTTTTTTATTTTTGTAATATTGCTTTGTGAATATTTTTTTTATTTTTGTAATATTGCTTTGTGAATATTTTTTTTATTTTTGTAATATTGCTTTGTGAATATTTTTTTATTTTTGTAATATTGCTTTGTAATATTTTTTCATTTTTGTAATATTGCTTTGTGAATATTTTTTTTATTTTTGTAATATTGCTTTGTAATATTTTTTTATTTTTGTAATATTGCTTTGTGAATATTTTTTTTATTTTTGTAATATTGCTTTGTAATATTTTTTTTATTTTTGTAATATTGCTTTGTAATATTTTTTTAATTTCGTAATATTGCTTTGTGAATATTTTACTTTTTGGAAATTTTCAAACAAGTAAAATGTTTGTTCATTTTCGCAATATTGTGTTGTGATTTGGCTTTCAAGCGCACCCGACGCGTATTTTATTTTATTCAAATTAAATCAACGCCTCTATAACGAAACTCACACCTTTAACGTGAAACGTTTTTGTTTAACTGGTGTAGGTAGCTTGCAAAGACACATCTAAAAATCTAAATCGATCACAGATTTTATTTAATTATTTATTTATTTATTTAACGAGCAGGAAAAATCCCCCATCTTAACTGTAGAGATCCCGAGATGCTGGAAGATTTTCGACTTGAGTGATCTACGCTTCTTTAGTCAAACAGCTTGCGTTTGGAATTCCCTCACTGCTTACTGTGTTCTTGATCATACCAACATGAAGAAATTAAAATGTAATGTGAACAAACATTTTGCTTCCTAATTCCCTATTCAACTCCCCCCACCACCTATGAAGCTATCACAGTAGCCCCTTATTTTATTTACCTTTCCACAAGGTCAGGTATAAAACTGAAGTCAGTGCACTAGAATATACACACTATGACCCACACAAAATGCCTGAGCAATCCTGTCTGCATTCCCCAGTAACGGTGTTATATTGACTATTGACAGAGTAGGCTGATGAAATAGCTAGTGGTACTTATGCATTACTGTCACGGAACAAACTTTTTTGTTTTCATTTTTAAGATTGTAGACAAGGGGAGATAATTCAATTTCAGAACTAGAAGAAACAATTATCATGGGAGATTTTTCTCGCAAATGTAATAAGATATTACAATTTCTTAAAAATATATTATTATTGCAATAGAACAACGAGAGCACGAAAAGTAATATATATATATATATATATATATATATATATATATATATATATATATTACAATTTACATATATATTTATGGGGGCAAAAAAATAAGACTGAAAATAAAAAAAGAACTAGTGAAGTTATTGGAATCCTGGAAAAATCAGTGATTATAATAGAAAAATGCGAGCATGACAAGTAATGTGGCTAAGCTTAAACATGGAAAAGTAAAGAACTAGTTGTTAAAATTTGAAAAGAAAAGGACAAGATATTATAGTAAAAAATATAATAAATTTATAACTTAAAATATTGCAGCATTAAGAATTGACTATATAATGTTATAAATTGAATTAAAAAAAATCTTAATGCTGCTATATTTTAAGCTATAAACTTGTTATATTTTTTACTAGAATATCTTGTCCTTTTCTTTTCCAAGTCCTTTACTTTTCCATATTTAAGCTTAACCATATTACTTTTCATGCTCGCATTTTTCTATTATAATCACTGATTTTTCCAGGATTCCAATAACTTCACTAGTTCTTTTTTTATTTTCAGTCTTATTTTTTGCCCCCATAAATATATATGTAAAAACAATGTACGGCTCTCATCTGCTTTCAATAAAATTCCCCAATTATCTCCCTTTCATGCTTTCATTTTCTCTGTTTCACTTGTTACTTCTCTTTTCGCGAGAGCGGTGAATTGGTAGCAACAATGGTCGCTGAAGCGACGTGGTTGCTATGGAAAGCAGTCATAAAAAGCCTCGCTCACCTCCTTACATATTTTTACGATTTTGAACACCAGAATATTCTTCATAACTTTTGTTTTACAGAACAAAAATCGAATTTTTTTTTCACAATATCGCTGAGAAGATGATCTATAAACTGTAATAATTGAAATTTGATCGAAAAATGAGTGAGCGGTGAAGCTTTAAAGCAGTTTTAAATGACTAAAACTGCCACTTAACCATGTATTTAAACACTACTGTGTTTGAATGGTTACAATTAAAGCATTACATTAAAATTAGAATATAAATTAGAATATATATTAAGAGTTCTAAATATAGAATGCAAAAATGTTCTTTTTTGAGAGGTTCTGGAATGTTCTTAGTTGTGGTGTTTCATTTGGAGCATTTCTGGAACTTTCCATTCACCAAAACTATAAAAGAACACTGATACCGTCAACCTTTTTGCTAGTAAGTTAGTAAATCAGTTAAATTCGTTAGTTAGGGGTAGCTGAATGTGGAGTTAAGCATCAAAATGTTTGTTCACATTACATTTTAATTTCTGCATGTTGGTACAATCAAGAACACAGTAAGCAGCAATGAAATTCCAAAAGAAAACTGTTTGACTAAAGAAGCGTAGATCACTCAAGTCGAAAATCTTCCAGCGTCTCGGGAAGTTAAGATAGGTATTTTTACGATTAACGCCAGCCAATATTTCCTGGGATCCAAATCCGGGTAAAAGCTATCTTATAAAAAGAATCGGTTATAAGCAACCCTCAAAGAAAACTGAACACATATAGTAATTATAAAGATTTTCTGACTTTCTCTCAGACCAAAGAATATTGATATTGATTCTCAATAACTCGGTTTTTCTCCTAAATATAAACTAGACTGAATTAAGAACTTGCTTATCTCCCTTAGACCATGTAGAGTTGAATGTAATAATCAAAGAGGAAAGCGCCCCCGTGTGTGTGTGTCGTACGGTCATACATCTTACCTTCGGATTGGATCTGAGAGAAAGAGAAATTAAATATGGCAGCCATGGATTTATAAGGTGTAGTCTCATGGAATCTCACGAGATCTCATCTTCCACTGCACACGTATGCAAATGGAATGGGGTCAGTTTTCTGATAGAATGTCTGTTGGCAGAAGCAGTGGGGAGAGACGTGCTGGAAGTTGAGAGAGAAAGTTGTCAGTGACGAATTCTAGCTGGTACTTTTGCGTATTGTATTTGGTTTATTATATTTTGCTGTTTACCAGCCCATTTAACGTCAAACCATTTGAAAATATTTCTGTGTTTCTTTGTTCTTGTGTACAATAAATACTTTTTTTTTAAATTTTTCTTTAAACTGTTGTGGACCAGGATATAATAATCCTAGCTCGCTACAAGAAAATAATGAAACGAATAGAATTGAAGGAAACAAAAACTCAATTGATGGATAAGATAAACGTGTCGTTTATTTACTGTTGAAAGTATGAATGTTTTAGATATAACATGTGTTCATGTCCGCGCGGGTGTAACCATCGTTTGTTGCAGGATTGGTAGTATAGAAAGAAAAGGGAAATGTGTGTTCATCTCACGTTCGGGTCACTGTCGTTTGTTCGCGCGTGGGAAAAGAAGTGAGTAATGTAATGGAGCGAGAAATGGCAGTCCATCGTGTAGACAAAGAAAAGGATAGAGGGTTGACATCAGTTAGCAGTCAGCTACGCGAAGGTGTTCTCAGGGACCAGTTGTATATATATAGAGAGAAAGAGTGTAAAGTTTACGTACGGTTTATTAGCTCTTTGTTCCACATAGTAGCAAGTGGCGTGAGGTACGCGCGTGCGCGCACCTGCCGAATCGGCGGCGGCTAGTGCGCCGACCAATCACCTCGGAAGGCTAGTCTGAAAAGGCTTGGAAGCTTGTCTCTTCCTTTTATAGGTGTTTCCGGTGTGTCTTTTGCGCATGTGTGTATTTCCTTTGAAAGGGGAAGTGACGTTGTCCATGCATGTGTGTATGTGAGTACATGTGTGTACGTTAGCGTGTGTGTATATACACGTGAATGTGAGTGTATGTACGCGAACGTGAATATATGTACGTGTGTGGACGTGGGCGCGTATGTTTGTGTACGCATATGTATATGACAAGTAATATAGCTTGAAATGTGAACGTGTGTTTTTGTGTGAAACTAGAAGAGGCTCGCGCAAAACTCTATTTTTTTCTTAATGTATGTTGCATGTTTAATGCATCTAGACTCAAACGCGTAACACAAGTATATCGCATCCGAAATTGGCAATAAATATTAACAACATTACAATAACACAAAATAAAACATCAGTTATCTGTACATTTTCTGAATTAAAATAAGGGAAATTCTAATTACACAGTAGAAGATATTTTTGATAATAATTGTTCAAACTATAAATGTTAATGATATTTCATTTTTGAAAAACTTTCAGAATTTTGACTTCAAAAATATTTTCTTAAAACAAATAAAGTCACATGCATTCACATAATGACTGTTTAAAACAACAATAATACAATAACACAAAATAAAATATTAATTATCTGAACATTTATTGAATTAAAATATAATTAAGAAAATTCTAATAAAACAAACTAGAAGTTTAAATTTTTTTTTTTCACAAAATTTAAGATTCTGAAATGAAAGCTGTCAAAATGTATGCATATATATATGTATAGTTTTGAACAGTCATTATTGGAACAAGCACCCATGTTTGCCCAGCTGGGCAAACTTGAGTCCTTGTACCGGAAAAATATCCAGTAAATAAAACGTTGTTTAGTAAATCGTTATTTATTTTTTTTTTTTGCATTTCCATACACCAAACATGGATATAAATATCACTAAAACATCCGTACCTAACTTGCCTGGGTGGATTGCCTGTAGGCTGAGACAAACCGCGTCACACGCACACACACACACACACACACACACACACACACACACACACAACGAAAATTTATAACAGGATGTGTGTGACTTGTTTTTTTTTTGTTTTGAGAAAACATGTATTTTCTAGAATTGCGTTGTCTCCCCCTGTTCTGCGATCTTCAAAATGAAAACAAAAAAGTTGCTCCGTGACAAGTGCCAAGCTACTTAACCTGTGCATAAAGAGATTTTTGTATTGATTATTGTGATGCCGTTAACCAAGATAGAGCAGGCCTGGTTGAATATCTGTTTACTAAAGATGAAAAAAAAAATGTTACATGATCTTGCAAAGCATGTGTTTTTTTTTTTTTTTTTTAGAGTTTTGATTTACAGAAAGATCAAAGTGTGTGAGAGAAATATTCTTGCTTTGAGGCTACAAATAAATTATATCAGTTTAATAGGATTCCATTTGGTATCACTCAAGAAGTAGACTTTTTTCAGCATTCAATGAACAAACTATTTTAAAATATGTCTATCTCTCTGCCTGTCTGTCTGTCTGTCTGTCTGTCTGTCTGGGGTTTGTATTATTGTACACATAGGTTCGAAAAAGTTAACAAAAAAACAAATATATAACAAATAAATGTTATCAAAGGTAAGATAAGTTACTTTTTTTCCAAACTGGATATATTTTTCGTGTTTTTATTCAATGTAACATGTTTATTCGGCTCGAAAAACATACAGTGTTTACCGATGTATTGGAAAATTCATAATGGCGCCCGACTTTCTCTTTAACACAGTAAAACACCTTTTGGGAAAAGGTGTTATAAATAATAAACTAGACAAAATACTATTAAAAACCCACCGAATATATGTCAACCTATGTCACGGTAACATATATTGAGCGAGTTTCTAACAGTATTTTGTCTAGTTTTATATTTATAGCACCTTTTTCCAAACTTAGCGTGTTAAAGGGAGAGTCGGGTGCCATTTTTAATTTTCCAATACATCGGTAAACACAGTATGTTTTTCGAGCTAAATAAACATGTTACATTAAATAAAAACACTGAAAACATATCCAGTTAGGTAGAAAAGTAACTTATATTGCCTTTGATAACATTTATTTGTTATATATTTGTTTTTTGACAACTTTTTCGAATCTATGTGTACAGTAATGCAAACTACAAACCCTCTGTCTGTCTCTCTCTCTCATATATATATATATATATATATATATATATATATATATATATATATATATATATATATAATGAAATAATAAAATGCTGTAGGAATACAGATTGTATAATACTGTATGCATAAAGTCTAAATAAATATTAGTATTAATATTTATAAGCCGATCCCAAGCAGATAAAGAAAACTCAATATGCGAGATAGAATGGAAGTTCTGAGTTAAATTATGTAGAATCACAACAAAATTTATTATTTGACAAAGAAACAATAAATTTTGCTGTTATTCTACATAATTTAATTCCAAATATATATATATATATATATATATATATATATATATATATGGAAATTTGGAATAAATTATGTAGAATTACAGCAAAATTTATTGTTTCTTTGTCAAATAATAAATTTTGTTGTGATTCTACATAATTTAACTCAGAACTTATATATATATAGTGCGACCAACAAGAAAGTCCGCACTTGTCCTTTTTTCAAAGACCGCAAATTTAAGTTAAATCGATTATAACTGTTTCAACAACCTATAACTCCATTTGATTCATCTTTTATTCCTCAATAATTTTACCTGTTCATATTTGATTTTTAATTGAAGAATCCTAGTGTTCACATCAAATTAAAAAAACTTATAGTGTTGATTTCAAAAGTTAAAAAAAATTACTTGGGTGCCATCAGCTACGATCGAAACCAAATAATATAGCTATTCAGCATTATACGTTATCATCTAAGCTAAGTTCATACGCATATAAAAACTTGAAAAATAACTATAATTATGTTCCCCTACGAGGATTAAGATATAATGCTACTATGTCTAGAATCCTTATTCTAATTTTGATTGATATATATATGATAGATAATTACATGGTTTTGATTCTAGAAAATGTTTATAATTTAAGACTTAAGCTTAAGAGAGTCTTAAGAAACTGAAATTCAGGCAATCTTGATTCATTGTTGTCCAATGTCTGCATCTATAAATCAAATTTAATGTGAATCTGAAATATTTGAAGTGGGTTGTTGGTCTGATATTACATACTCTAAATATCCCACTTGATTTGTACAATGTTTATTAATTGATGTCAAATACCTATTATTAACGTTTCTGAATTTTTGAGATGACGATTAGTTATTTGTATTATTACAAGTGTGATTTTTTACAACGCTTCGGTCGATATAACCTCCGACCTTCTTCAGGTGTATTTAGTCGAACTCGGGAAATTGGACGGAATTTCGAGCAGAACCCTTTATTTACTTCCGTCAGACTGGATAGAGGTCCTAAGTAATTCGCAAATGTATATTTCGATCGCTCACATTGAGGATTGAACCTTCAACCTTCAGGAGAATATCACTTTTACAATTGATTTTTCCCAGTACTCTAACCACTGCGCCACCTAGCGGACAATTCTAGTACGAATTTTAGGAGCCTTAAACCTACTTTTTATTTCTAGTTGTAAATATCACCATTTATTACTAATTATTACTATATATTAATGTATATCTATCTCTGTACTTATTACTTGTATATACTAATGTTTTTTTTTTTTTTTTTTTTTTACCTGTATATATTATCTATGGTTCCCATATCGTATTGAATTCTATACTAGGTCTACTTAGCAGTTGGTTATTCCCCAGCATATGTGCTGCTTCTTTTAGTCGTCTTACTCTCCACCGTTCCTCTCGGTCTATAATTTTTACTTCGTCCCATAGTGGTAGATGGTTTCCATTTTCCTTCCAGATATGGTCAGCTATACCTGACTTTTCAGTCTCTCCACGTACTACGGCTTTTCGATGCTCTTCTAACCGTACTTTCAACGGACAACACGTTTCACCTTTGTATAGTTTTCCACATTTACATGGGATTTCATATACACAGTTCTTAGTCATGATTTTTTCTGTAGGGAGCTTGACTCAGAAGCTGTTTCCGGAGAGTTGAATCACTCCTGAATACTGTCCTCATGTCATATGGATTACATATTGATTGAAGTTTTTCAGACAAGCCCTTGATATATGATATACAAACTGTGGTGAGTTTCTGAGCCGTGTCCTTTTGTTTTTGATCCAGATTTCTTCGAGCTGATGTCATGCTCTCTGGATAGTTTTTTTGGTGGAGGTTTTCTCTTAAACTCTTCTTGATATGCACGGATGTTACGACATATTGCTTTTGCTCGGTGTTGTAGGCAATGGACGATTCCTTTCTTTGCATTATATATAACTGAAAAGTCAGGTATGGCTGACCATATCTGTAAAGAAAATGGAAACCATCTACCACTATGGGACGAAGTAAAAATTATAGACAGAGAGGAACGGTGGAGAGTAAGACGACTGAAAGAAGCAGCACATATGCTGGGGAATAACCAATTACTAAGTAGACCTAGTATAGAATTTAATATGATATGGGAACCAGTAATTATAAACAATAGATAATATATACAAGTAAAAAAAAAAAAACCCAAAAAACCATTAATATATACAAGTAATAAGTATGGAAATCGATATACATTAATATATAGCAATAATTAGTAATAAATGATGATATTTACAACTAGAAATAAAAAGTAGTTTTAAGGCTCCTAAATTTCGTACTAGAATTGTCCGCAAGGACCCGCAGTTGTTAGAGTACTGTGAAAAATCAATTGTAAAAGTGATATTCTCCTGAAGGTTGAAGGTTCAATCCTCAGTGTGGGCGACCGAAATATACACTTGCGAATTACTTAGGACTTCTATCCAGTCATGACTGACGGAACAAGAGCACGCTACCCCCATGAAGTAAATAAAGGGTTCCGCTCGAAATTTTGTCCAAATTCCCGAGTTCGATAAGATACATCTGAAGAAAGTCGGAGGTTATATCGACCGAAATGTTGTGAAAATCACACTCAAGACGAGAACAGTAGTCTGATGATACAATAATACACCTATTATTAACATTTGACAAAAATCGGAGGTATCTGATTTCCATAAAGAGCTTCCACCATTTTGTTAACTCTTTTTCTGCCAAAAGCTGAATGAAACTAAATACAGCCCCCATTTGAACTGCTTACACCCAGCAGTTGTGTTTCAAAATTCATAATGTGCAGTTAATTAGTTTAGGAGTGAATTTTATACATACAAATATATGTAGGTATATAAGAAAATGTGATTATATAAAGATAACTAGCCTGGGTGTCTGGCGTTGCTCGGGTGTTTTAGGTGTGTGTTGAGCAAAAAAAAAAAAAAAAGAAAGTTGTAGTAGGCAGGCAGACATGAACCCGTGGCGCGAAGGCGGAAAAGAAAGTTGAGGTGTGTGTAAGCGTGTTGGTTGAGCAAAAATAAAAAAAAAACAGAAAATTGCGAGAGCAAAAATAAAAAAAAAGTGGCAGTAGGCAGGCAGGCTCGAACCCGTACCACGAAGGAGGAAAAGAAAGTGAAAAAAAAAAAAAAAAAAACCTGACACGTTAGCTGTTGCGCCCATCGCCAAACTTGAAGTAATGTAGGTTTAAATTAAGGTTAGATAATCGAAAGGAAGCGATGACTATCGAAAATATCGGCAAAAAAAAGCGACCCCGCTCTGTAGAAAAGTGCTCAGTTGAGGATGAAAGAATTAATGTTTTTGGCTAATATTTCGATATTTGTCGTCCGAAGGGTCGAGCTTCAAAATGATACCGATCTCGTGAAAATTTGTGGCTACTATCGAAGGTTTTAGGCAGACATACAAACATACATATATAATACAATTAAACAGACAGGTGCCATTTATAATCCGTCGCTTCTGTTGAAAGTTTTCGACATACAAATATTCATACATACATACATACATTTAAAGACATGTGAGATTTATATTATAGCTGATGATTGTTGGAATACCTGTCCCAGGACGGGTACATGACAGAGAGACAACATTGGATCTTTTCGAGCATGGAACTGCAGCTGAATACAAAAATTCAAGGATATTGCAATGATGAAAGCATGTCCAGATAATTATTTATCTTGAAATTCAACTTACCTTTTTTTTGTGTGTGTGTAAAAGCAGAATGCTGTCAGTTTTAACTTACCTGAAAGATAGAAAAAAAAATGGTTAAAACAAAACAAAACAGCGTGAACAAAACACACACAAAAAAAATCAATAAATCGTTTTTTTAAATGGAAACCGTTAAATAATATACATTCTAAATATTATGCCAAATGGGCCGGTCAGTAATATACTACGGATGAGACAATTCCAATATTTTCCCCGATTCCGATACAGTTACCAATTCCGTAATAAATTCCTGGTTCCGATCGAATGACCGATTTCGATTCGTCATAAATCTCTAAATATTGAACTATTAAATAGAGATGATATTTATTATTTTTAAATTTTTAAAGAAGGCCGTTGATTTTTCAATCAAATCAGTTGATTGCTTACTCCCCGTATGCGTACTAGAAGGAAGCTTCACATGCCTGTTCACAGTGACTTAGTCCACAATATATTGTAGTCGACATTGCACTGTAGAGAATCTACTGTTGATTTTATAAAATTATCTTTTATATGTAATAGCTTGAATAAAAGCTTAAAATACAAAAATCAAGTATTATGCTTCGATTGTGCTCTAAACAAACACATTCATATCAAAGAACATACTGTTGATTTGATATGCCGGGCCTTTCAGCTTGTATGGTAATAAAACACTTATCCTCAAATGCACTTGTGATACTTCGGTCAAAATCACATGTGGCTTATTTCATTGCATTTTTTTCGATTATCGATACTTATTGAAGACATTCCGATACAAAACCTATCTAAGAACACTGTCAGATACATAAAGTCCATTCGTGTGAAATTTTATAAAAATTGGACCAGCTGTTTTGGAGTCCATAGGGAACGGACTCTCACACACATATAGAGATAAACTTTCTTTTATAGATGGAGATGACATTCATTCATATTCAAACAGCACACTACTTTTACATCAACAATTTTTATTCGGATCAAGGGAGGTAACTCCTAAAGGAAACATCTTAGTGTTTTATTTAATTTTTGTATTATACATTATCAACCGGGAAAACTCAAATAAATGATGTCTCATTCCGTCAATCATACATAATCTACAAATTTTTAGTAAAAAAAAGGAAAGAAGTTTCTTTTAATTGGTGAAAATTGACGAATTGAATTATTTCAGGAAATACAAGGTGGAACAACAAAATTGTCACCTTAGAAAAGAGGACATGATTCCATTTCCGTTTGATGAAAACCATTTTTTTTTGTTTTTTTTTTTTTGTTGCAGACTATCTACGAGTTGGTCAGTTGTGTACAAATCCCAAGAGTGAAAGGAGCCTTCTATCATGTTTGAAAGAAACACAATGTTCGAGTGAGATCAGAGATGCGCCACTGTACAACACATGCTCTCTACTGATCCAAGTTATGAGAACAGGACCAGTCCAAAGAGACCCAGTCTTATCTTCAGACTACAACTTTGCACTCTTCTCTCACTGCCCGCCCTCCCCTCTTCTGAATCCACTGGACTACTTTGTTTGGTTATATGTCAAGAACATCACTAACATGACCTCCCACAACACCAAAGTCAGCTTGATCGTAACCATCTTCCGAATATTCACCGAGCTGTGGGAAAAGCATGCATCCAATTACGGACTTGTATGTATTGAGGCTGAAGGCAGCTACATTGAATAGATGTAAGCTCTTCTACATAAGTTACCTGAAGTGATTTTTTTTCAATAATGGTTTTAAAATAAAGCTGTAGTGTTGTTTTCTTTAAGGCGACAAATTTATTGTTCTATCCTGTAGTTGAAGTATAAAAAGTTCAAACCCAGTAGCTAAAAAAAAAAAAAAAAAAGAAAAAAAAGAAAAGTGGTATGCCAGATTTTTAAAGTACCATTCGGCTTGGTTTAGTTGCTTTGTTTATGGCATATCAACCCTTTTCAGGTTATTTAATATCGAATTTAGTAATTTTGGAAAAAAATTATATTTGTTTTTAGCTTCAACTATTTATAAATAAATAGTTTGGTTTGATTGGCTTTGTTTGTGACTTTGCAGAATAGGACTTTGCAAAGAGAAAGAAAAAAATGTTTGGTGTAATTTAGGTCAGGATTGGTTGGTTGGTTGTTTTTGTTTTACGGCATATCAACCCTTTTCAGGTTATTTAATGCCGAATCCGGTGATTTTGAAGAAAAACTTTTTAATAGAATATATTTGTTTTTTTTGCAAGTCAGTTTCTATTTAACCCATAGTTGGGACCCTAACAGGTACTACCACTCCGGGTCAGAGTGGACCTGGGAGCAATGGCAATTAAAGGGTGGCTCCACACTCCCCAGAGCCCGCAAGCTGGGGCCTCACCATCGGATATAGTTTAAGGTCATATCCAGGACCTTCGGTCAGGAAGCCAGTATCTTTAGACAACCTGATCTGGAAGTATCGTTTAGAGAAGAGAATAAGATCTCGATGTGATGCAAGAGACAGTGTTTGCTGCGTTCTCTTGACCTCACATCGATGGAATTCTGATTTTGGAGTGCGTGGAAAGCCAGAGTGTTTCTCTACCAGCAGCTGAGAATTCATGAAGAACCTTAAAATAGAGTTGAAGAAGAATTCACAAGTTTCATATGTGAAGAGATAACCAATTCCGTGACTTTGTTTTCGCAACATCTTGAGTTTAGGCTGAGTGAAAAAGATGAGCACTTTGAAAATGTGTTGCAAAATTTTGTAAACAAATACGTTTTGTTCAATAGATACATTTTTGAAATTCTCTTGGATAGTGCTCATACTGCCAAAGTATATTAAAGCTCACTTTCTCTCTTTCTCCCCCTCTCTATTTCCAAGGCAAAGAAAGAAATGAAAGAAAAGAAGTTAAAAGGCCATCAAAAACATCTTATTCCCCATTTTCAATCACCCTTTGTTCTGCAATTGTTATCGAGATCGTTATTGGAATCTGTGTTTAGTTTAAAAATCTTCCGAGTTGGATAAATTGTTTTTTGAAAGAAATTAAATCAAAATAGATTTTTTTTATGAAGAACATGGATCAATGTTACACACACAAAAATGGCGAATCAGAATCAAAGATGGATTCAATAAAAACAGCTATTGAGCACTAAGATCCAAGAAATAACAACGTTTTACTTTATGTATTCGAGCATATAATTTTTAAAACTCTTTTTCACTTAAAACAAGAAATATTACCACTTGGATCTTATCATATCTAAAAAAAAGGACCGTGGGGAGTTGAGCTGCGAGATGTCTGTTCACATTATATTTAAACTTCAGCAGGTAAGTACAGTCTGGGAAACAGGAAACAAAGAGGGGATTCCAAAGTCTAGCAGTCTGAGGTCAGAAACTATTAGAGTAGAAGACTTTCCGACATCTAGGGACCTCAATAATGAAGGGGTGAGATTTTGCTGTGTGTCGGGTTAGTCTGGAGTATGTATATATACACATGTGTATGTGAAAGAAAAATAAACAATGCGATAAAAAAGAATTAGTGTTTGATAGCCATGTAGTTAAGTAAAAGTAAAAAAGAATTTAGCGCAAGTTTGTGCTCTTAAAGTGCTTTTCAAGACATTCGCCGTTTTTAAAAGCTGATAAAGTGAAATGTTAGTTTGCGCTTGGAACGAAATGTTTTTTTAATGTTTGCCGAGAAAAGATGGCAGCAGCTTAAAATTTAAGCTTAAAGAAATAAAAAAAAAACGATTTGTTTTCGTGTTTGTATATTTAATGGACAAATTACGTCTTGCAGTTGAATTTGAAAAAATAAAAGATTCTTTTTAGGCTTGAGATTTTTTTTATTTATTCTATTGAAAAAGTTCATCTCGCACATCTCGTTTGAGAGGTGGCCAATACGTACACACACACATGCACTAATATATATATATATATATATATATATATATATATATATATATATATATATATATATATATATACTAGCTGTATATACCCAGCGTTACCAGGTTTAAACAGGCGGAGGGGTTTAGTCATATACCATTTAAGATATACCGTATATCCAAACTTCTTATGATTTTCCTCAAAGTGGACCACATGTTGGATTTATGAAAATTAAACCGGAAATAACTCTCATAGCTTAAAGGGGGAATGACTTTTACAGCTTAAGTAAATGAACTTTCCTTTTTTTTTTTGGTGTCGGCTAATAATAATAATTGAAAAATAAATTAAGTCAAATATAAATCAAATTAAAAAATAAATTAACCAACGCTGAATAATATTTCTAAATAGAACAATTAAAATGATTTTATTACAACAAATAATTAATGACATTGAGATAATTATTTAGATAGATTTTTTTAATGTAATATGCAAATGAGATTACTTCTTAAATGTAGATTTGCTTTGAATAAATAAATAGCATAGAAATCATGCTGAAATGAAAATGTAAAGCTTCGTTTTCAGTATAAAAATTGAAACAGTATACCTTTTGCATATATTAATCAAATTGTAAAAAAAAAAAAAACAGTAATACGACTTTATTATAATACTAGACTAACCGTGACCCGTTGGGCCAGAATTCATGTATTAGCGTAACACTTGTGATGTAAAGAAAATAGTTTTTTTTTTTGACATAACAGAAACATTTCTATGAAAGTATATTAAAATGAAAAATCACGGGCGGATCACTCAAACATGAAAAAAAAAAAAAAATCCTCCCTATTCGTGTGAAGTTTCCTATTTTTCCGAATAATCGCTCAAAAATCGAAAATTAAACATGATTTTCCTACGAATCGAACGCAGACGAAAGTCATTTAGCAGCAAAGACGCACATGAACCTACAGATGAGAAATATAAGAATGAAAAACCTATATATAGAAATTAAAATTAAAAAAAAAATAATAATTAATAAAACCTGAAGCAAAAAAGATAAAACCTAAATAAATAAAATAAAATAAAACTATTAGTAAATGTGTCAACAAATTCACCGTTCTCACACAACTATTTTGTATCTAGAAATGTAAACAAAAAATAAAGAAGGAAGGAAAGAAGGAAGGAAAAGGGACGGATAGAGAGTAGTAGTAGTAGTAGTAGTAGTAGTAGTAGTAGTTTTGGATTTACTACAATTGTTCTTATGTTTGTCAACGGGTTAAAGTTGTTTAGTTGTGAGAAAATAGCGACAGTATAGTTGTGATAAAGAATAGTTGCAAAACACCCCCACTCTTCCCATGTTAAATAATAATTTCGAAATAATAAGGTTAATATTTCAGTGCACAGGTCAAATTCTGCAAAAAAAGCGATTTGTGTTTATTTGTTTACGTTGTTATGGGCTAATGTTTATGCGCGCATGCGCAACCGGATGTCGTAAACCGGAAAGTGGGTTACATCACTCGTTACAAGGTCATTTGAGTTTTATAATTATATAGATATATTCAGCATTTAAAACTTAAAATATATCATTCAAACACTACTGTGCTTGAATATATGGTTAAGTGGCAGTTTTAATCATTTAAAACTGCTTTAAAGCTTCACCACTTAGTCATTTTTCAACCAAATTTAAAACAATTATTACAGCTCATAGATCGCCTTCTCAGCTATATTGAAAACAAAAAATTCAATTTTCGTTCAGTAAATCAAAAGTTATGATGAATTTACTGGTGTTCAAAATAGTAAAAAAAAAAAAAAAGCAAGGAGATGAGTGACGTTTTTTCTGACTGGTTTCCATTTCAATCACCTCGCTTCAGCGACTAGTGTTGCTACTAATTCACCGCTCTCTTGAAAAGAAAAGTAACACGTGAAACAGAGAGAATGAAAACAGGCGAGTGTCGTACATTGCTTTACATATGTGTATGGTATGTTTATGGGAGCAAAAAAAAAATGAGCCTGAATTTAAACAAAGAACACCCAAAAACACTCGGGTACCCACCGATTTTTTAAATTTTAATATCGCAATAGGTTTATTTAAGCCATTTTTCACGTGTTTTTTTTTTGTTTTTATTTTTCAGATTTTTTAAAGTAGTTTTAACGTTCGTTTTTCAGTTTTCTTTTTTGTTTTTCCGATTTTTACATTTAACATCGTTCGTTTGCCTTAGGTTAGTTTTTTTGTGTTTTATTCTTATGTCTTGATTGCCCCCCCCCACCGCCCGAGTACCCTCCGCCTTATTTTTCAGATAAGTTTAACCGTTCGTTTTTCTGTTTTCTTTTTTTTTTTTTTTTTTTTTACTTCGCTTATTCTTATGTTTTGATTAACAACCCCCAACCCGTCCAACCACACACACCTCCAAATACTCGGGCAACGCCTGGTACCCCTCCTCGCTAGTCTATATATATATAAAAGCGAAAATGTGTGCATGTATGTATGTATGTATGTATGTGCGTTCGCTTTTTGTGTATGTCTACAAAAGACTTTTTTGGCCGTCATTCTCGGTTGGCTTGCTCCTTCTTAAAACCTTTTATATGCCGTCTAAATAATAATAATAATATCTACGACTAAGAGACTCAGGTCGCACCTATCTTTAATTTAACCGACTTTTACAAGGTATTTTTGAGATATTTTTTGATCGCCGCGTAGCGGGGATAACAGAAACTGGTTTCCAGCGCAAAACTAGGTCAAACATCGGGCGACTTTCCCGCACCTGCTAATTTTACTTTATAAGCGCCAACTTAATAGTTATCAATTCATCTATTCCCGTGGTCGAGATGGTTAGGTCGCGGGTTTCTTTTGTTTCCATTTCCTTTCCACCTCCGCGTCAAACGTTCGGGGTTCAAGCCTACCTTTATACTAAAACATTTTCTTTTACACCTCCAAACACCCGGCCAACGTTTTTTTTCAAACAGGATTGTTTTCGTACCCCCCAACACACACACACCTCCAAACACCCGGGCAACGCCGGGTACCCCCGCTAATCTATATATATAAAAGCAAAAATGTATGTATGTATGTGTGTTTGTATGTCTGCTAAACACTTTCGACAAACAGAACAAAAATTCACAAATTGAGTCCCATATGAAAGCCCCATCCTTCGCCCGAAAAATATCCAATAATTGGCTAAAATCGTTAATTTTTTCACCCTAAAATCAGCACTTTTCCACAGGGGGGGTCAGCAAAAACCGTCCTCTCATGACGAATCTCTTCTACGCATGCGTCATACGATGTCATAACCTGATTTACTTTAAATATTTGAAAAAGCGACAGAGTTTCGGCGACGTCGTGTTAGGTCAGTTGGTTAGAGCGCTGGGTCAAAATATTTTGGGTTCGAATCGTGGTGTGAAATGTCTTTATTTTCGATTTTTTAAATTTTGATATTGAAGCAGGATTATTTAAGCAATTTTTCACGTTCTATGTTTTTTTGGTTTTTATTTTTCAGCTTTTTTAAAGAAGTTTAAACTTTAGTCTTTCTTTTTTTTTCCCATCACATTCGCGTTTTCTTTTGTTTTTGTTTTTACGATTTTTACATTCAACATCGTTCGTTTGCCTTACGTTAGTTTTTTTGTGTGTTTTTTTTTTCGATATTTTTAATATAAATTATTTAATAATTTAATATTTAAAAAATATTTACTTCGCTTATTCTTATGTTTTGATTGCCCCCCTCCCCGCCCGAGCACACACACCTCTTAAAACCCGGAAGCTATTATTCACGTGTTTAACGTTCGTTTTTCTGTTTTCTTTTTCCATCACATTCGCGTTTTCTTTTGCTTTTGTTTTTCCGATTTTTACATTTAACATCGTTCGTTTGCCTTACGTTAGTTTTTTTCAATTTTTTAAAGTTTTTACATTTTGATATTTAATATTTAAAAATATTTATTTCGCTTATTCTTATGTTTTGATTACCCCTCCCCCCAAACACACCTCTAAACACCCAGGCAATGCCGGGTACCCCCGCTAGTGCTTTCATAAATCAGAGTAACCCCATTTTCTGTAGGCTGGGTTTTAACCCAGGTACTTTTGTTAGTATATATATATATATATATATATATATATATATATATATATATATAAGTGAACGTGTCTGTGTGTGTGTCTGTATACATTTCCCTACGCAATAATTCTGTCAATTTTAAGTCTACATACTCAAAATTTGATATACAGGGTACTCAGATTTGGGAAAATCTATGTGATCGGTTTTCGGCCAGAAATTTGTTTGTTAAGGGGCCAAAGTTCAACGATTTGACCTTTGAGAACTCTACCAAAGTCCTCCGCCAATTTTTGGTATAAACACTTGAAATTTTAGATATAGGTTCCTTGAACATGGATCTAACTTAACTTGATTTGAGCCCAAAACAATAAATCTTAAGGGGTCATAATAGGGGTCAAAGTTAAAGAAATTGACCGTTTTTTTTTGTTTGTTTGCTCAACATACACCTCAAAACACCCGGGCAACGCCGGACTTAAATGCTAGTATATATATAAAAATGAAATTGTCTGTGTGTATGTGTGTGCATTTCCCTACCAAACGACTCTGGCAATTTTCAGTCTACAGACTCGAGATTTGACATAAGGGGCACTGAGGTTTGGGAAAATCTTTTTAATCGGTTTTCGGCCAGAAATTTGGCTGTCAAGGGGTCACAGTTCAATGATTTGACCTTTAAAACTCTACCAAACTCCTCCGCCAATTTTGGGTATAAACACTTGAAATTTTAGATGTAGGTTACTTGGACATGGATCAAACTTTTTAATTTGATTTGAACCCAAAACAATAAATGTTAAGGGGGGTAAAAATTGGGGTAAAAGTTTAAAAAAAAATTGACCTCTGCGGTCTCTACCAAATTGCTAAGTCAATTTTTGGTCTAAACATTTGAAATTTTGCATAAAGTTTATTTAGACAAGGGCAAGCTTTTTAATCGGATTTTCGCCGAAAATTTGGCTGTGAAGCGTCAAAGTTCAAAAGATTTTACCCTTGCTGTCTCTAGCAAATTAGTCAGCCAATTTTGGGTCTAAACATTTGAAATTAGGGTATTCAGACATGCGACAAGCATTTTAATCAGATTTGGGGCGAAAATTTGGCTGCCAAGTGGCCAAAGTTCAAAGAGTTGAGCTTTGCAGACTCTACCAAACTCCTCCGCCAATTTTGGGTCTAAGTACATGCAATTTTAGATGTAGGTTACCTGGACATGAGTCAAACTTCTTATATATATATATATATATATATATATATATATATATATATATATATATATATACGTATTTAAAAATTAAAAAAAAACAAAAAAACGTTTGCATGTCTTTTTGATATAGATGCACATAAGAATACTTTGATAAGTATGTTTTAACTTAAATAGGGACGGTATAATAAAATTGTGGGGTCGGCGTTCGCGCCTCGATTCCATAGAACTGAAATAGGAACAAACTTTAATAAAGACTTTTCATATCTATCTGCGTAAGTATACTTTGATAATTATGTTTCAGTTTGAAGAAATATGGTATAATAAAATTAGGTGCGTTCGTTCGCGCCTGACCTCCATAGAATGGAAATATGTCACAAAGTTTAACAAGGTTTTTTGTAATATAGATCCACAAAATATTGTGATAAGTGTTTCAGTGTGAACAGGTATGGTATAATAAATTATGGGGTTTATCTATTTTATTTTTACTTTCATCATATTTTGCTTTGGTTATGATACCCCCAAATTTACAACCATTCCGTTTCATAACCTATCATACTTTCATAAATCAGAGTCCATTTTCTGTTGGCTGCTTTTGAACCCAGTCAACGACGGGTACTTTTGCTAGTATATATATATATATATATATATATATATATATATATATATATATATATATATATATATATATATATATATATATATATATATATATATATATTCATATACGCAAAAAGTATAATATAATTCAAAGATTATATTTATATATATATATATATATATATATATATATATATATATAATCTTTCAATTATATTCTACTTTTTGTGTATACAAATCCTCTTTGCTTTGAAGCGCGATGTATGTTAACGACAGGGCATATAAAAGAAGGATTTAATAATAACCGTAGCATTAATTTGTGAAGTAGGAAATAGAAAAAAATATTCTAGATAGGATCCTGCCAAAAATGAAATCCGAAGTAACTCATGAATTATTCTTCTGAGGAAGTTCGAAACTGGTTTGTAACATTACATCAAGTGAGGAATAGTAAAAAGTTTATAATGTTTGACATTGATGCTAATTACCTATCAATTTCCATAAATTTGTTGAGTGCTGCTTTAGAAACAACTAGCGAAAAATGAAACAAATATAACTAAGCTAGAAATTGACATTGAATGAAATTAGTTAAGAGAACTAATTAAATACAACAATAAATTTTGGGCCGGAAAGAATAGGGGGAAAACTTTGATATTACGAAGGGTCCCTGACTCTGCTCAGATAACAGACCTTGTTGGTCTTTATGTACTTAAGGAAATAGTAAAATACCGTGTGTTAGAGGGATTCTTAATAGAAATGACGCGCTATTCTTTATAAGCGCTGGGGCTAGAAATTTAGAAACAACTAAACAACTGTTTCATAACTTCTTTTAAAATAGTGATCTAAATATAACTATTGTCATTAACCATAAAATAGTCAACTTAATTAACAATACATATGAACCATACCATTTTATAACTTTATATTATATCGACTCTAAATCTAATCACCCATACTCAGTGAAGAACACTATTATTTCTAGCATCTCAGAGTCGCACGTTGTATCTAGTCGTTGTATTTTGAAATATTTGAACGTAGGCGACGCGAGAATAATGTCAAGGATGGGAGTTCATATAGAAACGTTGCTCTTTAGAAACATACTTCTTTCTCCAACTTTACAACATGGCAAGGAAGAAGAACAGGAAAAGGAAACAAAATAACACACTGAAAATGGAGTATACCTCTGAAATATATTTGTGATAAATTTCAAACAAGTAAAATATTTATTTATTTTCCTAATATTACGTTGTGATTTGGCTTTCAAGTGCACTTGATGCGTATTTTATTTTATTATATATATATATTATATATAATATATATAATACATATATATTTATATGCATAATATATTAGTAGAAATGGTAATTAATAAAAACTGAAGAAAGTGCTTTTTTTTCTGTAAAAGTCTGAGGAAGCTACAGACGCCCCCCCAAAAAACGGCCAGGTAGCTGAAACAATAATGTAACTTAACAGAAAGATATGGTAATAAAAATAAAATGTGTGTATATATATATATATATATATATATATATATATATATATATACACATATATGTATATATATATGTATGTATATATATATATGTATGTATATATATATACACATATGTGTTTGTGTGTTGGGGTGGAGAGGGCTCTCATAAGCCATGGTGAAGGCAACCATTCTAGGAGAAGCAAATCTCTGATTTAAAAAACCATAAAGCAGGAGACCAGTACCCGCATTAAGCTGGTCTACAGTTTAACTTGTTGCTGGCTATCTTGCTCTTGCTTGTTGCTGGATCTCAGCATTTTGAACCGAGAGAGAGAGACTTAGCTGTCGTACAAAGCTAAGACTCTGTAACATCACCTGTGTATAGATACTCCCTCAGGCATTTGTCTATAAAAATGGTGCTGTGGCGATGGAAAGGTTATGACGCATGGAGGCTTGAAATGCTGGACACATGTAATAATTGATCTCAATGACCGTCTTCAGTATCATGCCTGCGTGAGCGTGTGAATTCACCAGTAGAACTAAGAAAAAAAAAGTCATTTCTGGGCTCATGGACATTAAGTGTCTGAGGGAGTGGCACTCGTCTGACAAGACGTTTTGCAATCATCATTATCATGATGTATGTATATATATATGTATGTATATATGTATGTATATATATATGTATGTATAGATATGTGTATATATATATGTATATATATGTATGTATATATATATATATGTATATATATATATATATGTATATATATATATATATATATATGTATCTTTATGCACGTAATTAATATTAGAAAATTACTAAATAATAAAACCATATAGGGAAATGAAAAAAAAAAAACGTATAAAATATAAAGAATTAGTTTCATATCTGCAAGCTGTGTAGACCATTTTATATATCACTTTAGTTAACGAATTACATAAAATAAACATTAGGTAAATAAAATAGTAATAATAATCATAATAGTAACTAATTTCATTTTAGAATGAAAATATTTTAATTCAACCGTTGAATAAAACATATCTAGGTTTACAATACTCACCAAGATGATTGCTGGAACAAACACACGATGTTGAGTCTTCCACGTATTTTCTTATTTTTTTTCTTTTTTCAATATTACATTGTTATGCATTTTTCTGTCTAAGGAAAGCATTTCTAATTTTTCTGAGGAGTGTATGCACAAAAAAAAACGTCGACATTGCCATAATAATAATGTACTGAAATTTTAACATGCTGGAGTTATTGTTTTGCATGAAAAATAAATATTTGCATCTTGGAATGTAACTATACTGTTATTATATATATATATATATATATATATATATATATATATATATATAGTAATGTGATTGATAATTTAAAATTCAAATTAGAATTAAAAATTAAAAATCTGTTTCATAAGAAGGAACAACAACAAACTCAATAATTTGTACGATCGTTTCGGAAACGATGTTTTTATTGTGATAGACATTAAGCCACGGACAATAATTTTGACATATAATTTTTTTTTAAACAAAGTCTCCTCGTCAGCAAAAGTATTGGGTGGGTTTTTTTTTTATATGTAAAAGACACCATGAATAAACCTAACAATTTTTAAGTAAGGCAGATGTATCTTTTAATTGTTCGCCTTTTGAAAACCTTAATTATCGTCAAATCATCCATTTGGATGTTGATTGTAGCTTATACATGTACGAATATATATTATATATTATAGGGGATTTTAAATCATGCAAATTAGGACTTAGAAAATTTATTGTTCATGAACAAGAAATACATGATAAAGTGAATTTTATATCGTGAATTGATGCTCTAAGAAAAATAAATAAAGTGCTCAATCGTAAGAACGCGAGAGCTAAAATGCAGATTTTCATTTTTCCTCTTTAATTTTATTGAAGAAAAGAAAGAGGTGGAAGGGGTAAAAGAAAGATATTATACACTTATTTTTAATTCTTCTGCTTTGTTATCCACGAAACAGAGCAATGCCAGATGACATTGCCATACTTTTGCTGTAATTAAAATGTTTATCGGCTAAAAATGATGAATTGGTTCACATTAAAAAAAAAAAAAAAAAAACAACAAAAAGAATTAACTTCATATAAAAAAATATAAAAGCGAGGGAATTCCAAATGCAAGCGGTTTCCAACAAAGAAGCTACTTGGTGTAGAAAGCATTCTGGCCTCTCAAGGGACATATGCAGTGAAGGGTTGGGGTTTTGCTGCTTATAAGCTTGGTCAGAAGTATTTACATTCAGGGAGGACACAAGTACAGTAAACTCATAAGCACATTCTATTAAAGTACTTGTAGAACAAGCACAGGGATACATCATTGCAGTGATGGGACATGGGCTGGAGATTGTAGACAGTGTGGGACCTATTAGATTAGAGTCTTTTTTTGGGGCTCTAACATGGTGACGGTGGGGCTACAAATTGATATTATTTGCTTAGAAATGATTTTCTTGATAGAAATAAAAGTACAAAGTGCCTTCAATAACTTTCCAGACTGTTTATACAGGCATTTAAAATTGTCGTAGACTCTTGAAAAATCAGTATATTTTTGCTATACATCTTATGAGATGACCGATCAGTTTTTATGCTTTCAGATTCAAATGAACAGCTACAGCAGGAATTGGAATACACCCTACTAAAATCTGATTGTCACAACTGATGAATTTTAAAAATGCAATCTGGACGTGAGGACACTTTAGAAGAACGATATGCAACAAAATTCTGTTTTAAACTTGGAAAAAAAATGCTACAGAAACGTATAGAATGCTTCAGATTGCTTTTGGACCATATGACATGAATCGAGCATCAGTTTTTGAGTGGCATAAGAGATTCAAGGAAGGCAGGGATTATGTGAGAGATTATGAGAGGTGTGGGAGGAGTAAGGAAGTCAGAACACCAGAGTTGATTAATCAACTAAAAAAATTTCTGAATAAGGACCGTCGTGTGTCTATAGAGACAGCAAGTACACAGTTTGATGTCAGTGTGGGAACAGGACAATATTTTTGCGTGACAACCTGAAAATATGGAAGATTTGCTCGAATGCACCAGTCCACAACTCCATCCTTATCACAGACGATTTGACCAAGATGGACATCAAGACAGTTTCTCACCCTCCCTGTAGTTTAGACATTCCTCCATGTGATTTTTGGTTATTCCCTAAGCTTAAGGAAAACGTGAGAGGCTATCGTTATGAGACAATTAAGGAGATAAAAATGGCTGAAATTGACATACTCACACATGAGGACTTCCATGGAGCCTTCCAGAAGTTGTTAGAACAGTACAACAAGTGTATTGCAGCCGGAGGAGATTACTTCGAAGGGGGCTAGAGTTTAATCTGTGTACTATCAATAAAAGTGCTCGTACGAAAAAAGTCTGGAAACTTATTGAGGGCACCTTGTACTTTAATTGTACTGTAATTTACATGATTTTTGGAATACGATATTTTCTTTTCATCACGAGTACGTACATCATAAAGATTTTCTTTATTTTTATTTTTTTCATGGGTAGGGGGTTATGTACTAGCATTTTTCCTGATAAACTTTGGCCCCGTAGCTATTTATTAACTTTTTAAAAAAAAGATTTCAACTGTGGCAGCTTGCATTTAATTCGGCATAATCACGATGATAAGTCGGTTCTCGTTAAATCACCGAAGTTAAGCAAAGTTGAGTCTGGTCAATAACAGATGGGTAACTATTTGATAATACCAATCGCTGTATGTAGAAAAAACATGGGCACGTTAATGCAAAAATTGCAAAATTTAACATCGTCATCTCCTAACCGGGATATACATGTGACTGGAAACCAATTGTGAATTTATATTACCTAGAAACTTTCCGCTTCAGAGGAAACTAGTTCAATCCACTTAGGATGAATGTCGCTTCGTATCGTAGTCGCCACTTAGGAATGGCCCAGAGCCTGACGGACAAAGCCTCTTGTGAAGGTCCGAAGACGTATAAAAAACCCCCACAAAAATGAGGAGAGACGCAGAAAAGGTTGCAATGACATTTCATCGCTTCAGTTTGAGAAGGAGAACAAATGAAAATAGGTTTTTGAAAAGTAAAAAGAGGCTTTAAACGCACATTTATTTATTTATTGTATTTATTTAGTTATTGTATTTCGTTAAAATTATTGCAGAAAAGCTGTCAAGGATGTTGTGTTTTGGACAGGTTTCTAGAGAATTTGACATTCTGGCCTTCAAAACAATAGCGAGAGAAAGGGGGAACTTAATGAAATACACAGAGAAAGACAGCCACACACACACACAAATAATATGTATATATATATATATATATATATATATATATATATATATATATATATATATATATATGCAACAAGGTTTTAAATATGAAATGTCAGAAAGAGTTAAAATCCTGCCTATTTGATAAATATGTAGTGGAATTAAAATCATGTGAGGATTGACAGGTTCAAAGTTTGCTAGATGTTGAGAGAGAGAGAGAGAGAGAGAGAGAGAGAGAGACAGACAGACAGACAGACAGACAGACAGAGACAGAGAGAGAGGGAGGGAGGGAGGGAGGGGGAGAGAGGGAGTACAAAAGATGAAGGGTGTAATAATGTGAGGTAGATAGAGAGAAGAGAGAATAGGGAGAGAGAGAGAGAGAGAGGGAGGGGGTAAAGAAAAAGAGAATGCAGAAGATAAGGGGTGCAACAATGCGAGGTATATAGAGTTAGAAAGAGAGTATGGGTGTGAGCGAAAGGAAAAAAGAGGAGAAAGAGGAGGGAGAAAGAGAGAATGCAAAAGATTAAGAGTGCAATAGTACGAGGTAGATAGAGTTAGAGAGTGTGCATGTATGTGAGCGAGAGGGAAAGTGAAGGAGAGAGTAGAGAGAGTGAGAGAGAAAGTGCAAAAGACGAAAAGTGCAAGATAGATTGAGAGGGAGAGAGAGAGAGTGTGTAGAGAGAAAGAGAGAAAGAGAGCGCGTGTGTAAGAGAGAGAGAGAGAGAGAGAGAGAGAGAGAGAGAGCAAAAGATAGAGCAAGTGGGAAAGTGAAGAAGAGAGAGAGAGAGAGAGAGAGAGCAAAGAGGAGTTGGGGAAAAATAAAAGAGAGAGCGAGTAGAATTGGGATTGGGGAAGATGAAAATTAGGAATGATAGTGAGAGGTCGAGAGAGACTGGCTGTGGAGAGGAAGGGAGATGCAGAGATATAAAGAAAAGAGGGAGATGTAGAACTGTAAAAATTTAAGCTTAGGAAAAGAAGAAACAATTTTAGGTATGGCACTGTCAGAAAGCGACATCTAGTGGCAGGTTGTAATATTAAACTTAGAACCCCCCCTCCCCCCCCAAAAAAAATAAACAAAACAACAACGAAAATTTTGTTTTTAAATATGGGATCAAAGTAGAAAATGAGCAAAAAAAGCAAACATAATGCGATGAAAGAGACGAACGTGGGATGCAAAAAACAAAACAAGAACGCCACACACACACACACACACACACACACACACACACACACACACACACACACACACACACACACACACACACACACACAACAACAACAACAACAACAACAACAATTGAACTGATACAAAACAAAACAAAAAAATACGCCAAAATAATCGAAGCTGGTAAAAGAAGTGCGGAGAATGTGAGACAAAATACGTGGGTTAAAAAAAAAAAAAACAAACAACAAAAAAATGATGCAGGATGTGTTTGAGGAAGGGGATAAAAAGGGATAAAATGGGGGGCGATAAGGAAAAAAGGTGTGGAGGTGTGGTGGGAGGTGAATGCAGAGAGGTGAGAGAAGACGTGAAAGGAAGTGAGAGTAATGGGAGGAGGCAAGAGGAGAAAAATGGAGGAGGATGGGAGAATAGAAGTGGAAGGAAGTGAGAGAGAAGCAGAGAGAGGTGAGAGAGGAATATTAGGAGAGACGAGATGAGATAAATGGGGGAAACAGGAGGAGATAAATGGGGGGGGAGACGAGAGGAGATAAAGGGGGAGAGGAGACGAGAGGAGATAAATAGAGGGAGACGAGAGGAAACTCGTTGGGGGGGGGGAGACAAGAGGAGAATAGTAGGGGGAGACGAGAGGAAATACTAGGGATGACGAAAGGAGATAAAAAGGAGAAGGCATGAGAAGAGATGTGGGAGGAGGTAAAACGAGAGAAGTGGGAGAGAGAAAAAAAAACAAAAATGAAAAAAAAATAAGTAAATAAAATAAATCACACTAATCTCTACGATTATACAAAAGGAACTTTTCACATGAATATACTTTATGTATCTGGCAGTGTTCTTACATAGGCTTTGTATCAGAATGTCTTCGATAAGCACCGATAATTGAAAAAATCCGATGAAAGAAGGAACAGGCGATTTTGACCAACGTTAACAACTTATACAGCCTAACATAACAACTGCACTTGAAAAATTTTATCGCCACGCAAACATATAATTGTGTATATATTTAACATCTTGCCCAACTTATAAAACATTAGAAAGAACCAATGTCATTTATATGTTTAAATGCCTTTTCGGAGAATGTGACTCCCATAATAATGATAATAAAAACAATCGCTACATTGGTCTCACAACAACTACCCTATTTCGTCGCTTCACCATGCATCTTGTTAACTCGAGCTGAATTTTAGAACCTTTACAAAAACTGCCTCCCAACCTTCTGATTCAAGAGAAATTTTAGTCAATAGCATAAATAATATACATTCCGAAAACAAGTTTTTAAAAAATTAAAAATTCGAAACTATATTTATTAAAACCTATCAATCTACAATTAATAACACTACGTATAAAACTGGTAACAGCATTTTCAATGGCTTAAAGTAATGCAATTTTAATTTTATAACGCTAATTCTGGCGTCGGGGAATTTAAATTTTTATCGTTTTCCTCTGGAACAATTCGAGACTGTTTTCCACGTGCTTCTCGACTGTCTTTAAAAATTCTCTATTTCTCCAGCTTTTGTGCTCATTCGCTTCCGTCACCTAAAAATGATTCAACGAATAACCGAAAACGTTTGTGATATACGGGGAACATATATTCATTTTTTTTCTTTAAATTTCAACACTAAAAAGGATCATTATAAAACTTGAAAGGAATAAAAAAAATCATGTGAGGATTGACAGGTTCAAAGTTTGCTAGATGTTGATTATATATCTCTATATAAATAAAATGAACTCATTTTTTCCCGTCTGATTTTGACATTAACAGGATTAAAAATCAAGATATTTCATGCAAATATAATATGCACAAACGGCAGAACAATATCTGAGGTGTGTTATAGGCTTATTATTTCTCAAATTCCTCGATAATCTTAGATTTCTATACTTTTTCTGCTGAGAAGTCACGGCCAAAATCGGTTAAGATCAATGGAAGTGGTAAAATATTTTCTCTCTAATAAATTCCTCCTCCCCCTGCCACCACTTAACACCGTTTGGGGATCGTTCACAAGGAACAGTTGAGAAGAGAACACCGGTTTGGCTTCGTAGTTCTTTCATGTGAAGTTATTTAAAATCACTAAACTAAGCTGCAGTGCTCTGTGGCGTAGTGGTTAGCGTGCTGGACAATTCCCATTATATTTTCACGTTCGCGCCGACCTACCGTAGTCGTTTTTTTTTTTTTTTTTTTTTCCTAAACAACTGGAATGGACTTTTCTTGGTGGCCGAACTGTTAACGTTGCAGATGTTTTTTTTGTTTTTTTTTCACACTTTATTTTCCTACTTTTACTCATGACTCCGGGTTTGATCCTTCCTACTTACCTACCATAACATTTTTAAAACTCCCCCCCCCCCGTCCCGGAAACAAATAGATAGATAGATAGATAGATAGAGAGAGAGAGAGAGAGAGAGAGAGAGAGAGAGAGAGAGAGAGAGAGAGAGAGAGAGAGAGAGTTAGTGGTTATAATTAAGAATTTTTTTTATTTTTATTATTTTTTGAATAATTCTTTCTGAATTTTATTTTTTAGATGAAGATTGGTAATTCATATTATTTCGATTATCTGTCTTGAGTGTCATGCGCACAATGTTTCGTGCACATTTCTGAGGTCGACAAGATAAACTTGAAGAAGATCTGAGACTACATAAGTGGAAACATTGCGTTAATAATATTCAAGATAAGAACAGTAGTCTGATTTGTTTGGTTTGGTTATTTTGGAAATAGTATTCATGTTGCATTCAGTTATTTTGTAGAAGGTTTTTATTCTTCAAGCTCTTTGTATCTTCAATCGATGGTTTGTAGTGTTTGGTTTGGTTGTTTTATAGTAGATTTTATCTTTTTTGTTCCCTGCCCTACAGAACATGAATGAGTTTTGCAATGAGAAAGGGGAAAAAGGTTACAGTATTAATGTTTGGTACATTTTAAGTTAGGAAAGCAGTCAGAAGTGTGGGGGGGGGTAGGAAGAGAAAGGGGAAATGGGAAGAAGGAAAAAAGGGAAAAGGTGGGTTGCCGTTTTTGTCTCTGGTTTTGCAGGACATAATACAATAGTCTGAATAATCTTAGAAATATATACTTCACTTATATGCATATATATCATCATCAACCTCGCTTTAAGTGTTTTTTTTTATTCACAAAAATAAAAAATCTGCTGAAAAAGCCGGAAATTACCATAACATGTCAATCATATTTTCTGTTGTCTTTTTGAAAAGTCTTCGAATTTAAGCTTCCTATATATATATATATATATATATATATATATATATATATATATATATATATAGCTTCTGCTACCCTCCCGCCTTTAAGATTCTTCTTCATCCAAGCTGATGCTGCCAACGTCATTTTTGTTTTGAACATCAAAAGAAGAATAAAATCTTTCGACATTCATTTTCGTGGCCATTTTCTTCATAACAGCCTTTGTTGTTGATCAGATTTCCTTTTCTTATTATTCTCCCTTCAAATACACAAATGTGGACGCGATGCAGGATCATTCCTCCCTTGACCACTCTCTTTTAAAGAGGAGACTTTGTTGGTTCGGCCATACTGCACGCCGCAACATGGAAAAGTTTATCCATGAACCACTAGCTCCAGAACCACATTAAAATTGGTGAAGATGCCTGGGAAGCCAATTGAAGATATGGTTACAGACCATCAAAGCCAATGTCGAACCTACATCTGGTCACCGCTGGTCCCGGGACTGGCTGCCATAACTATATTGACCGCTGCAAACCGTCGAGCATGGTTTGCATTGAATTGGGATGCTGTGTGTTCTATAGAAGGAGCCGGGTTAACTCATTCTGGATGAATGCTATTGTTACATTGCTGGTTCCCGCAAAATGCTGGGTAGTCTGATTGTAGGCGATTGTCGGTATTTAGTTAGTAGAAATATTTCGATAACAAAAAGGAATGTTTTAATAATAGAAAAAAATGTTATCAAAGCAGATTATGTATTTAGTATAATAAAATATTTGTTAAATATTTTACAATACGTTGGAATGTTAACTATGGGGAAAATAGAGAAGTCTTACTGCAAAAACGTGCTCGTGTTTGTCTGTTGTGCGGACTGAGAAGGAAAAACGAAAAGATCCAAGATAGCGACCGTCTTTTAATGTCCACGGTCTCGAGCAGTTCTCGAAAAATCGCGTCTCACACGTGATTTATGATGGGCACCATAAAAGCAGGTTTCTGGTGGAGGGGGGAGTGGGCGTTCAGACCTGTGTAGAGTGAATATTGTTTACACTGGACTTGAAGGCAACGATGTTGTAGTCGGCTGAGAAGCAAGCCAGCAGAACAATGTTCAGTAGGCGGGCAGTTCTAAGAAAGAAGCATTCAGACATGTGTAGAGCGAACATTGTCGTGCGACTCAGACTTTTCCGATTCATTAACGGATTATGTGTTTTAATTAAAAAGGATTGTTTGAATAAGAGAAATTGTTATCGAAACAGATTATGTATTCAGAATGATAAAACATTTGTGTTAAATATTTTATAATACGTTGGAATTTTAACATAAGTAAAAGTTAGGATAACAGCATCAAAACAAAAACAGGAATTTAGATAAACAATAAAGATGATTTATTGGTGACGACAGAGAACCAAGAAAGAAAGGATTTGAATAGATTTACACATGAGCAGCGAAGAGAGGGGAGAGATCAGTTCAGTACCTAACGTATTAGCGAACCGACGAGGATCTTGTGCTTCAGGGTTGGAATTGACGCCGGTGGAAGTTAAAGGTGTCGAGTGTAGACTTGTATGTATGAGAATAAGTGTAGACTTGTATGTATGAGAATAGACCCAGCATGGACATAAATGATTATATCCAAATATAATTCACGTCTTGGTGTTTCCCTTTTCAAAAGAAAAGCATCTTTAATTGCAGGAAACACGATAGAAACATTGAGAAGGTATGTGTCTTTTGCTGGTGTCCCCACCGACAATCTTATTCGTCATGTTGTGAAGGCCTCATATGTTATTGCCGTGTACACGTACATACATGAACACTTATATACACTCGACACAACGAACTGTAAATAATCGTAACAATCATTACTAGGCGATCAATAGAAACGCTCTCATAAATATATACACATTACGCACATTAAATAGACACGAAAATACATGAACGGTAGACGACACAAGTAAACGGTTATACACTCGTTGTATAGACGAATATATATATATATATATATATATATATATATATATATATATATATATATATATATATATATATCACATGTTTATATACACTCCCCGCTAGAAATAAGTCAAATCTGGGGTAGCGGGACAGCAATACTGTCAAAAGAAAAATAAAACTTTCTTCCCTCTGCTAGTTTCTGGGAGACCCTTATGCATGGCCGAAAATATTTTAGCATATACTAAAATAGGTGACCATTCGTTAATACCAGGTGCTATATGTGCTCGGAGCTTGCAGAGGAATGGGCGCCAGCAGGCTATTCTTGTCCAAGACACGCTGTATGAAATAGTGCAGCGCCCCTACGACCCCGGAGGGTTAAGGGACTCATCCATCCAAGCAGTGGTTCATCAGAAAAGAAAAATAGAAAAAAGAACTATCTAATACTTTTTTGTATGTAGAATTTTATGTGTTCTCACTAGTACTTGTTCATTTCTTACCGATGAAAAAAAAACAAACAAATTTCCCATTAATCTTTCAATGATTTTGCTTCCATTTGTCCTAGTTGGTTACTGCATCTACATGTGTTGGTGTGTGCAAGGTACATTAGAAACCCGGGATACGGCGTTAAAAATTAGTAACAAAATAGAGTACAGTATATAAAACATATGTATATAATCAAATAACATTATAAATAACACCGTCAGGCGGGGCAAATACCGTAACCAGAGGCCGGAGAAACATCGTATTCCACATTGTAATCTGAAATAACCGTATCTTCGGGCCACCATACTCCGGGGTTTTATTGTAAGTCTACAAAAGCAGGTGCCTCGAAGTTACTGCTCGCTGGCCAGATCCAATTCATCAAAGCCTTTACTTCAGCCTGTGGAGTCTTTATGGAAAACAATGTTCAGGAAAGTTTTTAAAAATGTGTGAAAATAGCGGGATGCTTTTCTTTTGTGTTCCAAAACTGATTAAAAGAATGAGGTTTTGAGGAACCAGTTTCACTAAAAAGCAAAGCTAACAAGCAAAACAGTATAAAACACGTCCAGAAATTTTTGTTTTTGGCCTACATAACTCTAAAAAAAAAAAAAAAAAAAAAAATCAGCCATATACCCTCCCACCACCATTCATAAAACTTTGGAGGTACCCGTTCTAAACTGTAAGCATGCACTGCACTACATGTTTTGGTGGTGCATATGAATGACAGATGTTTGGCCATGGGCAAAGAGAACCGAAAATGTTTCTGGCCAGAGTCAGACCACTCAAGAGATATTTTCTTTTTTCTTTGCTTGAAAGAACAACGTTTACATTAAATGGGAAAATCACGTTGGCCGACCTTTTGTTACCTGCAGATAAGTCCCCATGAATGGAGACCGTTTAAGTGTTCTCTCCGGTAGATGTTTCACATGCTCAACCTCTGGGTGGCTGAATATTGACCACTAACAAAAGGCCAGAATAAGTCACGAGTGAAAAGATTCCAGGAGATGGAAAGGAGAATCCACCTGGAGGAGGAGGAGGAGGAGGAGGAGGAGGAGGAAAAACAAGAGTGAAAGTTAGAGGTAATCGTTTGAAACAGGCATCTGATTTTCAAGGGAAGTTGTAGACGTTAAGGTGATAGGTATTAAGGCAAAAAAATAGGGTGAAGGGACACAAAGAACTAAAAAAATATGTCTGGCCAGAGTATGACCATCCAAGAAATATTTTCTTTGTTCGAAAAATAAGTAGCTCATTCGAATGGGAAAATCATGCCGGAAACAATCATTTTGAGAAAAGTGATGCCCAAGATTATCTGCAGATAAGTCCCTACAACTGGAGACAATGTTATCTCCAGTTGACATTTTGAATAGTCAACATCTGGGTGGTCGAATGGTGACTACTAACAAAGCACATAATCAGTCAGATGTGAAAAGATTTCAGAAGATGGGAGGGAGAGGCGACCAGACCGGGCCTTCCAAAGGCAGAAGAAGTGGGAGCTGGATGTTTGAGTAAGGTTTCTTTGGAACTGCCGGGCTGTTGGGCCTGTTCGAGCAAGTTGAGTTATTGGGGGCTCTTTGCTGAAAGACTTTGTTAATACAATTTATATGTTTCGATTTGGCCAGGCAAAAACTTTATACTGTAAGACTGTCATTCAATCTAAGTAAATGGGCACTAGTTATAATCACAAAAATAAACATGTATCATTTGTTTTATAAACTGGACTTGTGGATTTACTTTGGATGAGGATTCTTTGTTGTGGTGCTTCCTGGATCATGCAATAACTTTGGGATGATGTCTAAAAGGGAACTGTGGAGATTTGAGCAGCGAGATGCCTATTCACATTACATTTCAACTTCTACAAGTTAGTACA
The DNA here is from genome assembly GCF_053919585.1 of Euprymna scolopes. Classification (NCBI taxonomy): domain Eukaryota; kingdom Metazoa; phylum Mollusca; class Cephalopoda; order Sepiida; family Sepiolidae; genus Euprymna; species Euprymna scolopes. The sequence goes on along the minus strand of NC_136503.1, from coordinate 69,585,876 downwards.
GCCATAAAAACAAGAAACGGGAAGGGAATTCCAAAGTCTAGCTGCCCGAGAGAAGAAACTATTAGAGTAAAAAGGCTTTCTAGCATCTAGCGGCCTCAACAGTGAAGGAGTGGGATTTTGCTGCTTTTCGACTTCGTCAGGGATATGTACGTCAAGGCGTCACCAATACTACGAGTTTGTTTGAGAATGTTCTATTAAAGAATACTGGTAAAACAATCACAATCATGCAACATTGTTGCGATATGACAGGAATTGGAGCTATAGTTGATAGTGCAGGACTTGTTAGAGTGGAGGCTATTTTTTGGACCCTGTGAAAGAGGAAGAGACTAGTACTGAATGTATCATTTCTAAAAGGAAGAGACTAGTAAAGGATGTACCATTTCTAAGAGAGAGAGAGAGAGAGAGAGAGAGAGGAGGAGGAGAGAGAGAGCAACGATGGATGTACCCTGTCTAAGAGGGAGAGACAGTGATGGATGTACCCTTAGAGGGAGAGCCCAGTGATGGATGTACCCTTAGAGATAGAGATTAGTACTGAATTTATTATTTCTAAAATGGAGAGAATAGTAAAGGATATACAATTTCTAAGAGAGAGAGGGAGAGAGAGAGACAGACAGACGGACAGAGACATAGAGAGAGAGAGAGAGAAAGAGAGAGAGAGCAATGATGGATGTACCCTGTCTAAGAGGGAGAGACCAGTGATGGATATACCCTTAGAGGGAGAGACTAGTACTGAATGTATCATTTCTAAAAGGGAGAGACTAGTAAAGGATATACAATTTCTAAGAGAGAGAGAGAGAGAGAGAGAGAGAGGGAGAGAAAGAAAGAGAGAGAGAGAGAGAGAGAGAGAGAGAGAGAGAGAGAGAAAGCAATGATGGATATACCCTGTCTAAGAGAGAGAGACTAGTTATGGATGTACCCTTAGAGGGAGAGACTAGTGATGGATGTACCCTAAAACGAAGAGGCCAGTTATGGATGTACTCTGACAGGGAGAGACTAGTGATGGATGTACCCTAAGAGAGAGAGCCTAGTGATGAATGTACTCTAAGAGGGAGAGACTATTGATGGATGTACTCTAAGAGGGAGAGACTAGTGATGGATGTGCCCTATGAGGAAGAGACTAGTGATGGATGTGCCCTATGAGGGAGAGGCTAGTGATAGATGTACCCCATGAGGGAGAGACTGGTGATGGATGTACCCTTAGAGGGAGCGACTAGTAATGGGTGTACTCTGTCTTAAAGGGAGAGACTTGTGATATATGCACCAGTTCATGTAGCAATAATATTCTATACAAGGTCGAATAGTGGTCTTGTAAATATATAGGATGCTTTCCGGTGGGAGTGATTTTCTAGCATGCCAAAGAAATATCAATTTCATTACTTTTTGGACGTTTAACGTATACGTTTACAATTTGTTTTCAGCAACACTTTCTACAAGTATCACGCATTTTAAGCCAAGAAAGAAAAAAAATTCGTGCGCGTGAATATTTTTCTAACCCAGGTGCAGACCTTAATTAATGCCAGGTAAAAATATGGGAAGAGCAGGAATAAGGCTTAAATTCAGATTCCACTGGGATGCAAGTCGAATGTTTTTTGATGTTGAACGTGTTAAGTGGAGAGCACATACAGCACCTGGAAGTCACAAATGGTCACCCGTTTAGTACTGACCAGGTTCAACGTTGCTTAACTTCGGTGATCCAGCAGGAACCGGTGTGTCAACGTGATTATGCCGTATAGAACGTTTATTTATCAATGAACCTGTAGCAGAAATAATTGATATAATTATTGACAACATTTACAATAATCCGTTTACATGGCTTTTTGGCTAAGATCAAAGTGTAGTATCTGTTCTTCAGATGCTGCAAGCTATGACTAGCTATGACTAGCAAAGACCAGATGTGGGGGCAACCCCACATGCCTGACCATTAACCAGCTCCCATTTCCCACCTCTCGGGAGCTGGTCCCCTTTTTCTCTTCCCCCTCCCTTCACTCCTCACATTAAAAATCGGCCTTGTGCCTTATTTGCTCGGTGGGGGAGCAAATAAATACAATCTGTTCCGGCAGATGCTGCAAGCTATGACTAGCTATGACTAGCAAAGACCAGATGTGGGGGCAACCCCACATGCCTGACCATTAACCAGCTCCCATTTCCCACCTCTCGGTAGCTGGTCCCCTTTTTCCCTTCCCCCTCCCTTCACTCCTCACATTAAAAATCGGCCTTGTGCCTAATTTGCTCGGTGGGGGAGCAAATAAATACCATCTGTTCCGGCAGATGCTGCACTTAAGATAATTTGTACCAGTCAATGGAGGGGAAACCCTCTATACTGGGACAATTATTATTTTTGGTAACCAGAGTGACCCCTTTAAGGGGAGCTGGTTTTTACCTCACATTAAAATCGGCCTTGTGCCTAATTTGCTCAGTGGGGGAGCAAATAAATACCATCTGTTCTTCAGATGCTGCAAGCTATGACTAGCTATGACTAGCAAAGACCAGATGTGGGGGCAACCCCACATGCCTGACCATTAACCAGCTCCCATTTCCCACCTCTCGGGAGCTGGTCCCCTTTTTCTCTTCCCCCTCCCTTCACTCCTCACATTAAAAATCGGCCTTGTGCCTTATTTGCTCGGTGGGGGAGCAAATAAATACAATCTGTTCCGGCAGATGCTGCAAGCTATGACTAGCTATGACTAGCAAAGACCAGATGTGGGGGCAACCCCACATGCCTGACCATTAACCAGCTCCCATTTCCCACCTCTCGGTAGCTGGTCCCCTTTTTCCCTTCCCCCTCCCTTCACTCCTCACATTAAAAATCGGCCTTGTGCCTAATTTGCTCGGTGGGGGAGCAAATAAATACCATCTGTTCCGGCAGATGCTGCACTTAAGATAATTTGTACCAGTCAATGGAGGGGAAACCCTCTATACTGGGACAATTATTATTTTTGGTAACCAGAGTGCCCCCTTTTTGCCTACTTTTAGGGGAGCTGGTTTTTACCTCACATTAAAAACGGCCTTGTGCCTAATTTGCTCAGTGGGGGAGCAAATAAACACCATCTGTTCCGGCAGATACTGCAAGCTATGACTAGCTAGGACTAGCTATGACTAGCAAAGTCCAGATGTGGGGGCAACCCCACATGCCTGACCTTTAACCAGCTCCCATTTCCCACCTCTCGGGAGCTGGTCCCCTTTTTCCCTTCCCCCTCCCTTCACTCCTCACATTAAAAATCGGCCTTGTGCCTAATTTGCTCGGTGGGGGAGCAAATAAATACCATCTGTTCCGGCAGATACTGCAAGCAAAGACCATATGTGGGGGCGACTCCACATATAAGACCTTGGTCAATGTAGGGGCAACCCTTCATACCAATTGTCACTATCCAGCTCCCCTACGCCCCGGGGAGTTGGTCCCCATTTCCCCTTCACTCCTCACAGTAAAAATCGGCCTTGTGCCTAATTTGCTCGGTGGGGGAGCAAATAAATAACATCTGTTCCGGCAGATGCTGCAAGCAAAAACTAGCTATGACTAGCAAAGACCATATGTGGGGGTAACCCCACATATCTGAACTTGGTCAAGGTAGGGATCACCCTACAGACCACAGTTACTATCCAGCTCCTATTTCCCACCTCTCGGGAGCAGGATCCCCCTTTCCCTCCCCCCTCCCTCTCTCTCCACATTAAAAAACGGCCTTGTGCCTAATTTGCTCAGTGGGGAAGCAAATAAATACCGTATCTGTTCCGGCAGATACTGCAAGCAAAGACTATATGTGGGGGCGACTCCACATATAAGACCTTGGTCAATGTAGGGGCAATCCTTCATACCAATTGTCACTATCCAGCTCTCCTACTCCCCGGGGAGTTGGTCCCCATTTCCCCTTCACTCCTCACATTAAAAATCGGCCTTGTGCCTAATTTGCTCGGTGGGGGAGCAAATAAATACTTGGCCAAGATCAAAGTGTAGTATCTGTTCCGGCAAATACTGCAAGCAAAGACCATATGTGGGGGTAACCCCACATATCAGACCTTGGTCAATGTAGGGGCAACCCTTCATACCAATTGTCACTATCCAGCTCCCATTTCCCACCCATCGGGAGCTGACCCCTTTTCCCTCCCCATCTCCCTCTCTCATTAAAAAACGGCCTTGTACCTAATTTGCTCAGTGGGGAAGCAAATAAATACTTACTTACTTGGCGTTTTGGCCAAGATCAAAGTGTAGTATCTGTCCGGCGGATGCTGCAAGCTATGACTAGCTATGACTAGCAAAGACCAGATGTGGGGGCAACCCCACATGCCTGACCTTTAACCAGCTCCCATTTCCCACCTCTCGAGAGCTGGTCCCCTTTTTCCCTTCCCCCTCCCTTCACTCCTCACATTAAAAATCGGCCTTGTGCCTAATTTGCTCGGTGGGGGAGCAAATAAATACCATCTGTTCCGGCGGATGCTGCACTTAAGATGGTTTGTACCAGTCAATGGAGGGGAGGCCCTCTATGCTGGGACAATTATTGTTTTTGGTAGCCGGAGTGCCCCCTTTTTGCCTACTTTTGGGGGAGCTGGTTTTTACCTCACATTAAAAACGGCCTTGTGCCTAATTTGCTCAGTGGGGGAGCAAATAAATACCATCTGTTCTTCAGATGCTGCACTTAAGATAATTTGTACCAGTCAATGGAGGGGAAACCTTCTATACTGGGACAATTATTATTTTTGGTAACCAGAGTGGCCCCTTTTTGCCTACTTTTAGGGGAGCTGGTTTTTACCTCACATTAAAAACGGCCTTGTGCCTAATTTGCTCAGTGGGGGAGCAAATAAATACCATCTGTTCTTCAGATGCTGCAAGCTATGACTAGCTATGACTAGCAAAGACCAGATGTGGGGGCAACCCCACATGCCTGACCATTAATCAGCTCCCATTTCCCACCTCTCGGGAGCTGGTCCCCTTTTTCCCTTCCCCCTCCCTTCACTCCTCACATTAAAAATCGGCCTTGTGCCTAATTTGCTCGGTGGGGGAGCAAATAAATACCATCTGTTCTTCAGATGCTGCATTCAATTTCTTGTTCTCTTTCGGTGGAGGAGCAGTCCTTCACGACTGAGACAATTTGTTTTATTTTTGTACCTTTTCTCTACGTTAAAAAACGACCCTAGTGTCTAACTCTGTCCCGTTGGTGGGGAGGCATAGTAAATTGGTACAATAATCCGTTACTCCGTCCACTTAAAATTAATAAAAAAAATATTTTAAAAGATTATTCTTAATCTGTACAACACAAGTACCCTTCTATGACCCCCAACGCTAACATATATACCTAAATAGATGGAGTTGCAATGGGATCAGTCGTCGGACCGACCCTAAATGAATTCTATATGGCAGCTGTAGAGAATGAAATATTTAAAAATTATACAAAGCCCCCTATAAAACTCAATCCTTATGTTCACGGTAAAATTGAATAATAACAAAAAAATTCCATTTCTTGACGTCCTTATAGATACGTCCTTATAGATACTTTAAACACATCTGTATACAAAAAAAACAAAAAACAAAAGAATAAAAAAAAAAAACAACCAGCATAAATTCCAGCCTCTGAACGGTGGCAGGGTGGGGTGTCCCTGACTAGAGCAACGTTGCTTAACTTCGGTGATCTGACGATAACCGGTGTGTCAACTGAATTAAACCGTATTGATGCTAATAATCAATGCCTCCGTTCAGTCTCGAAAAGCAAAGGATACCCACTGTAGGGGAAGCTGCGCATGTAATTATGCAGCAAGGGTTGTGCAATAACCAACCTCACCCCTCCTGAATCGGCACTGCTTGAGTCCAGTGGTAAGAAGTTCAGGATGACTGGAAACAATGCTGAGATAAGCAGAGAGCACATGCAGCACCTGGAAGTCCCAAATGGTCACCCATCTGATACTAGCCAGACTCATCGTTGCTTAACTTGGGTGATCTGACGGGAACCGGTGTGTCGAATGTGATTGTGCTGTATAATAATATTAACAAAAAAAAAAATACCTCTTTCTTTTTACCCTTCTCCCCCCCCCCTGTAAAACTAGTGATCTTCAGCGGAATATTTTTTCAATAAATAAGATGAGTGTGTCTATTTTCCAATGTATTTAAAAATGTCATGATTTTATGCAATAAATATTTTTTCTACTTTTCAAGTATGCATTTCCAGGGGACACAAGTGGTAAGAGTTCATCAGAACATATTCCATTAAAGTACTTGTAAAACAGGCACAAGAATGCGACATTTTTCTTTTTTTTTTTTACACAGGAATCACCACTTATCAAGGCCCAGAGGCCACTCGAGGATAAGGGTTAATGGGTATACATTAGTCAATGTGATTATAGCGTAGTAAACATAAGTAGTGGGAATTTTGTAAATTGGATTAGTTAGGAGGACGGTTCATCAAGAACTTGTTTACGTTGGACTTGAAGACAATCAGATTGGAGTCGGTTGGAAAGCAGGCACTTGGAATAGAGTTCCACAGGCGTGCAGTTCTAAGAAAGAAGCTTTGTTTATGGAATCTACATTTAGGTTTAGGCACAGATAAAGAGTGTAGGAAATTATTGATAGTGGTTTTGGCTAGACGAGTGTTTTTCGTGACGATGATTGAACAGAGTTTGGGACTTGGCAAATAGTACGGGACCTACTAGATTTGAGACTTTTTTTTGATGCTGTATAAGATTTAGAGACTAGCGGTAAATACACTAGTTCAAATTTGGCAACAATAATCCATGCATGGGAAAATTATGGCCTTGTAAAGATATAGGATGCTCTCTGGTGCGATTAATTTTCCAGCATAGTAGAGAGATTCCTCGTTTTTTGCAGCAGCCTTGGCAATGTCCTCAATGTATTGATTCAAATTCATGTTGCCCAATGAATGTTAAGCCGAGGAGTTTGAAATGATTTACGTACGACCGTAGCACCAGTTCATTTTTGACTTTCATTCAATTATAGTGATCGGACGATCTCAGTTTTAAAATGGGCGTGGCAGGGGATATTTTATGCGAACTATCGTTAATAGGCAAAAGAATTCAATAATATTTGAAGTGTTAACAGATGGAGAAAACATGGAAGATTTCTTCAGAGGATGGTGATTCTTTTCCTTAATGTTAATGTCGTTAGAAAACTTCAAAGAGAGTGCCAATCTTTCACGCAAATGTGCCAACATCAGCAATTCTTTCACGATCAATATCAGTTCTGTGATCAGAGATTGAAGAATCAAATATTCTATATTTTATTAATAAATTAACAGAATAAACAGTAAAAAAAAAAACACACACACACACACACACACACAAAAAAAAAACGGTAAATAATAATGACGTTTTCACATTCTTTATTTTTCTTTGGTAGTTTTCTGCAAGTCAGAATAGAATAATACTGTTAACGATGCAAAAATGCGTCATCAGTAGGGCTATAACAACAGAATATTCTTATTGTTTTGACTCTCGAGTACATATCCAACACAGTTAGATGCAGTTAATCAACCAAGAACCACATCACTCTATATAAAAGCATATAAGATATCAACAGATACACACTCGAGAGTCAAAACAATGAAAAAGAATATGCTGTTGTCCTAGTTCTAATCATCAGTCACAGTTCAATTAACCATCTAGCACAAAATATTTATACAAATATATGTTATTACGCTAATCCAGGTGTCTCTAAAGTTTTCGGTCCTAGATATGACCTTAAACCCTATGCGATGGTGAAGCTCCGTCTTGCGGGGTTTGGGGAGTGTGGAGCCACGTTTTAATCGCCATTGCTCCCACATACACTCTGACCCGGAGTGGTAGTACCCGTTAGGGTCCCAACTATGGGTTGAATAGAAACTGACTTGAAAAAACAAAAAACAAAACAAAAATCAAACAAACAAACAAAAAAAAACAATTATATTCTATTAAAAAATTTGGCATTAAATAACCTGAAAAGGGTTGATATGCCGTAAAACAAAATCAACTAACCAATCCAAAGTTTTCGAACGGATGAGGGGGCGGATTATTGGCTTTTTAGAACTACGTGAGCAAAAAAAAAAGAAAAAAACAAAAAAAAAGAAAAAAATGTCGTGGACGTGTTTTTATACTGTTTCGCGTATTAGCTTTTCTTTTTAATGAAACTTTCTCCAAACCTCATTCTTTTAGTCATTTTCTTAACAAAATGTAAAAACCACACATTATTTTAACACATTTCCATTTTTTTTTTTTTTTACATTTTTCCTGAATATTTTTTTACATTTTCCACAAGAGTTCTGCGGGCTGGATTAAAGACTTCGAGGGGCCGGATCTGGCCTGCAGTTTGGAGATCCTCTGCATTAATCTATCATATAAAGAGTAGTTGTCCATGTTTGTCTATGTGCGTATATCCAGCTAAAGTCTAAAAATATTACATGCAACCATTACTAAATTTTTATAGAAAGTTTTAGCTTATTACTTCGTAGGCACTTTCAGGAGTTAAATGAAAAAAATACTCTGCTACAGTTGAACGACGGTCAATCTGGACGAACAACGAAACTACCTGTTCTTTCCAAAAGTCAAATCTCCAAAAATAAGGTAACTGGCCAGCATGTTGTTTCGCCTAAGGCAGCCATTTTCAACCTTTCCTTCATCATTGATCCCCTCGGCTTTATGTATTTATCAATTCACCATACAAAAAAATTCATGGGCCTCATAAAGTGAGAGAAAAACAAGAAAGTAACAAATATAGGACAAGACATAAGAATATCTGTGAACTGATTGTATTTTTATAGAAATATAGTAAAATAAAGGTTATGAAATAGGTAGAACAGAATGAATTATGTATCTATCGATCTAACTATCTGTCCATCTCGATCTTTCTATCTATCTAACTGGAGAGGGAGACAAGAGATGGATATGATGATGTTTTCATAAAACCTGTCAAAATATGACAAAGCTAGATCATAGACAAGTTTACCGGAAGGTCTGGTCAGCTGATCGGATCTACGTGCGAGTCACGTGATCAGGTTAGCTGGAGATCAGGGAGTTTATAACTGGGAATTGAAGCAGAGCGGTTGGGCTTTGAGAGGGCTGGCGTGTTTCTCAATGTAGACTGTTAAAACCACGAGCAAAGGAACTCACTTTCCATTTTCATCAGCGCGACATCCTAGAAAGTGAAATAAAAACTATATATGAAAACCAATCATCGTCTTGGAGTCAATGTGTTTCCTCCAAAAGGATCCAGCCCCCTCCAAGAACAAGATGAAGTCAAGATGGACCAGGTTCAGTCAGCAGAGAAGATAAAGGTATGTCGGAAATACACATAGGACACACAGGCATAGGAACATTAGACTATCATGAAACATAAAAGGGGCTCAGAATATGAAGTACACTAATAGACATTAAATAACACATTTAGGACACGTCACAAACAAACACGAAACGTATACACCCGTTTACATGGGTGCCGTTCATGTTAGATATATTACGTAACATGACTCATTTTTGTGCCGTTTTTGGTACACAATTATATGACAAATATCTATAATATAAAGCTGAACGTCTATGTGTGTGTGTGTGTCTCTGGTTACGATTAGGCTCCTATATGGTTAACTATGTTAAAAAACTGATTACATATAATAATAGAAGATGTATTGAGGATCAGGAATGGGTATGTTTGATCTGGCAGAACGGTGGTTCATTAAAATTGTGGGATCTGCGTTCGCGCCTGGTCCACAAAGTATGGAAATAAAAAAAACGTTTACAAGGGTTTTTGATATAGATGTACATAAGAATACTTTGATAAGTATGTTTCAACTTAAATAGGTATGGTATAATAAAATTGTGGGGTCTGCGTTCGCGCCTGGCCTCCATACAATGGAATTAGGCACAAACTTTAATAAAGACTTTTCATATCTATCTGCGTAAGTATACTTTGATAATTATGTTTCAGTTTGAAGAAATGTGGTATAATAAATTATGGTGTTTATCTATTTTATTTTTACTTTCATCCTATTTTGCTTTGGTTTTGATACCCCCAAATTCGAAGCTATCTCATTGTAACCCTTCCTTTTCATAACCTATCATACTTTCATGAATCAGAGTCCATTTGCTGTTGGCTGTTTTTGAACCCAGTACTTTTGCTAGTAATGAATTAAAATGAAAAGAAATTTAATATAAACGGGAAAAGGAAATATTTACAGAAACATTTTTACAGAAATAATTAATACTGAAAGTAAAATAGTTTCTTAAATATAATAAATAAGAAAGACACTTATTTTTTAAAATAAAATTAAAATGAAAAATTTTGACAACCTTTAAGTGTCGGATATAATGATAAAATCATTTTTATTTATTTTTATTTTTTTCCCGATATTTCGCTAAAGATAGCCTCATCAGGATAGGTAGTTCGGCCCGAGAGATTTTTTTTTTCTTTTTATTTTCTCTATTTTGGTGAAGATAATCCCTTGGAGTAGAAGGGAATAGCAGAGTTTGTCTTGCTCGGGAGAACCACGTGTGTTACGCTCTGGTTGAAAAATAAGCGTGTTTATAGCGAAGCCAAGACTACTACTACTACTACTACTACTACTACTACTACTGCTACTACTGCTACTACTACTACTATTATAGTAAAACACGTGGTTCTACCAAGCAAGAAGAACTTTGCTATTCCCGTCTACTCCGAGGGATTGTCTTCACCATAACAACAAGATGTAGAAAAGAAAAAAAGACTCTCGGACCGTACTACCTTCCCTGATGAGGCAAATAAATAAATAAATAAAAAAATAAATAAAAATGATTTTATCATTATATTCGACACTTAAAGGTTTTCAAAAGTTTTCATAATAAATAAAAACATTCGAAAACTGATTTTAAAAAAAATAAATGCTTTAGATATTTCGTTTTTAAATATGTTTATTTGCAGAAACAGTTTTGCAGAAATTATTAATACTGAAAGTAAAATATTAAAAAATATATAATAAATTAGGATGAAATAAATAAATGGAAAATAAATTGAATTCATGTTTAAATAAATGGAGAAGAAAATACGAGTAACGTTAGCAGGGAAGCAGAGGATGGGGGGGGTTAAGATTAAGTAAAGGAACAGAAATTATGTAACATCGTTTACTTCCGAGGAATTTCAAAACTGGAAGTTGTTTGAATCGGTAAATACGTTAAACCGCCCGTTTTTCTACTGCACTGACATAGCCTTCAAACACAAACCCGTTTTTTTGTAATTCTAATTGTTTACGTCACATAATATTCGTATTTTAGGTTGGTGCCCCAAAGGATATATTCAGCATTAATTGGATGGAAGGAATTATAACCGAGTAAATCTGCTAAGGACAGGATGGACTGTTTATGCAATTGACGATCCCATCCTCCATGTTGTTAATGAATGGTAGAGTGATTGCGTAGCAAAGGTTGCATTAAGGAAGAGACGAAACATACCGATATATGATAGTGAAAGAATGTAGATTCATTTACATAAAAAATACATGAGAAAGAATAAGGATAGAAATAGTAAGAATAAGAGTTCGTTGAGAAGAGAGTAACATTAGTATTTGATGATAGGCTGACGAGTTAGTCAGGAGAGCTGGGTGGATGGCCATGCTAACCAGGAGTGCGATATTGTCACATCTTGACTTGTTGAGAGTTCAGCGAAGAGAGAGAGAAAGAGAGAGAGAGAGAGAGAGAGAGAGAGAGAGATAGAGAGAGAGAGATCTATAAAACAGGAAGTGACATATCTGCCATTGCCCTCTAGTGGTCAGTCATGTGTCGCCAGAGTTGAAGGGCGATAATCGAGTTTAGCTTAAGAGTACCGTTTTGTGTTTGTGTGTCCGTTGGCTGGGAATTTCAATTCCCGTAGGTCCAACGGAGGTTTTTCAAATGTATATTATTAGAAGCATCAAGTTCTTGGTAAATTGCATTTTTAGATAATTTTCAAGAATTTTCAAAAAACAAAACCAAAAACAAAAACAAGTTGAGTCTAATGTGCTCTAGCTTATGCAACTAACACTAGCAGATGCTCGGCTCCCAGGGCGATTTTTTCTGATTCGTTAAAGTTTAATACCAGTAGCCAATCAAAAATGAGTAATTTGATAGAACTGATCAATCAGTATTATTTAATCAAATACTAACTACAACACTGAATATATCACAGTTTCTCTATCGTTATTAAGCTAGTCGGAATTCTGCACAGAGCTTCTAAAAATTGCCTGATGTGCATGAAGTCACCTTCATTGGGCACAACTATTCTCCTTAATTGTATCCTGCGTTTTTAGATAATGTTTTTTTTTTTTTTTTAGTCCAACTGTGTTCTTCACAACTTCGTCAAATTCCAGGGGAAAACAATATGTCAGGGGCTATAATTAAACAGCGACGTCTTGTTATTAATATTTTATTTGTCTTTTAACTCTCGTATTCATTAAAATTCTATCGGAAAAATGTCCACACGTGATGCTCGTCTGAAATTAATAGGTTATGAATATTAAAAGCATGAAACAAGGCACGACGAGAATGGGAAAGAAAATGAAAATCGGTTGGTTTTATCTCACTATATATAAAAGTGACTTGTCTGTGTGTGTGTGTGTGTGTGCATGTGTGTGTGGAACGGTCTCTATCAAATTACTCTTTCAATTTTTGGTCTACAGACTTGAAACTTGATATATATGGGATTTGGACTTATGGAACAAATTCGATCTGGTTTTTAGCCGGTAATTTCTAAGGAGTAAAAATTGACAAAAAAGAAATAACTTGGAACTTGGCAAGTGTAAGTCGACTACTCTGGAAAACTTCGCCACATGCTTGAGAACAAATTATTCCAGTACAGTAGGAAAATTACCCTGAAAGAAATGTAAATTTTCCAAACAGGAAGTAAACTATTCACCATCATGCAAGACAGACCACGATGGTGCATTTCATTTGTACTATTATAGTAAATATGGTAAACCCATAATATTTATCTACTACTAGCAGGGTGACCCGACGTTGCCCGGGATTGAATAATGACCCACAAATGTTTAACACTCCCATGTTTTTATTGTCATCAAAATCAGTGAAATTTGCCCAGTTTTCAATCAAATCTATTCATTACCTGCTCTAGTCGGAGACTTATCGTGGTGCATCGGGAGGAAGGTCCACATACATAATGGCTTGAATTAAAGTTTAAAATGCAAAAGTCAAGTACCATGCTTCAATTGTGCTCTGGGCAGAAACATTCATTTCGAACGTGCTCGTGTCATATCAAAGAACCTTCTGTTGATTTATATGTTGGGTCTTTCGGCTTGTGTGGTAATAGAGCTTCTCAAATGCACCTGTGTTATGTTAGGCTGTGTAAGGTGTTAACTTTGGTCAAAAGCGCCTGTTTCTTCTTTCATTGGATTATTTCAATTATCGATACTTATCAAAAGCATCCCGAAACAAAACCTATCTAAGAACACTGCCAGGCTCATAAAATACCTCCATGTGAAATTTCATGAAAATCGATGTATTATAAAAACAACCGTTTTCAAGTCCATAGGGAACACACACTCTCTCACACACACACACACACACACACACACACACACACACACACACACACTGTTCCTTTTATATAATAGTAGAGATGGAACTTTGTGTGTGCGTGAGTTTGTTTCCTATGGACTTCAAAATGGCTCGGCCGATTTTTTGGGGAAATTTCACATGAAGATACTTGATGCATCTCCGAGTGTTCTTATGTCAGTTTTGCATCGGAATGCATATGATAAGTATTTAAAATCAATAATCAAAAAAATCCGATTAAAGAAGTTTTATCACCGCACAAGCAGAATGCCCAGCCTATAAAATCAACTGTAAATTCTTTTATAAGACAGGGGTATATTCAAAATTAAGTTTTTTTTTACAGCACAATTGAACCATAATACTTGGCTTCTGTACGTTTACCCTTAATTCAAGTTATCATGTAAAAATAATTCTATAAAATCCACAGTTAGTTCTTTGATAAAACAGACGCGCCTTCGAAATGAATGTGTCTTTTTAGAGCAAAATTGAACCATGATACTTGACTTCTGCATTTTTAACTTTCAGTGGAGACATTATTTACAGATAATTTAATAAAACCAACAGTAGATTCTCTGCAGTGCAATGTAGCCTACAATTTATTGCGGGTTGCGTGACACTGAAAGTATAGATTCCTCCTGGTACTTACTATAACACAACTATTTTAATTCCTTAATATAACACAACTGTTTTAATACCTTACCATAACACAACTGTTTTGATACCTTACTATAACACAACTGTTTTGATACCTTACTATAACAGAATTGTTTTAATACCTTACCATAACACAACTGTTTTAATTCCTTACTATAACACAACTGTTTTAATTCCTTACTATAACACAACTGTTTTGATACCTTACTATAAAACAACTGTTTTAATACCTTACTATAATACAACTGTTTTAATTCCTAACAAAAACACAATTATTTTAATTCCTTACTATAACACAACTGTTTTAATTCCTTAATATAACACAACTGTTTTGATACCTTACTATAACACAACTGTTTCAATACCTTACCATAACACAACTGTTTTAATTCCTTACTATAACACAACTGTTTTGATACCTTACTATAACAAAACTGTTTTGATACCATACTATAAAACAACTGTTTTGATACCTTACTATAATACAACTGTTTTGATACCTTACTATAGCACAACTGTTTTAATATCTTACTATAACACAACTGTTTTGATACCTTATTATAACACAACTGCTTTGATACGTTACTATAACACAACTGTTTTGATACCTTACTATAACACAACTGCTTTGATACCTTACTATAACACAACTGTTTTGATACCTTACTAAAACACAACTGTTTTAATACCATACTATAACACAACTGTTTTGATACCTTACTATAATACAACTGTTTTAATTCCTTACTATAACACAACTGTTTTGATACGTTACTATAACACAACTGTTTTGATACGTTACTATAACACAACTGTTTTAATTCTTTACTATAACACAACTGTTTTGATACATTATTATAACACAACTGTTTTGATACCTTACTATAACAGAATTGTTTTAATACCTTACCCTAACACAACTGTTTTAATTCCTTACTACAACACAACTATTTTGATACCTTACTATAACACAACTGTTTTGATACCTTACTATAACACAACTGTTTTGATACCTTACTATAACACAACTGTTTTGATACCTTACTATAACACAACTGTTTTAATTCTTTACTATAACACAACTGTTTTAATACATTACTATAACACAACTGTTTTGATACCTTACTATAAAACAACTATTTTAATTCCTTACTATAACACAACGGTTTTAATACCTTACTATAACAGAATTGTTTTAATACCTTACCATAACACAACTGTTTTAATTCCTTACTATAACACAACTGTTATAATTCCTTACTATAACACAACTGTTTTGATACCTTACTATAAAACAACTGTTTTGATACATTACTATAACACAACTGTTTTAATTCCTTACTATAATACAACTGTTTTGATACATTACTATAACACAACTGTTTTGATACCTTACTATAACACAACTGTTTTAATTCCTTACTATAACACAACTGTTTTGATACCTTAAAAATACACAATTTTTTTGATACCTTACTATAACACAACTGTTTTTATACCTTACTATAAAACAACTATTTTAATTCCTTACTATAACACAACGGTTTTAATACCTTACTATAACAGAATTGTTTTAATACCTTACCATAACACAACTGTTTTAATTCCTTACTATAACACAACTGTTATAATTCCTTACTATAACACAACTGTTTTGATACCTTACTATAAAACAACTGTTTTGATAAATTACTATAACACAACTGTTTTGATTCCTTACTATAATACAACTGTTTTGATACATTACTATAACACAACTGTTTTGATACCTTACTATAACACAACTGTTTTAATTCCTTACTATAACACAACTGTTTTGATACCTTAGAAATACACAATTGTTTTGATACCTTACTATAACACAACTGTTTTGATACCTTACTATAAAACAACTGTTTTAATACCTTACTATAATACAACTGTTTTAATTCCTAACAAAAACACAATTATTTTAATTCCTTACTATAACACAACTGTTTCAATTCCTTAATATAACACAACTGTTTTGATACCTTACTATAACACAACTGTTTCAATACCTTACCATAACACAACTGTTTTAATTCCTTACTATAACACAACTGTTTTGATACCTTACTATAACACAACTGTTTTGATACCATACTATAAAACAACTGTTTTGATACCTTACTATAATACAACTGTTTTGATACCTTACTATAATACAACTGTTTTGATACCTTACTATAGCACAACTGTTTTAATATCTTACTATAACACAACTGTTTTGATACCTTACTATAACACAACTGCTTTGATACGTTACTATAACACAACTGTTTTGATACCTTACTATAACACAACTGCTTTGATACCTTACTATAACACAACTGTTTTGATACCTTACTAAAACACAACTGTTTTAATACCATACTATAACACAACTGTTTTGATACATTACTATAACACAACTGTTTTAATTCCTTACTATAACACAACTGTTTTGATACGTTACTATAACACAACTTTTTTGATACGTTACTATAACACAACTGTTTTAATTCTTTACTATAACACAACTGTTTTGATACATTATTATAACACAACTGTTTTGATACCTTACTATAACAGAATTGTTTTAATACCTTACCCTAACACAACTGTTTTAATTCCTTACTACAACACAACTATTTTGATACCTTACTATAACACAACTGTTTTGATACCTTACTATAACACAACTGTTTTGATACCTTACTATAACACAACTGTTTTAATTCTTTACTATAACACAACTGTTTTAATACATTACTATAACACAACTGTTTTGATACCTTACTATAAAACAACTATTTTAATTCCTTACTATAACACAACGGTTTTAATACCTTACTATAACAGAATTGTTTTAATACCTTACTATAACAGAATTGTTTTAATACCTTACCATAACACAACTGTTTTAATTCCTTACTATAACACAACTGTTATAATTCCTTACTATAACACAACTGTTTTGATACCTTACTATAAAACAACTGTTTTGATACATTACTATAACACAACTGTTTTAATTCCTTACTATAATACAACTGTTTTGATACATTACTATAACACAACTGTTTTGATACCTTACTATAACACAACTGTTTTAATTCCTTACTATAACACAACTGTTTTGATACCTTAAAAATACACAATTGTTTTGATACCTTACTATAACACAACTGTTTTGATACCTTACTATAAAACAACTATTTTAATTCCTTACTATAACACAACGGTTTTAATACCTTACTATAACAGAATTGTTTTAATACCTTACCATAACACAACTGTTTTAATTCCTTACTATAACACAACTGTTATAATTCCTTACTATAACACAACTGTTTTGATACCTTACTATAAAACAACTGTTTTGATACATTACTATAACACAACTGTTTTAATTCCTTACTATAATACAACTGTTTTGATACATTACTATAACACAACTGTTTTGATACCTTACTATAACACAACTGTTTTAATTCCTTACTATAACACAACTGTTTTGATACCTTAAAAATACACAATTGTTTTGATACCTTACTATAACACAACTGTTTTGATACCTTACTATAACACAACTGTTTTGATACATTACTATAACACAACTGTTTTAATACCTTACTATAACACAACTGTTTTGATACCTTACTATAATACAACTGTTTTGATACCTTACTATAATACAACTGTTTTGATACCTTACTATAACACAACTGTTTTGATACCTTACTATAACACAACTGTTTTGATACATTACTATAACACAACTGTTTTGTATACCTTACTATAACACAACTGTTTTAATTCCTTACTATAACACAACTGTTTTGATACCTTACTATAACAGAATTGTTTTAATACCTTACTATAACACAACTGTTTGGATACCTTACTATAACACAACTGTTTTAATACCTTACTATAACACAACTGTTTTGATACGTTACTATAACACAATTGTTTTAATTCCTTACTATAACACAACTGTTTTGATACCTTACTATAACACAACTGTTTTAATACCTTACTATAACGCAACTGTTTTAATACCTTACTATAACACAACTGCTTTGATACCTTACTATAACACAACTGTTTTGATACCTTACTATAACACAACTGTTTTGATACCTTACTATTACACAACTGTTTTAATACGTTACTATAACACAACTGTTTTGATACCTTACTATAACACAATTTTTTTTATACCTTACTATAACACAACTGTTTTGATACCTTACTATAACACAATTGTTTTGATACCTTACTATAACACAACTGTTTTGATACCTTACTATAACACAACTGTTTTAATACTTTACTATAACACAACTTACTGTTCTAGTAGCTTCTTTCCATTAACTGCAAGAGCTTGTCTCTACTCTATCGTTATTTTCATGGCAAATATTCGACTGAGCTCCAATCTATGCCCCCTCCCCTTGCCAATCTTTCACAAAAAAAAAAAACGAAAAAAAAAAAAACACTGGTCTAAACAAAACCGCAATCAAAAATTTCCCCTCACTCTTTATTCGTGGCTAAATCTAAACATGGATTAACAAAGCTTCTTTCCTAGAACTTCCGCCTGTTCCATTGGTTTACTTTCCAGCTGACTACAATATTGTCATTTTCAAGCCTAACGTAAACAAGTTCTTATTGAACCATCCTTTTAAATAATCTACTGTATATTTTAGCATATAAGGCGACAGTCAAATAAGACGAGGTACAAAATTGGAGCCAATTTTAATAAATTTATCACATATCGGTTGCATAAGACGACTGCTAAATCACGAAAGCATGTTTGTTTAGTGTAGGCTAGAGATTGCAACACTTGGTATCTTATGAAATATTGGTTTTTAAAGGTGACTTTTTAAACTTTAAGGGTCGTCTTATACGCCGAAATATACGGTAATTATACCAAAATTTTCACTACTTACGATTACTATGCTATTGCCCCAATGACTATCATACACACATTAACCGTTATCCTCAAATGGCCTTTATGTGGTGGTGACCCCTTTTTGTAGAAAAAAAAAAGCTTGTGGAACTCTTTTCCTGCTGACTGTTTTCATTATACTTATAGTCTCGGTCTTTTTAAGACTAAAGTCAATAGACATCTCCTGTCTTTGATTTTTTTAAAATTCAATTTTCACCCCAAACAAGGCGCAGTGCCACTTTGAACTAGGGAGCTACTATCGGGGACATACTTTGTAGGGGCATTATGAAGGTAGATGAGTAGCAAGATCTCTGTTCACATTACATTTGAACTTCTGCAAAGCAGTACAGTTGGGAAAGCAGAATCCCGGAAGCGAGTTCCGAAGTCTAACAGTTCTGGGGGAGAAACTATTGGAGGAGGAGGCTTTATTACATCATTTTTAGTTCTTGTTAGCTTCTTACATCAAATGACTTCATGCTTTGTCTGGAGCGATAAAAAAAAAACAAAAAACAAAAAACTAGAAATAAGATGTTTTGACTTTATTGCTAGAAATGAGCCAAACGTTTGTATTTATTCATTGAGGTAATTTACCGAATGAATACTGAACATCTTTTATTCTTATACTGAAGCTATAACCTTTGTTTTTCAAAGACTTTCTTCCCGTATGTTTAATCACACAAAATGGATGCTAAAATATTTTTCATTCTTGGGATTGAGTTACATTTAAATAAATCTTCTATTTTAATTCTTCTAATCTGTCGTGATTTGTAATTAACTGAGCACGTCACTCATCTTTTACTAAGCTTCTATCTATCACTTTCACCCTCTCTGTGTGTGTTGTTTGACACCCCCACCCTTATTCTATAAATATATTCTTATATATATTCTCAAAACAGCATGTCAGGCTGGTCTAATGGTTATTATGATTGACTCACTGTCTTTAGGTTTTGGTTTCAATCTCAGCTTGAGTATTTTTTTTTTATTCTTTTACTTACAAGAAATTAACTGTTTTTTAAAAACATAATACTCGTATGATCTTATCCTGCCTTGACAGAGTTCAAAATAGACTTCATAGCCTCATGGGGACGTCCTTTTGTCTTCCCTGCAATCTCTTTCCCTCAGAAGACACATTGCGAGCCTGTCTCTGCTTCATAGTTATTTTCATGACAAGTGCTCGCCTGAACTCCAATCTATAATCCCCCCTTTCTTGACTTTCACAAAAAACATTCGTCTAACCAAAACCACTATCAATAATTTCCCTCCACTCTTTATTTGCGCCTAAACCTAAACATAGATCCCATGAACAAAGCTTCTTTCTTAGAACTGCACACCTGTGGAACTCTCTTCCATTTCCCTGCTTCCCAACTGACTGCAATATGGTCGTCTTCAAGTTCAACATGAACAAGGTCTTGATGAGCCATCCCCTTTACCAACTATGATATTGTCCCATTGACTCCTGTACACTCATTAACCCTTATCCTCGAGTGGCGTACAGGCCTTGATAAGTGGTGACTCCTTTGTATTAAAAAAAAAATACTAAGATATCTATCACTGATGCTTCTAGCACACTTTGTTTTTCTCTCCTCTGTTTATAAAGGCGATACAAAAAGGAAAGTATAAAAAGATTGGAATAGAGCATTATAAATGGAAGTAAATATCAAAGCAGCAATAATACTATTTAACCCACAATCGGAGAGAGAGAGAGAGAGAGAGAGAGAGAGAGAGAGAGAGAGAGAGAGAGAGAGAATAGAAAGAGACTAATTTTCGATTTTGTCATTTTTTTCTATGTTTAACTGCTTTATTTACTTTTAATAGTGCTCCGGAGACCTCTTTAAATGTAAAGATGCTCAATAGCCTAAACGGAGCAGGTGTATTTAAACACAATGTTCTGTCTTTCTTTTAAATGTTGTTGCATGGAAACCATAATCCACAGTGCTCAATATCGTGGATAGAGCAGGTAGTAACCAAAAAGTGCCCAACATCTGGGATAGAGTGGATATGTTCAAAAGTCTGTATTACCTGGGAAAACAAACATCAATATATTTTATTATACTATTTTATACAATGGAAATCTACTCGACGCTTCCTGGGATAGGAAGTTGCCAATATCTTAAATAAGGCAGGTGTGTGAAATTCCTATTTTTTTTTTTTTTACAGCTCGGGTAACGCCGGGTATATTTGCTAGGTTTTTCATAATTCAAACAATTTAACTGGAGCTCAATGTTAGACACTATTTCTAATTTTATTATAATCGGATAATTCTTGGTGATTAAAACACACACACACACACACACACACACTGGTTTGGCTACATGATATTGTCTCATGGTGGAGTCCCTGTATCATACATTAAGGTAGTGGGGATACCCATTTAATTAGACACAAAATCAGTTTTTTTTTTCAAGATCCTCTAAAAATAAGCATCCTGGATCGAGATAAAAATATAATAAATCAGCTCAGTCTAGAAGGATGTCTCCTTCACTGACTGCGAGAACAGATGTAGCGTAGTATGAGAACAGATACTATACTTTACTCCTAGCCAAAAAGCGGTGGGTTTGTTAGTCTCTTTATTTATATGAATTTGTGCAGGGGTGCGCATTAAAAGTGTAAATGCGCACCTTATTCTGTAAGAGAATATGATAATTGATTATTTGCATTTCCGGTCGACCTCTCCCCCCTCTTTCACCTCCCCCTCTTCCCACAAAAAGAAATGGTGTGAATATTAAATGAGGATCTTTCAGATAGAAATGGCATGGAGCCAAACTCTCAATTGGCTCCACAGAATGTACAAGTGGAATGCAGCCAGGCCGGTGTTTCTATTTCATTGTGGAGCCTGATTGAGTGGCATCCGAAAACAACTATGCCCCTTTGTCTGACGATTCAAGTGTTATCGCAGAAAAGATGAGGACAAACTTTAGTTGCATTGTGTTTGTGTATAATGTGGACAAAACCGGAAGGCTGAGTTGGTGTACACAGTCGATTCTTTTGTGTTAACAAATAAATAAATAAATTTAAAAAGAAAAAAAAAGGTATTATTTATTATGTGTTGTCTAGACGAATTAACTAACCTAATTGTAAATTTAGCAAATTTTCAAAGGCCGGTGTTTCCGAATGACTGATCTTTCTCTTAAAACTATCTATCGACCCCTTTTTGCCTTGCAAGAATGCGAAAAAAAAAAAAAAGTCTGATGTTAAAAATGATTTTACGTTGTTATTGACAAATATTATTAATTCAGCTCTGATTATGGAAAGCGACCGCATGGAACAGTGGAAATACTATATACTAGCAGGCCGTCCGGCGTTGCTCGGTCGTAAAATACGCATAAATATTATATTTTAATAAATGCAGAATTCTAATCTCTATCTTCGCTATTATACGAAAGTCACTTCCTGCGTGTGTGAGTTCTTTCCTTACAGGTTCCAAAACGGCTGAGCCCACATTCTGCAAATTTCACACAAAGCTAATTTATATGTCTGGTAGTGTTCTTAGATATGTTTTATACAGAAATTCGTCCGATAATTATCAAAAATCGAAAAATCCGACCCTAAAAATAGTCTTTCTTTCTTATAAATAAAAAGAATTTTTACATGGGAATATTTTTGGTTGCACCGGCAAGTGAGATAATAAAATTTCAGCAAATAATTTCTTCTTAGAAAAAAAAAAGAAAAAAAAGATTCGCTGACATCTGGAAACATAGCTCAGTGGTAGAGCATTCGGCTACAGATTGGATGATCCCCTGTTCAAGCCTGAGTGTACCTCACCATTTTATTTTAATTTTTTCTTATTAATAAATTCAATTTACGATAAAAGAAGAGTCACCATTTAAAATCGCCGCAGATCATTTCTTTGTTTACATCTGTTAAAACTAAACATTAATCAGAAGTGAGTTTCCAGGGCATTCATCGTCAAGCCCAAATATCAGCTGACGTGATATTATAAACAAACACCGATGGAATTTGATGAAGTACATTATCATTAGTATTTATTTTATTTTATTATTATAATTATTATTATTATTTTTTTTTTTTTTTTGCAAATTAGTCCTCTGGGCAAATTATTACTTGTAACATATAATATTCAATAAAATATTGATTCTATAATAATACACACACAATCTAAATAAATTAAAATAGCATGCTTAAACGTATTGTATGATCGGGCAACGCCGGGTGTCCAGCTAGTTGATTATAAATATAACGTTAAATTCCTTTAAATAAAACGAAGTAAAAAAAAAAAAAAAAAAAAAAAAAACGGAAAGAAATTGAGTAGTATGCTTTTTCTAAACAATTTACTTCTTGTAGGAAAAAAAAATACTCGAGCTGAGATCGAAACCGAAACCAAAAGACAGTGAGTCAAGTACGATAACCATTACACCAGCTTGATATAACTTTTAAAATGTTTTCAAACCAACTCGCACTAAATATAAGGAAGCTGTCAATTGTGAAAGAGTTAAAAGCAGATAAAAATCCGGTGGCCACCCACGTAACAATTTTTCAATTTTAACCCCTTAGCAGGTATTTTTTCCAGATGAAAACGGATGAAAGTATTTCACATGTCTGAATACTCTAAATATCAAATTTCACGTCTGTGGATCAAAAATACGTTGAGTATATAGGTTGAGAAGCGTCCTCACACACAGACGCATTCTCACATTTATAGATATATATATAGATCAAATGTCATCACAAAGTCAATCTTGATGGTGAGTGGTTAACGACATGGACTGACAATGTACTAAGTTCGAATCCAGAAAAGTTTACTTAAGATGTTGGCAACCTTCACATGGTTCATCCTTTAAGTACACAATGTTTTTCTAGAAAGAATTCTAACTAGAAAGATATCGGGGAAACCAATGCCAACAATAGAATCATGTGATTCGTATGAATGAATAACAAAGACTATTAAAAACAGAGTATAAAAATGAGGTGCAGAAAATCAAAAGGAAACAGAGTTTAAATCAGGAGTACTCTCAATTATAAATAAACAAAAGAAGCTAAAGAAGAAAAGGAGGAATAATAGGAGGGTCAAGTCAACAAGAAAATAAAATATTTACATTCTTTCCAAGGTCAAGTGTTGGTTTGATGAAAATGTTTCTATGGAACACTTGGCACACTTATCAATTCAAGAAGTCGCTATGTTTAGTAGTCCATAACTGTGTCTTGTGTTGTTTGCAAAGATACCCACTATCTAATCTAGCAACCAGACCTAGTTTTAATTTGCCTGCAAGGAGTCTATATTATAACTGACAAGGATTTGTTTGACAAGTTTAGTCTAATAGGTTCTTGCTTATGTAGTCAATGCTAGCAAGTGCTCGGCTCTCGCGACGATTCTTTCAGATTGGTTGAAATTTGATATCGGCATCCAATCAAAATTAAGTATTTTGATAGAATTGACCAATCAGTATTTAGTAATTCAACCTATAAACATTGAATGTTTTACAGGCTCTCTGCTGTTGTTCATTGTTGTCAAGCTAATCGGAATTCTGCAAGGAACTCAAAAATTGTGCCTCAAAATTGTCTGGTCTGCATGAAGTCCTTTTTCGTTGGTCACCGCTATTTGTTAACATGCAGGAATGCATGTGTTTTAGCTGTGACACTGAAAACAGCAAAGTTAAACGGTTGCATATGAAGTCAGGGAAAGTTCGATCGAAGCTGCACAAAAGAAATGCAGCAGAAGTAACGTTGCCATTTTCACTTTGTTGATTTTGCAGTTTCGTGCTTGACATATCTTTGCTTGTCATATGTAGATGCAAAGATGAGAATGCCTACTGGAGAGAACTTGAATGTCTACTAGACACTATCCACGGGTGTCTTAGGTCTCTCTGTGCAGGAGTTTGTCAGAATAAGCTGGCATGAGGATATTTTTTCCCTAGAAGTAAACCCTGACTAAATATTCAAAACCACATTATAATCGCGACCCAAATAAGATCTCCTCAGTATGACTAACCCACGAGGAATGGTGTAATTTCTGCAAGTGATGTTACTTAAAGAAATAACATGACACTGGGTAATCCACTAGACTAGATGAATTCTTGTTTTGGAATCCAGTTACATTAGGGGACTACAAGAAAGGTATACTATAGGTACGGGCAAAAATGGTGGAATAGAAGTAGGGGGACATAGTTTTGAGAGTCGATTTATCATATTTTTTTGTAGTTTCTTACTACTTTTTGATTGTATTTAAAAAAGATTAGGGACCAAAGTTAATTTCCAAAAGGGGGAAAAAAAGAAAAAGAAAAATTGTACACGGGAATGAAAAAAAAAAAAAAGAGATGAAAAATTTGTTCACGGCGAACTAACAAATTCACGTAAATTTTGAAGTTAAATAAATTTATTGCAAACATCCTTTGTAAGATAAATATTAGTTTTCTGGGTTTATTTCAAAGATAATTAGTAAAGTAAATTCCCAAGATATTGAATAAACTAAAAAATTAGCCGCCACAAACGAAAGATTCTCGCTTCATTAAACCACAAAAAAAAAGTCCTTGTCACATAGCTTATACGAAAGCCCAAATCTCAGATAGTCAAAACGCTGTCTGAAAATGACGTCAGGTAGTTTAAGGGAAGTAGGGGGAGCTGATTTTCTTTTTTTTTTTTTTACCAGCCGTGCATCCGTACATTCGTATCGTGAACGTTTGTTTAATTTTTACCATATTTTTAATTTAATTATTTTCTATGTTCCTGCTTTTAAATCAAATTTTTATTAATTTTATTTTTCCAGATTAAATAAAAATTATGTTACGCCGAAAGTTTCACATTCATGCAAGCCAGGAAAATATTAGAATCTTACGTATAAAAATATTAGAATCTTACGTATAAAAATATTAGAATCTTACGTATAAGAATTCTGCAAAACGTGTAATCTAAAAAAAAAAAAAAAAGTAAAAATATTTTTTGTAATTATATTTTTTTTGTGTGAAAATCTTAAAAAAAACAATGCTTAATTCAATGATAATATCGATAGTTCAAGAAATTAACTTTACGTCGAGCTATATCGATTTCATTAATACGGACTTTAGGGACTTTTTTTCGTAATGTTCCTGTAAAAATTAATCTTTTAATTGTTATAATTTACAATACTTTATTTTCATAAAAAAAAGCAAAAATAAATTCTTGCATTTTTTTTTTTAACTACTGAAAACCATAACTTTAGTAAAAGTATTTTTGTTTAAGCAAAATAATACATTTCCACTAAGGTTTAAATAAAAATAATGGATTCATTATATTCCGTGATCATCATTTGATAAATACCTAAAATTTTATTTTATTAAAATTGTTTAATTTCGTGATTTTTTTTATGAATTCTTAAGTAAAGGGAGGGGTCAAAATGTTTATACATTTTGAGCATCGGCATTCATTTTGCACGTACCTAGTATACTATAACAATTGGTCAATTGGGAAGAGGAAAAATATATTCTTAACTTCTTTGCTAATTCCGTGTTTGAGATGTAAATGAGAACTGTAATAGAATATTCGAATATTTATGTATCTCGCATAGAGTTCAAGTTTTAGCCTCCAGGAAGGGGCCCCTTGATTTCTGAGAATTTTGACTTAAGTAAAATGAAACAGACAAAATAGAGGACGATGGAAGCTAATGGCGACTTCTTGATTTCGACCAGAGTTCTGCTAGGCATGTAGTTCTAACACTACCACATTGCCACTACGACCGCAAAATTGTTACGCACATTTTTATTTTAGGAGTGAAGGAAGAGGAAGAAGGAATAGATAGAGCGAAGGAAGAAAGGAGAGTTTAAAAAATGGGGAAAACATAGCGTAGAAAGAAGGAGTTGGGAAATGTAAAGGAAACAGAGTTTCAATAAGGAGTACCTACTTTTAGAATACGAGTGGGGATAGAAGAGAACCACCAAGAAAATTGAAGAAGGTATAGAAGAAAGGAAGATATGGTGGAGGAGCAAGTGAAACAAAAGTAGAGAGTATGGAAAAAAAATCGGGAATAAGTAAAAGTATACGGAGGGAGGAAGGGGGGAGTACACAGAGAGAGAGAGAGAGAGAGAGAGAGAGAGAGAGAGAGAGAGAGAGAGAGAGAGAGAGAGAGAGAGAGAGAGAATAAAATACTTTCAAGCTAAAAGAAAAATATATTAGTGAATAAATGCAAAAAAAAAATCCCTTTGTTCAAATTTACAATAAAAGTAGTTGTGACGTAAAAAAAAAAAAAAAAAAAAAAAAATAATAAAAAAAATAAAATAAAAAAAAATGATTGAATGTAAAAGAAAAAACAAAACTGGATTTTCTGAAGATAGCTAAGATACGTTCATCCAATCTGCAATGATATTTTAAATTAAACCGTGACCGACCAACGAATATGCTATCTTAAACTTAAGCATGACTGACCAACGAATATGCTATCTTAAACTTAAGCATGACTTACCAACTAAAATGCGATTTTAAACTTAAGCATGACAGACCAACAAAAATGCTATTATAAAGTTTAGCATGACAGACCAACAAAAATGCTATTATAAAGTTTAGCATGACAGACCAACAGAAATGCTATTTTAAAATTTAGCATGACAGACCAACAAAAATGCTATTATAAAGTTTAGCATGACAGACCAACGAAAATGCTATTTTAAAATTTAGCAAGACAGACAAGCAAAAATGATATTTAAAATTTAATTGTGACAGACCAATGAAAATGCTATTTCAAATTTTAGCATGGCAGACTAAAGAATACTATTTCCAACGTAATCGTGACCGACCAATGGACCAACTGACTGAGCCTTTTTTTTCTTTTTTTTAAAAAATGTGTTGACGCATATGAAAATGAGAACTAATGGTGATATTACGTGGGAGGCAAGCGAAACCTAAAATAGGTTTCCCCAGAATTAATTGGTAGAATATCGCATTGTATGGTTCCATATGTAAGCACAAACACAAAAAGTAGGAGAGAAACAGGAAGAAAAAATATGTTTAGAACGATTTCAATGGAGATATGAAAGGCCTAATATATATATATATATATATATATATATATATATATATATATATATATAATATAATATATAAAGACTATATGGATCAACCAACGTTTCAACGTAAACACGTCTCGTCAAGGGTTCAAAACCTCTACACTGATCGACCAACGTTTTGTTGTCAATACGTCTCGTCAGGGGGTTTGGGTTAGGGTTATTGAACTCCTGATTGAAGTCCTTTTTCGTTGGTCACCGCTATTTGTTAACATGCAGGATTGCATGTGTTTTTCCCGTGACACTGAAAACAGCAAAGTTAAACGGTTGCATGTGAAGTCAGGGAAAGTTCGATCGAAGCCGCACGAAAGAAATGCAGTTGAAGTAACGTTGCCATTTTCACTTTGTTGATTTGCAGTTTCGTGCTTGACATATCTTTGCTTGTCATATGTAGATGCAAAGATGAGAATGCCTACTGGAAAGAACTTGAATGTCTACTAGACACTATCCTCTGGTGTTTTAGGTCTCTCTGTACAGGAGTTTGTCAGAAAAACCTGGATGAGGATATTTTTTCCCTAGAAGTAAACCCTGACTAAATATTCAAAACCACATTATATTCGCGACCCAAATAAGATCTCCTCAGTATGTCTAACCCACGAGGACTGGTGTAATATATGGTGAATATATATATAAAAATGTACGAGGATATGTGCATATATATATATATATATATATATATATATATATATATATATATATATATATGTATAGATATATGGCATAAAACAGTTGGCCGATTCATGTAGGGTCTTTGTAACGTTATATAATTTTACTTATAAAAGCTTTACTCACGTATTGAGCACTTTTGAAAGAGTATCGTTTTAGTTCATGAACTTATTTAACAGCATATATATATGTGTGTGTGTGTGTGTGTGTGTGTGTGTGTGTGTGTGTGGCACACACAAATGTATGCACTAAGTGTCGTACCATTGTTAACAGCTTCTCAGAAACCATGGTTCGTTTTTATTTAAGTTTATTTCTACAGTCTAAATCTTGTGATCATTTTGTCTCCCCAGTCTCCCCGCGTCAACGTCTGAGTAAAACCAATTTTATGGAACGCCTCACCATTCCCTACATCCGTAGTGGACTCCGGTGTAATAAACAAGCCATCTCCTGTCACCGAGCTGCATTATTCGCACTCAGGTCACCCCCTTCTCCCGCCCACCGGTACACCCCCCCCCTTTGCTTTACTAGAAGACAGGTTTCTCTTACAACGCTCTTAGTTCTTGCACGTTGAATCTTGTTAGTACCCATCGGCATCGCGTTTAACGATGGACCGACCTCTGAATCGTAGCGCAGCTCTCCAGAAAATGGAAATGAATGTCATGAAAATTCTAGCGCCCGAGCGAGAGTTGGAATATGATGTGGTAATCGGCTTTAGTGCCGAGCGGATGTCTCGTTTGATGAAAGTAGTGCAAGAAGACGCGCTCAGTCAGTATAGAGGAGGAACTTTCAAATACCGACACCATTGTGTATCGATATGTATGATTGGAAGGTGAAGGGTGATGCAGAATGTAAGTTTATGACGACGCTTCGCCATTTTTAAAGGTTATGGGCTAAACTATGTGCGGTTTCTATTCTTAAAGTTTCCATTGTGACTTCTTTTATTTTTCAAATTTTCTTATCGGTTTGCTATGCTGGGGATGTCAGACACTGACACACTATCGCAGACATTCATCGAGAGATCTTTTTAAGATTCTTACCGTCCGTTTAAGTGCAATTGTTTATATCTCTCTTGCACTTGGTTCAGCGGATATATTTGCCAAGCAGTTTTTTGCAATACTTTTTATAAGTCCGCCTGCTCTAATAATTACTGAAATAATGAACATCTTGCTAGGATTCTTATTTCTTTTCATGTCGTACTACAGACATTGCTATTTATTATCCCCCCCTCAGCTGTGTTTAAGTCAGTATCATCAATCTAAAATTAAGATTGGTAATTGATTGAAAGATAGTTTAAAAAGTAGAAATACGAAAATATGGCGGTTTATAAATTTCATGGCTAACAGAAAATAATGGAATTAAAAAAAAAAAAGATAGAAGAATGGGTGGAGGAAATATGTTCATATATGTAGTGTAAGTGTAGTTCGTCGTCTGAAAAGTGGTTATTTTGGAATATTTTTTATATATATACATACATTTATGCACATGTATAAATGTATGTACACACATGTATGTAAATATTTAAATGTACATATATATACACATGTATATATTTTTACAAATGTATATATACATATGTACATATATATATACATGTGATATAATTACATATATATACATGTATAAAAATATACACATGTATGCATGTATAAATATATATACATCTATAGATGTATATATATGTATATATATACATGTATATACACACATGAATATATGTACATATATACACACGTGTCTCTTCTCTCTTCAGTAGTCCGTCGCTGACGACGATGACGTTGCACCATGCCTAACAGTCCCAGATAGATTACGCCTGATGGACTCGCTGGTGACTGTGGAGTCCAATTCGTGAATTGCATACACGGCCGCAGGCAGCACAAGGGAAGATGCCGTCTGCCCGCTGCGCCGCGTGCCTTTGGTGTCTTCTTCGCTCTGCTCGGTCCTTATAGGTGGAGGTGAAAGTTTCCAAGCCCTCTTGGCAGATGTTTCGCCATTTTCTTCGATCAGCAGCAGCATGTTCGATGGCGTTGGATTCTATGCCACACTTTTTAAATGATGTTTTCAGTTGGTCCTTGAAACGTTTACGTGGACCCCCAGGGTTGCGTCTGCCCTCTGCAAGTTCCCCGTAGAGGACCTTGCGTGGGAGCCTTTCTGCTGGCATCCGGATGGTGTGACCAAGCCACCTAAGTTGTCTATTAGTTAGAATTATTTCAAGTGGGTCCATTTGAGTGCGCCTGCGTATCTCATTGTGTGGCACCCTGTGCCAGCATTTTAAACCACACGTGTATATATATATATATACACACCTGTATATATATAGATATATATACACACACACATATATGTACAAATATGTATATATATACATGTATATAAATGTATATATATGTGTGCATATGTGTATATATCTATATATACATATACATATAATATGTACAAATGAGTGTTTATACATATGTATATATACATATATATGTATAAGTATATATATATATATTGATATATATGTAAAATAATATTTATATATATTCATATATATATGTATATACATGTTTATATATATATTGATATATATATATATATATATATATATATATATATATATATATATATATATGTATATGTCAAATGTATGAGGGTATGTGTATATATGTATAGATATATGAATATATATATATGTGTAGCTATATGAATATATATATGTGTAGATATATGAATATATATATATGTGTAGATATATGAATATATATATGTAGATATATGAATATATATATATATGTGTAGATATATGCATGTATATATATATGTATATATATATGTGTGTAGATATATGCATGTATATATATATGTATATATATATATGTAAATATATATAAGTATATATATATATATATAAATATACAGTACATATGTATATAATCAAATAAAATCATATATATATATATATATATATATATATATATATATCGTGTATATTTAGGTAGCAGGTTTTACATTAAACATATTGTTGAAAAGCACGGAAAGTTTCTGTTAAATGACTTTCTTTTTTCTTTTTTCCAATTTACTTATTAATCTTTCTGTAGTGTAATCGAATGTTTGTAGGATTCTTATGTTAGCAGAAACCGTGCAACAACACATAACACATTAATCCTACAAACAAACCGCGGCCCTAGGATACGTTTTTTTTAGGTTGCGATGTAGAATATGTTTTTTCGGCTTCTGGTTCCGGTATTTGCCCCGTCTTGAAGTTTTATTTATAATTTTATTTGATTACTAGACTACCCGTAACCCGTTGGGTCAGTATGTTATATTAGCTATGCCATTCATATATGAGCGTTACACTTGTGACGTAAAGAAAATCTTTTTTTTTTTTTTTTTTTTTTTTTTACATAACAGAAACATTTCTATGAAAGTATATTAAAAGGAAAAATCAAGGACGGATCCCTCAAACATGAAAAAAAAAAAAGATCCTCCCTATTCGTGTAAAGTAACCTATTTTTCCGAATAATCGCTCAAAAATCGAAAATTAAACATGATTTTCCTACGAATCGAACGCCGACGAAAGTCATTTAGCAGCAAAAATGTACATGAACCTACCGATTAGAAATATAAGAATGAAAAACCCATATCGGAATCCTTCAATCAAGTTATAGAAACTAAAAAAAAAAATTAATAAATAATTAATAAAACCCGAAACAAAAAAAAAAAACTTAAAAAAAAAAACTAAATAAATAAAACTAATATTGAAACAGATGAGTAAATGTGTCAGCAAATTCACCGTTCTCACACAACTATTTTGTATCTCGAAATGTAAGAAAAGGAAAGAAGGAAAAGGGACGGATAGACAGTAGTAGTAGTAGTAGTAGTCTTGGCTTTACTACAATTGTTCTTATGTAAACTGGTTAAAGTTGTTTAGTTGTAAGAAAATAGCGACAATATAGTTGTAATAAAGAATAGTTGCAAAACACCCCCACTCTTTCCATGTTATCATCAATCAGGTTATAGAAACTTAAAATCTAAAAAAAAATAATTAATAAAACCTGAAACAAAAAAATAAAACCTAAATAAATAAAATAAAATAAAACTAATATTGAAACAGATTAGTAAATGTCTCAACAAATTCACAGTTCTTACGCAACTATTTTTTATATAGAAATGTAAACAAAAAATAAAAAAAGAAGGAAGGAAGAAAAAGGGACGGATAGAAAGTAGTAGTAGTAGTAGTAGTAGTAGTAGTAGTAGTTTTGGCTTTACTACAATTGTTCTTATGTTTGTCAACGGGTTAAAGTTGTTTAGTTGTTAGAAAATAGCGACAGTATAGTTGTAATAAAGAATAGTTGCAAAACACCCCCACTCTTCCTATGTTAAATAATAATTTCGAAATAATAAAGTTGATATTTCAGTGCGCAGGTCAAAATCTGCAAAAGAAGCGATTTGTGTTTATTTGTTTTCGTTGTTATGGGTTAATGTTTATGCGCGCATGCGCAACCGGATGTCGTAAACCGGACAGTGGGTTACACCACTCGTTACAAGGTCATTTGAGTTTTATGATGATATGTGTACTGTATTTTGTTACTGATTTTTAATGCCGTATTCCGGGGTTCAACTGTACTGAATAAAGATTAATATTTAAATTGGAAAAAAATAAAAAAAAGTCGTAAAACAGAAACTGTCCGTGCTTTTGCACTATATATATATATATATATATATATATATATATATATATATATATATATATATATATATAGTTCATGAAAGAGCTTAAAAAGTTCAATCTGCCAAACTTTGAAAGGCGAATTTTTAAAAGCAATATAGCGGCCTCGAATAATAAATAAAAATGATAAAAAAATAATAAAAATGAAATTTGTTCTAGTTTTCTTTCAGCCTTTGGGTCTAAGAATGTGTTTTATATAAAATAAATAGTTTTTATATTTTTTGTCTGGCAAATAATTTACGCCGCTAAACTACACATTTACCAAAATAAAAAATAAACACTTGAATTAATGTTTATACACGTTATTTTTTTAGGTTCACAAAATCGTGAGCTTTTTTTAGGAGAGTGATCCCTTCTACAGAAATATCTGGTGGAGAGAGTATCAGATACTTCTTTTGGGGGCGATTATATTTACATGTTTTTATCCGTTCCTTTATTTTTGAAATTGTTGTGGGGGTATCCACGTTACCCATGATGAAAATGATTAGTATAGCAGGCGTGTTTCAAACGGAACTTCATGTCAACCAAGGCAACGCCGGGTACCCATGCTAGTATATATATATATATATATATATATATATATATATATATATATATATATATATATGAGTTTAAACAGTTATAAAGTAGCCAAAGAATAGGGAAGAACTTCAACTCGCTGTTTCAAGTTTAAAAAAAATACCTTTATTCCTCATTCTCCCACCACGCGTGACTTCTCATTACGGCTGACGTCACTTACGTCTCTAAAGTGATCTTAAACGTGATCCTTGTCCTCTCGAACATGCTCGTCGGTCTGTGCGCACGTCCTTTTTATAGTCTTATTACTTTTCCTTACTGTGATGTCACTTCGCACACAGCTCGGCATTTGCGTACAGCCGCCATCCGCGCATCCGCGCTGTTATGTATGTATGTATGCATGTATGTATGTATGTATGTATGTATGTATGTATGTATGTACCACAAATAAAACCGAATACATTTTAAAGATGATTAAGAAAGGAATAGTTTTTATTGCTTATCACGAGGCAGCCTCTTTTTGTTTTGATAAAAATCAAACGCGTAACAGCAAAAAGCACATTAAGAAATATAATAATGAAAAAATAATGATAATTAAAAAAAAAATG
Source organism: Euprymna scolopes (assembly GCF_053919585.1). NCBI lineage: Eukaryota > Metazoa > Mollusca > Cephalopoda > Sepiida > Sepiolidae > Euprymna > Euprymna scolopes. Next base: position 69,551,298 of record NC_136503.1, on the reverse strand, counting down.
GTGATAATAAAAAAAAATGATACTACTAAAAAAAAAAATGGAATATCAGGTGTTGGAAGAGTACGGCATTAGAGATTTGCCGATACAATTTCCTCACCAAAAGAAAGTTCTAAGAAAATGAGTGTATGTGTGTGTGTGGGGGAGGGGGGACAGACAAAATTACCAAAATAGAATTTGAGGAATTTGAACAATTTTGTCAATGTTATCTGAAATCTGAATGGTAGTGTTAAAAAAAAGAAGAAAAAAAATTAAATAAGAAAATTTTAAAAACTAAAACTAAAATAAACGTCAAAACTTTAAAGGCTAAACAATAAAAGTACAAATTGATTTTTTTTCAACTGAAAATGACAAAATTGAAAGTAAAAAAAAAAAAAAAATAGAAAAGAACGAGAAAAATGAATTTTAAATAAAAAAAAACCCAGAAAATATTTTAAGAAAAAAATGCTTTTATAAATGAAGATTTTTTTTTTAACAAGCAAATATGTCTGCACCCCCCCCCCCGCACCCCCGTTTTCCATCACAGTGAAAGCAAAGACAGGGAGAGGTTAAAAAAAAAAAAAGAAATATAGGAGAGAGGCGCAAATGGATAGTGAAATAGAGAGGGGGATGGAGAGAAAATAATGCAGAGAGGGAATAATGTAAAGAGATTAATGCAAAGACAGAGAGTGAGACTCATGTAGAGATATGTAAAGATGAAGTCATATATATATATATATATATATATATATATATATATATATATATATATATATATATATATAACAGAAAGAGAGAGAGAGAGAGAGGTGGAGGGAGGAGGGTAATCTTAATAAAAAGAGACTAATATACAGTAGCGTCCAAAACTAAGGGACAGAATTTGAAAACCTGGTCTTCGAGACAAGATCAAAGTGTAGTATCTGTTCCGGCAGATGCTGCAAGCAGGGACCATATGTGGGGGCTGCCCCGCATATAAGACCTTGGTCAATGTAGGGGCGGCCCTTCGTACCAATTGTCACTATCCAGCTCCCCTACTCCCTGGGGAGTTGGTCCCCATTTCCCCTTCACTCCTCACATTAAAAATCGGCCTTGTGCCTAATTTGCTCGGTGGGGAAGCAAATAAATACCATCTGTTCTTCAGATGCTGCACTTCAATTTCTTGTTCTCTGTCAGTGGAGGAGAAATCCTTCACGACTGAGACAATTTTTATTTTTGCTCCTTTTCTCCACATTAAAAAACGACCCTGGTGTCTAACTCTGTCCTGTGGGGAGGCATTGTAAATAGGAACAACTGTGAAAAGCTGAAATTTTTGACAACTGGTAGTCATTATCACCCATAATAACATACGAAAATTTAAATCATTTGCAAAGAATAGAAAAAAAAATTATAGCAATTATTTATTTATTTAAAAAATAGGAACGTCGAAAAGTAAGGGACAAAATTGAGAAAAAAGGGGGGAAGCTTCATAATTGAACTGATCTTAATATCGACACATAAACAAACGAAATGCAAAACACACTAGCACACACGTACATATGTATGCATACGTAAATCCGAACCGACACATTAAAATACACACACACACACACACACACACACACACACACACGTACGACCACGCCTACAGACACAAAATTCCACCCCATCTCTAATTTAGCACATTTAACAATATCAACATTGATTTACTACGAGCCCAACAACACTAAGAAATATCTAGAATCACAGTGTAGTATCTGTCCGTGTACTACACCCACTTCTTCTACCCTCGGTCAGTGGAGAAGATATACTTCGTGACTGAGACAATTCTTATTCTTATTCTTGTGCCTATCCAGAACGGACGAGATTTTCCCCACACTAAAACCCAGTCCTGTGGGGAGACAAATAAATAGGAACACTAAGAAACACCCTATGTTTGTTTCATAAATTTCGCTGTATTTTCGTTAATTCATTTATCACATTATTTGCATTGATAGTCAATCGTTGTGAATCCACTCTCCATCTTCCAAGAATGACATAATTTTTCTTACAATTACCAAATTATAAATAATATGAGTATCTAAACAGAATAAGACTAAAACGAACATCAAAATAGAAAGAAATTAAAATCTGAAAATAAAAACTGAATGACAACATTCTACCATAAAATGAATTCTAGACAAAGCTTACTAAAACTATAAAACAGAACACACATTCCACAAACCAATACAAGGAAACACACACACACACACATACACGAAATCATACACCCTTTCCTACGCACACACATACGCACACAAAGACATTTATATGACCAAGCACTAATGCACTCCACACATCTCCACACAAATAAGAAAAATAAAGAAAGAAAATGAAAAAAATGAAAAACGCAAAGAGCAAAGAACAATAACATTTAGTGATTATGTACTGACCTCTAATAAACAAGGTACAAGGGAAGGGTGGAAATACACACATGGAAACGTTTAGAAACATTTACAAATCTTGGATGGAAACATCTATCATCCAAAATAGTTAGCAAAAAGGCTATTCTACATTTGAAACATTTTAAATATTTTACATTGTGAATATTTTACAAACATTCTGAAGAGGACGCTTTAAAGAACGCCGGAAACGCGCTAAAACTTAGAGAGGAAGTTTTAATGTCTATGTATTATTTGCTCATTGTTGCTTAACTTTGATGACTAACGTAAAGCATTTTCTATTCCAAAATAGT
>NC_136503.1:69528236-69531012 GCF_053919585.1 Euprymna scolopes | reverse complement strand
AAAACCTAAATAAATAAAATAAAATAAAACTAATATTGAAACAGATTAGTAAATGTCTCAACAAATTCACAGTTCTTACACAACTATTTTGTATATAGAAATGTAAACAAAAAATAAAAAAAGAAGAAAGGAAGGAAGAAAAAGGGACGGATAGAAAGTAGTAGTAGTAGTAGTAGTAGTCTTGGCTTTACTACAATTGTTCTTATGTTTGTCAACGGGTTAAAGTTGTTTAGTTGTAAGAAAATAGCGACAGTATAGTTGTAATAAAGAATAGTTGCAAAACACCCCCACTCTCCCCATGTTAAATAATAATTTCGAAATAATAAAGTTGATATTTCAGTGCGCAGGTCAAAATCTGCAAAAGAAGCGATTTGTGTTTATTTGTTTTCGTTGATATGGGTTAATGTTTATGCGCGCATGCGCAACCGGATGTCGTAAACCGGACAGTGGGTTACACCACTCGTTACAAGGTCATTTGAGTTTTATGATGATATGTGTACTGTATTTTGTTACTGATTTTTAATGCCGTATTCCGGGGTTCAACTGTACTGAATAAAGATTAATATTTAAATTGGAAAAAAATAAAAAAAAAGTCGTTAAACAGAAACTGTCCGTGCTTTTGCACTATATATATATATATATATATATATATATATATATATATATATATATATATATATATATAGTTCATGAAAGAGCTTAAAAAGTTCAATCTGCCAAACTTTGAAAGGCGAATTTTTAAAAGCAATATAGCGGCCTCGAATAATAAATAAAAATGATAAAAAAATAATAAAAATGAAATTTGTTCTAGTTTTCTTTCAGCCTTTGGGTCTAAGAATGTGTTTTATATAAAATAAATAGTTTTTATATTTTTTGTCTGGCAAATAATTTACGCCGCTAAACTACATATTTACCAAAATAAAAAATAAACACTTGAATTAATGTTTATACACGTTATTTTTTTAGGTTCACAAAATCGTGAGCTTTTTTTAGGAGAGTGATCCCTTCTACCGAAATATCTGGTGGAGAGAGTATCAGATACTTCTTTTGGGGGCGATTATATTTACATGTTTTTATCCGTTCCTTTATTTTTGAAATTGTTGTGGGGGTATCCACGTTACCCATGATGAAAATGATTAGTATAGCAGGCGTGTTTCAAACGGAACTTCATGTCAACCAAGGCAACGCCGGGTACCCATGCTAGTATATATATATATATATATATATATATATATATATATATATATATATATATATATATATATATATATATATATATGAGTTTAAACAGTTATAAAGTAGCCAAAGAATAGGGAAGAACTTCAATTCGCTGTTTCAAGTTTAAAAAAAATACCTTTATTCCTCATTCTCCCACCACGCGTGACTTCTCATTACGGCTGTGACGTCACTTACGTCTCTAAAGTGATCTTAAACGTGATCCTTGTCCTCTCGAACATGCTCGTCGGTCTGTGCGCACGTCCTTTTTATAGTCTTATTACTTTTCCTTACTGTGATGTCACTTCGCACACAGCTCGGCATTTGCGTACAGCCGCCATCCGCGCATCCGCGCTGTTATGTATGTATGTATGCATGTATGTATGTATGTATGTACCACAAATAAAACCGAATACATTTTAAAGATGATTAAGAAAGGAATAGTTTTTATTGCTTATCACGAGGCAGCCTCTTTTTGTTTTGATAAAAATCAAACGCGTAACAGCAAAAAGCACATTAAGAAATATAATAATGAAAAAATAATGATAATTAAAAAAAAATGGTGATAATAAAAAAAAATGATACTACTAAAAAAAAAAATGGAATATCAGGTGTTGGAAGAGTACGGCATTAGAGATTTGCCGATACAATTTCCTCACCAAAAGAAAGTTCTAAGAAAATGAGTGTATGTGTGTGTGTGGGGGAGTGGGGGCAGACAAAATTACCAAAATAGAATTTGAGGAATTTGAACAATTTTGTCAATGTTATCTGAAATCTGAATGGTAGTGTTAAAAAAAAAGAAAAAAAAAAAATTAAATAAGAAAATTTTAAAAACTAAAACTAAAATAAACGTCAAAACTTTAAAGGCTAAACAATAAAAGTACAAATTGATTTTTTTTCAACTGAAAATGACAAAATTGAAAGTAAAAAAAAAAAAAAATAGAAAAGAACGAGAAAAATGAATTTTAAATACAAAAAAAACCAGAAAATATTTTAAGAAAAAAATGCTTTTATAAATGAAGATTTTTTTTTTAACAAGCAAATATGTCTGCACTCCCCCCGCACCCCCGTTTTCCATCACAGTGAAAGCAAAGACAGGGAGAGGTTAAAAAAAAAAAAGAAATATAGGAGAGAGGCGCAAATGGATAGTGAAATAGAGAGGGGGATGGAGAGAAAATAATGCAGAGAGGGAATAATGTAAAGAGATTAATGCAAAGACAGAGAGTGAGACTCATGTAGAGATATGTAAAGATGAAGTCATATATATATATATATATATATATATATATATATATATATATATATATATAACAGAAAGAGAGAGAGAGAGAAGTGGAGGGAGGAGGGTAATCTTAATAAAAAGAGACTAATATACAGTAGCGTCCAAAACTAAGGGACAGAATTTGAAAACCTGGTCTTCGAGACAAGATCAAAGTGTAGTATCTGTTCCGGCAGATGCTGCAAGCAGGGACCATATGTGGGGGCTGCCCCGCATATAAGACCTTGGTCAATGTAGGGGCGGCCCTTCGTACCAATTGTCACTATCCAGCTCCCCTACTCC
>NC_136503.1:69515736-69518236 GCF_053919585.1 Euprymna scolopes | reverse complement strand
GTAATACCAAGAGACCAAAACGAACGATATACTACAATTATGAAAATGTTTCATTGGGAAGAGGAAAATAATATTCTCAATTTCTTTACTAACTCAGTGTTTGAGAGATAAAGAACTTTAATGGAACATTTGAATATCTATGTATCTCATCTAGAGTTCAAGTGTTAGCCCCAGGTAGTGGGCCCCTTGATTTCTGAGAACTTTTGACTGAAGTAAAATGAATTGAGAGAGAGAGGTGAGAGACTAAGAAAACATAATGACGGTAAGGGAGAGAAATATTAAGGAAGCAGAATGGTTGCAAGGGAAAGAGAGAGAGAGAGAGAGAGAGAGACTATGAAAGTAGAGTGAAGGTAAGAAATAGAGAGAGACTAAAAAAAAAAAAGAGAGAAAGAGAGACAGAAGCGTAGAGTGTGTGAATAGGGAGAATGAATGAGGAAGCTGGCAATGGTATGAAGAAACGTCAATTTGGAAAGGATATTTTAAAAATAAATTTGATAATTTTCCAAATTTGCTTCTGTTTTACGCCATATCAACCGTGAGATGCCGATGCAAAATACATACAGGGTGGAACGATAAATTTGTCGCCCGAAAGAAAACAATACAACAGCTTTATTTTAAAACTTTTATTGAAAAAAATCAATTCAGGTAATTTGATTATGTAGTAGAGATGACATCTATTCAATGCAGTCGCCTTCAGCTTCAATCATTGCCTCAACATGGGTCTGGAACTTGGAGCATGCTTTTTCCACAAATGCTGGCAGGAGATCGGAACAGATGGTGGTGATCAGGGTGGTTTTGGTGTTGTGGGAGGTCATGTTGGTGATGTTCTCGACGTATGATCAAACGAGGTAGTCCAGCAGGTTCAGGAGAATGAGGGTGAGTGAGATGAAGGGTAAAAAGTCGTAGCACTCCTTCTGAAGCCAAGCCTGAGTCTCTTTGGACTTGTGGGCCAGCACCGACTCCTACTGCCACACCCAGGGTCTGCCAGCGGTTACGGGTATAACCACACTCTTCAGCACACCCAGGTACACTTTGGTGTTCTTTCAACACACCTTTGAAGATGTGAGGTAGCATGTGACCCTCACTTGAAACCATACCAAAGACCAGGACCATGGCTGGAAACTTTGTTTTCATCACTCTGAACACGTTCCTGTTATTCACGGCAATCCAGCGATGCATTTTGAAGATGCTGGCAATGGTCCTGTTTTCATAACTTGGATCTGTAGAGAGCATGAATTGTACAGCAGCGCATCTCTGATCTCGATCGTTGAAAATTGTGTCACTTTCAGACATGATAGAAGGCTGCTATTCTTGTTGCGATTTATACACAACTGGCCAGCTAGTAGATGGTCTACAACAAAAAAAAAAGAAGAAAACCGGTTTTCAGCAAATGGAAATGGAATCATGATGTCTTTTCAAGGGTGACAATTTTATCATTCTATTCTGTATTAAGAAAAAAATTTGTTTGTATTTGAACAAGTTATAATTTAGCTCATAACTGAAAGGGGTAAATTAGGAGTTCATACCTTTAACAAAATTATTAGCATGTAACCGTATTAAATAGATACAATTTGATTTGACCTTGATGTTACCCAGGGTTTCCCAAGTACAAGCCACCAGAGGGGCATTACAAGACTTCAGGTGTGTGGTGGCCAAATTTATCATATTGGGGGTCGCTGAGATCGTTTAGGCTGTTTGGCTGTTTTGTTTTACGGCATATCAACATTTTAGGTTATTTAATGCCGAACGCAGTTATTTTGGAAATAGTATTCATGTTGCATCCATTTATTTTGTAGAAGGTTTTTATTCTTCAAGCTCTTTGTATCTTCAATCGCTAGTTTTTAGTGTTTGGTTTGGTTTGGTTGTTTTATAGTGCATTTTATCGTTTTTGTTCCCTGCCCTGCAGAACATGAATGAGTTTTGCAATGGGAGAGGGAAAAGTGTTACAATATTAATGCTTGGTACATTTTAAATTAGGAAAGCAGTCAGGAAGTGGGGGAGGTAGGAAGAGAAAGGGGAAATGGGGAAAAAAGAAAAGGGGGGGAAGTTGGGTTGTTTTTTTTTGTTTTTTGTTTTGCAGAACATAATTACGTTTTGAAAAAAAAAAAGGAAGTAGAAAAACAAAAAAACAAAAAAAAAAAAAACATCAATGTTAAGTGCATTTTATCTCAGGAAGCCAATATCTTCAGACAGCCTGATCTGGTAGCACCAGTGAGATCCTATAGAGTGGCGGTGAAAGAGAGCTTTTAGTAATGTTAATAGGTGTTTCTCAACTTATTGCTGACCATCCACAACAATATTGATCGGTGATTCCTGTGATTATTATTCCGATTTTTATTGATTATCGATTATTGTATTAGCAACGTTATGATTTATGAATTGCCCCATTTGATTTATAGTTGTTACTGTTTTCATTTGATTGAGAGTGTAGAATTTTGTTGAATAAATTATATGAATATTCAATGATTTATTTTCACTTTAATTATGTACTACCACTACT
>NC_136503.1:69500736-69508236 GCF_053919585.1 Euprymna scolopes | reverse complement strand
ACTGTTAAAAACTCGCTCAATATATGTTACCGTGACATAGCTTGACATATATTCGGCGGGTTTTTAATAGTATTTTTTCTAGTTTTTTATTTATAACATCTTTTCCCATACTTACTGTCAAATTAACCTACATTTGTATATATAGTGTCCTAGCAGGTTTGCTTTAGTTTTGTTGCTGTGGGATGGATTTTGGTTAGGGTTTTTCTTTGCTTTGTTGTCTCCCCTGTGGCCTTGGCAGGCCACTAAAATATACTAGCAGTCGACTCGGCGTTGACCGGTTGTAAAATATGCATAAATAGTATTCTTATTTATTCTAAACAGAAATACCGTCGGTATTAAATGTAACGTTAAATTCCTTTAAAAAATGAAGTAAAGAGAAAAAAAACAAAAAAACAAAAAACAACAAAAAATCAATCCCCCCCCCCAAAAAAAAACTTAGACATGTGCGAGCGAGTTTTATATTTTTTCTAAACAGTTCATTTCTTGTAAGAAAAAAAAAAAATACTCGAGCCGAGATCGAAACCAAAACCTAAAGACAGGGAGTCAAGTACGATAACTATTAGGCCAGCTGACGATGATCTTTAAAAAATGTTTTCAAACTTACTTATTCTTAACGTAAGTAATCTGTCATGTGAACGATTCGCGCATACGCAGTCGTGACACAGTTGACAAACATAAAAAATCTGATGACACCCATGTAACAATTTTTTAATTTTGACCCCTTAGCATTCTCTTTTTCGAATGAAAACCGATTAAAACGGTTTCCACATGTCTGAATACCCTATATACTAAATTTCATATACTAAATGTCTGAATAACATACATGCCAAATTTCAAGTCTGTAGATCCAAAATTCGTTGAGTATATAGGTTGTGAACTGTCCTCACTCGCTCACACACATTCTCACTTTTATAGATATATAGTCTAGCAGTCTGATCAGTTTTTTCTCAGTCAAAAAGTAAACGAAAATTTCAACGAGCATAGTTTCTTTACTTAGAACTACCTGTTTGTGGAACAATACCTCGGGGCTGCTTCTCAGGTGACTATAACATGGTCGTTTTCAAGTCTAATGTAAACAAGTGCTTTTTTAAAATAATCAAACACTACGCAAGTTCCAGCATTACCAATCATCACTGCGTTGTCTCTCTGGCCACCTGACATTTATTTATCCTTGTCCTCGAGCGATCTTGATAAAAAAATATACTACACTTTGATCTTAGCTAAAAGGGCAGAAATTCATATCTGATTATGAAAAAATAAATAAATAAATAAAAATAAAAACAAAAATAAAAAACAAAACGAACAATTTTGATTCCATATAACTTAAAAAAAAATTCTACTTACGATTTTTAAATAGTAATTTTCGCTTACCTGAAAGTAAAAAAAAGAAGAAAAAAAGACGTTAGGAAAATCAGACAGTGATTTTTTTTTTTCATTTCAAAGAATTCAATAAATTTGCAAGCATCTTACGAAAATAAAATGATCGATTCAGTAGATAGAAAACTGAGGGAGAAAAAATTGAATTTCATTTTAATATAAAATTTTCTTTTATATAACATAGTTAATATATATAAAACATGGCGCTATAAAATAATGTCTCCTCGTGAGATAATGAATCCAGTGAACTTTCGCTCTATAGTTAAGAGGGTTTTTTTTTTTTTTTTAAATTTTTATTCTTAAGAATTTTGCGAACTTTAAAAGATTTCCATTTCTTTTTATTCAACATTTTTATTCTAAGGAAAGAAAAACAAACTCTCCAACTGCCCCTCCCACCCCGAAAAACACTCATATATCCAAGGGGGAATATAATCAGTATAAATTAGATGAAATGAGACTGAACCCACACGGAATAAGTCCTAACAAGTTTATTGTACAACGGTACAATGTAACGAATAAGAGATTGACACTTGGGCTTCGGGCCGGATCAAAGTGCAGTATCTGTTCCGGCAGATACTGCAAGCAAAGACCATATGTGGGGGCGACCCCACATATAAGACCTTGGTCAATGTAGGGGCGGCCCTCCATACAAATTGTCACTATCCAGCTCCCCTACTCCCCGGGGAGTTGGTCCCCATTTCCCCTTCACTCCTCACTTTAAAAATCGGTCTTGTGCCTAATTTGCTCAGTGAGGAGCAAATAAATACCGGGATCAAAGTGTAGTATCTGTTCTGCAGATGCTGCACTTAAGGCAATTTGTACCAGTCAATGGAGAGGAAACCCTCTATACTGGGACAATTATTATTTTTGGTAACCAGAGTGCCCCGCTTTTTGCCTACTTTTAGAGGAGCTGGTTTTTACCCCACATTAAAAACGGCCTTGTGCCTAATTTGCTTTGGTGGGGAAGCGAATAAATAAAATAAGATATTGACATGCGAAAGTATTCTTCAGTTCTGAGTATCAAGAATAATTTACTCTCTCCCATTTGTTGCCGCTTGCTAACGTCTTTTATAAACTGAGTAATCCATTATAAGGTGTGTCAGAATCTTCTACTATATCTATGATATAAATCTCACCTTTCTGTATGTATGTATGTATGTATGTATGTCTGCCTAAAACATAGACATAGACAGAGCCGACGAATTTTCACGAAATCGATATCGTTTTGAAGCTCGACCCTTTGGACGACAAATATAAAAAAAATTGGCTAAAAACATTTCCTTCACCCCAAATGGGCTCTATTCTACAAGGAGGGGTCGCTTTTTGTCGCCGATATTTTTGAAAGTCACCCCCTCTTTTCGATTAACTAGCTTTAATTTAAACCTTCGCCAGTTTCGGTTTGGCGATGGACGCAATGACAAAGACGCCATGTTTTTGTTTTTTGTTTTCACGTTCTTTTCCTCCTTCGCGGTTCGGGTTCGACCCAGCCTGCCTACTACCACTTTTTCTTTCTTTTTTTTTTTTTTTTTTTTTTTGCTCAACACACACTTCCAAACACCCGGGAAACGCCGGGCACCCAGGCTAGTCAGAAATAAAAACTTTTAAAAAATGTACACGTAGAATAAAGCATTCAATTTAAAATATTATGAAATGGCGGAATGTATTTTTTTAGAAAACGTTGTTTAAGAAAATATTCTTTCGATGTAAAACGCAGCAGTCAGTTTAGAATATTTTGAAATGTTTGCAGTTTTTTAATAACTTTATTCGTGAAAGTTAAATAATAAATGTTTCTTTTAAAATACATTTTTTTTCTAATGACATAAAAGTCTTAGGAATTATAACGGTCATCTTGAATATTTGGATGTGTGCGAATTCTTTTACTTGAGTAATTACTTGAAACATGAGTGTCTTCTTTTAATTTTGAAATAAGAGCCGTTTTGCTAAGTAATGCAGTTTACGAAGGTTGAGTGCATTTATGTCCATTTTCGGAGGAAATATTCTATAAAAAAATAATGAAAATTTGGATTGTCTCCTATCTTTCCTTGTAGAATTTGTCCGAAAAAAAACAAACAAACAAAAAAACCCTAGAAAAAAACAAACAAAAAACAAAAAAAAAAACAAAAAACAAAACACCCCCAAAAAACAAAAACAAAACAATAAAGAAAAACAAAAACCATCGTTTAGTGAAGTGTCTTGTGCCGTAGTATCACGGTTAACTTCCACCCCGCCAAGGTACCGCTTTCTAGCGTCTTTTTCCAGACGGAGTAGTCCATTATCAAGGGGTGTCAGAATTTTCCATTATATCAAACACATATCTGTCTCTGATGAGTTGTTTAATTTCCGCTATTCAACGAAAAACGTGGAAGACATGCTTTATTTACATAGGAATCAAATATTATGAGTGTGAAATAAACACAGGCTTTGGTTTTGAAATGATATCTAGTAATATATATATATATATATATATATATATATATATATATATATATATAAGTGAAAATGTCTGTCTGTGTGTCTGTGTACATTTTCCTACTAAATGACAGTCAATGTTTAGCCTACAGACTCGAGATTTGACATAAGGGGTATTGAGATTTGGGAAAATCTTTTTAATCAGTTTTCGGCCAGATATTTTGCTGTTAAGGGAACAAAGTTCAACGATTTGACCTTCGAGAACTCTACCAAACTCCGCCGCCAATTTTGGGTCCAAATGCTTGAAATTTTAGATATAGATTACCTGGACAGGGATCTGAGCCCAAAACAATAGATGCTAAGGGGTCAAAGTTATAAAAAGAAATTGACGTCTGCGGTCTCTGCCAACTTTTCTCTATGGTAGTTAAGGAAGACTATTATATAGAAAGGCATTACCATAAATATTCACACTTTTTTTTTTATATATACATAGGCACGTAAAGTTATGAACAGTACATAGGGCCCGAGCAAAGCTGGGTCGGAACTGCTAGTATATATATATATATATATATATATATATAAATTCTAGCAAGCCACCCGGCATTGTCTGGTCGTAAAATATGCATAAATATAATTCATGCAGATTTCATATTCTTTATTATCGAGCCAATTCTCTAGTATATCCAATATAGAATAATGGTTTAAAAAAAACTTGGGTGCAATCAGTTAGTACCGAAACCGAAAGACAGAGGTTGTCAGCCTTACCCCACCCTATCTGTACTATGTAGACAAACATAGAAATGCATGCGAAATAACGTTGTAAAAAGGTACGCGTATTTGCGCATGCTTGGAGATAACACATTTAGTCGACTTGCCAAGGTCAACGATTTTTATTTTCGATTTTGACCCTTTAGCAGCAATTTTTACCGACTAAAAACCAAAATCGGATTTTTTTTTTTCACAGGTCTAAATCCTCTAGATATCAAGTTTCAAGTTTGTACACCAAAAATTGACAGAAGAGTTTGGTAGAACCCCCCCCCTCACACATTATATATATATATATATATATATATATATATATATACAGTGTAACCCGTATATGAGACCCAAATATAAGAAAAACGAATATAAAGGAGATTTTCTCCCAAATTAGAGGCCATGTTAATGTACTGTGTAACCCGGATATAAGAGAATTGTAGGGATCGGAGAAGAAGTCTCGTATCCGGGTTACACTGTGTATTTGTGAGTGTTAGAACGTTTGCATCGTAAATGCTACCCAATTATGCCCAATGTAGAAACTATGCATAAATAGAACTGAACTTAATAGCTGAATGAAACCAATTATTTAATAAGAAACTATAATTGAGTTCGATTTTCAAAGAATATGCAAATTAGTTAACCGTTATTTAGTCGCTCGCATATCCATCTATCTATATATATAAAAGCGAAAATGTATGTATGTATGCATGTATGTATGTTTGTGTGTATGTTTGGATGTCTGCTAAAAACTTTCGACAGACGCGACGAAAATTCACAAACTCAGTATCAAATCGAAGCTCCATCCTTTGCTCGAAAAATATCGAAAAATTGGCCAAAAACGTTAACTTTTTCACCCCAAAATCGACAATTTTCGACAGGGGGGGCAACAAAAACGGTCCTCTCGTGACAATGACCGATTCTACGCATGCGTCAGATGACTTCGTGACCTGATTTACTTTAAATAGTTGAAAAACCGAGCAAATTTTGTGAACGTCGCCTTAGCTCAGTTGCTAAGGCCCTGGTTCATTATCTAAACGTTTTGGGTTCGAATCGTGGTGTGAGATGGGGCTTTTCCGATTTTTAAAATTTAAATATTGAACCAGTGTTTCGTTTTTCTGCTTTTTTTTTCTTTACTTTGCTTATTATTAGCGACACTCAAAAACACCCGGGTACACACCGATTTTTTAAATTTTAATATCGAAACAGGCTTATTTAAGCCATTTTTCACGTGTTCGTTTTTCTGTTTTTAGCGTTCGTTTGCCTTACGTTAGTTTCTTTTGTGTTTTTTCCCGCTTAAGTATTAACGTTGTTTTCTATTTTTACTTCGCTTATAACAAACAAACCTACGTCGTCGTCGTCGTAACGCTCGACGACTTCCGGCCGTGCACCTATCAATTTCATTCTTAAATAAATTCAAACATCTTTCACTAACTCATTCTGGCTGGCCGATTTTATTTTACAAACTTCGCCCCAGGGCTTCGGGTCCGATCCTACCCCCCCGAGTTCTTTTTTATTTAACAGCACACACACCTACAAACACCCGGGCAACGCCGGGTACCCCCGCTAGTATATATATAAGCGAAAATGTGTGTATGTATGTATGTTTGTATGTGTGTTTGTGTGTCGCTAAAAACTTTCGACAGACACGACGAAAATTCACAAACTCGGAATAATATTGAAGCTCCATCCTTCGCTCGAAAAATATCGAAAATTGGCCAAAAATATTCATTTTTTCACCCCGAAATCGACAATTTCGACAGGGGGGGGGGTCAACAAAAACGGTCCTCTCGTGACGACGACCGGTTCTACGCATGTGTCAGATGACGTCATGACCTGACTTACTTCAAATAGTTGAAAAACTTACTAAATTTCATGTACGTCGTGTTAGCTCAGTTGGTTTGCGCGTTGGTTCGTTATCTAAACGTTTTGGGTTCGAATCGTGGTATGAGATGTCTTTTTCTTTTTTTTTTCGATTTTTTAAATTTAAATATTGAGCCAATGTTATTTAAGCCATTTTTCACGTAACGTTCGTTTTTCTGTTTTTTTTTACTTCACTTATCCACCCCGACTACACACCCCAAAACACCCGAGTACCCATCGATTTTTAAAATTTTAATATCGAAACAGGCTTATTTAAGCCATTTTTTACGTGTTCGTTTTTCTGTTTTCTTTTTTGTTTTTTCGATTTTTACATTTAACATCGTTCGTTTGCCTTACGTTAGTTTTTTTGTGTTTTCTCCGATGTTTTCATTACCCCCCCCGCTTAAGTTTTAACGTTCGTTTTTATGTTTTCTTTTTTTACTTCGCTTATAACAAACACACCTGGTCATTGACCTCATTTGCTGAATAGCTATTGCTTACATCGTCGTCGTCATCGTCGTCGTCGTAACGCTCTACGACTTCCGTGCGGGCACCTGTCAATTTTCTTCTTACTTAAATAAATTCAAACATCTTTCACTAACTCATTCTGGCTGGCCGATTTTATTTTCAAACTTCGCCCCAGGGCTTCGGGTCCGATCCTACCCCCCCCCCCGAGTTCTTTTTTATTTAACAGCACACACACCTACAAACACCCGGGCAACGCCGGGTACCCCCGCTAGTATATATATAAGCGAAAATGTGTGTATGTTTGTATGTTTGTATGTGTGTTTGTGTGTCGCTAAAAACTTTCGACAGACACGACGAAAATTCACAAACTCGGAATCATATTGAAGCTCCATCCTTCGCTCGAAAAATATCGAAAATTGGCCAAAAATATTCATTTTTTCACCCCGAAATCGACAATTTCGACAGGGGGGGGGTCAACAAAAACGGTCCTCTCGTGACGACGACCGGTTCTACGCATGTGTCAGATGACGTCATGACCTGACTTACTTCAAATAGTTGAAAAACTTACTAAATTTCATGTACGTCGTGTTAGCTCAGTTGGTTTGCGCGTTGGTTCGTTATCTAAAC
>NC_136503.1:69460736-69483236 GCF_053919585.1 Euprymna scolopes | reverse complement strand
ACATTATATATATATATACACACACATATATACACACATTATATATATATATATATATACACACACATATATACACACATTATATATATCTATATATATATATACATGGGAGTGTATCAGTCGGTGTAAAATCATAAACCCATAAGTTGGTAAGATAAGTTAAATCCAAATTATTTGTTCAATTTCCTTTTTCGTTAAAATATTCCAGAGTATATATAATTTCCTTTCTCAAGACAAATGAAGTGTAAATCGTAAACTCAATTGAACATTCTGGTAGCCAATTTCTATGGCAGATATTGCGATGTTATGTGTGAGCGTGTGTCATCTGGTACATAATAAATAAATTAATATATATAAGCATAAATCCCCTAATTTCAAGAAACCCCCTTCCCTAGTTATAACCCAGAACTATATATGATTAAATAAACATCCACTTTCAATTACTTTTATATTCTTCCCGATAGTATAGATTCGCATAAGCATACACATATTGAACCCACCCTGGCATACGTGGTATGCATCTACATTCATTTTATAATTAAACTATATTCCTCCTCTATCGCATAGATCACTGTAGTTCTTCCCATCCAACAGTTTCAATATATTACCACTCTTCTCTCACGCACAATTATTTCGCTAATGGAGCTATCGGTAGACGTCGTATCCCTAATATATTACCTAGCACCTTCTCTCTTCTTCTGATGAGAAGCATTAGGCTTCGAAATACCATGGTATAAAGTGTTTTACTTACCCTACACTCATAATTGATGTATCATCCTTATTGAATAAATGAATAAATCTATATGCATTAGTATATATATATATATATATATATATATATATATATATATATATTATATTGTTGCTTTCTTATTTTATTGATACTCTATATAAGCCCCAAAGCAATTTGTTGAGCTTTGCATTATCCCAATAAGTCTCCTCTTAAAGAATCCATCTTATTCTTATAACTCCCATACATATTTCCACAGCCAAACAACATTGCAACTCACATAAGCAATGAAAGCTAACAAACCGGCAGTCCAATACTATAATTATAAGAAATAATGTCATTTCACATTCTTAAAATTATATACTAGCTGTATTTATTCGGTGTTGACCAGAATACAGCAGTTAAGTGATTTTAGTCTATAATTTTAATTTGTCTGCACATTAAAAAAAAAAAAAGTATACAATAAAAGAAATAAAATTGTTGTTGTAAGGGAAATAAATCGTTTTGCAGCCTCAAACTAAAAATAGGTGTTTCTGATTCCTGGTAGTATGTATGTATGTATGGAGCTCAAGGATTGGTGTGGGCGCGTGTTAAAAGCACAGATATGCTCTAACGTCACATATAGCTTCTCTCAATCTAATCATCCCCACGCGCACGTCGTGAGTTCTGCCACGCTAACGGGGCTCTGCTGAATGGCTAGTGTTCAGCGCCAGAAAACTGAATCCCCACTGCCTTGTGGGATAAGGTTTTTGAACCAAAGGTTAAGGGTGAAGTAACCCTGACAGAAACCTCCAGAGGAGCTTAGGCCCTATTGACTGCGGCATTCATGACCCACCGGCATGTCGACCAATCTCTGGTGCCCAGCTACCTAAGTCCCAGTCATGGGTAAATGGAGCTCCTGTAAGCCGTGATGGAGGCAATCCTTACAACTCTTACGAGAAATCTGCGGTCAAAGCAATTACCAGTTATCTTGCAATGGCTTGTCACTGGGTTATTGTTGCTGAGACTTAGAGAGTGGAACTCGTGTCGTACACGCACTTGTCATTTTAATACAACGATGTACAGATGCTACTTGCGATCTATCTTTTATCCTTTATCTGAGATGACATGGGCGACAAGATTGGGAGAACTCAATGTGACGGCGATCATCTGGAAAGATGCAGCAATCATGTATGTATGTATGTATGTATGTATGTATGTATTGGGTGGAGAGGGCTCCGTAAGCCGTGGTGAAAGCAACCTCCCTAGGAGAAGAAAAACCCTGATATAAAACCTGTGGCGACTGCTGCATCCAATGATGTTGACTTGCTCTTCTTTTTCGTTCAATGTGGCAGTTGTTCAGAGAGTGGGATTGTCTCGGTGCAAAGTCTTTCCTCACTATAGAAAGCTTCAAGCATAGGCATTCCTTGATATGTAATGGAATACATATTTTACCATCAGTGTGTATCTCGATAACAAATAGGCCGGTTGTAGCTTAAAAAGGCAAACGGACACCCAATGAGGTCTAATGCAGATATGGGCGTCAATGGAAATAAAGGCTCTGGAACATCCAAGGTCTGGTCCGGCATGTGTTCAGGGCACCACAGCCTGGACCCAGTCATCGGTAGATGTGCAGGACTATAGTAGGTTCATAGAAGTGACTCTCCGGCACGTGCTTCTGGTAGCGCTCATGTCTGCATCATTTGAGCCAGAGATATATTAAGTAATGGCAATATTCGAGAACTAGTTTGCTACCATCATGTTTCTTATGTATGTATTAGGTCATCTCATGAGTTCTGTCCAGGTTTTAATTCTCTGAGATTCAACAGAAATTAGGAATACCTATTAGAACTAAATAATGTGTATATATCAGTTAGTTCCACCAAACTTTTCTTTATAGTCATTTTTTTTTATTTAAAAGAAGAGAAAATGGACGAATACAGTTATTTCCCTTTGTTTGGTCTACTTGTTTGATCAAAAGTCATGTAAATCTATTATATAAAAAGCAAAATGTGTATTTGTGTTTGCATGTCTACCAAAAACTTTCGACATGTAACGGATCCTCATGAGATCAGTATTGTTCTGAAGCTTGATCCTTCGGACGACAAATATCGACAAATTCTCCAAAAACATTCATTCCTTCACCCTTCAACTTGCCGGTTTTTTACAAGGAGGGATCACTTTTTTCGTTGACATTTTCGCAAGTCATCATCTCTGTCAGATTGACTATGCTTAATTTCAACGCTCTCAACTTCCGCTTGCACCATAGACGCATTGGCTAAGACGTTACGTTTTTTTTTTATTTCTTTCTTCATGTTACAGATTCGAGCCTGCCTGCCTACTACCACTTTTTCTTATCGTCTCTCTCCACCCGGGCTGCCTACTGTTATTTTAATATTTTACTCCTCCTGCTATCACTTTTTTTTCGGGGTTCTTTACTACACCACGTCGACACACCCGGACAATGCCAGGTATCCCCGCTTGTCTATTATATAAACGGCAAAATGTGTGTTAGTATGTGTGTGTCTGTGTGTGTTTGTATGTCTGCCAAAATCTTTCAACAGACGCAAGGAACACTAACAATATTGGTACCGTTAGAAAGATCGATCTCTCAACAAAAAATATCCAAAAATTGGCTCCAAACATTAATTCTTTGGCCATCAACTGGACTGTTTTTTGCAAAGAGGGGGTCACTTTTTGCCTCAACATTTTTGCAAGTCGTCATATGCCTAGCGATTGCGACGTATGTTAAAAACACGTCATTTCGAAGGCCCTTGACGTCATAAAGTCGCCGTGGGCAAGAAGGCTAGCATGTTTGCTTTTTTTTCACCTCCTTTTCTTCTTTTGCTTTACAAGTTCAAGCCCTGCTACTGCGGCTAATTTCTTCCTTTTTTTTCTTTTTTTTTTACGTTCGCAAAGGCACTCACTGCTATTTTGATTGAAACAAAACATCTTTTTTTTTTTTAGGGCTCGGTTTTTCAATAGCTTTAGTATATAACACCTCTCTTCACCCGGGCAACGCCGGGTACCCATGCTAGTTATTAATGAAAGCAAAACTAATTCTAGGCAACGTTAAAGATAAAGTTTGAAACCAGTTTCCTCCTCTGTTCCTTCGTTTTATCTTCCTCTTTCTCAATGTCCAAATTCTATTTTTTTTTTTTTTTAAATCTCCCGATTCCATATGCCATATCTATCTTCCTCTTTCTCTCTCTTAGTTTTTTTTTAAAAATTCCATCCGTTTCCGCAGTTATCTTTCTAACCAAAATGTTATCTACTTTTTGTATCAACCCAAGAAACCATCAAATTTTGGAGAGCTAATCTCCAGACCAGATAATCCGGGTCTATCTCCGCTCATATGATGTTCCGAAATCGCTATTTTATTTTATTCTCTTTGACGTTTCGATCTTCTTAGTTTTACAGACTTATTAAAAAAAAACAAAAAAAAAACAACAACAAGCAAGCAAACAAAAAACAAACAAACAAACAAACAAAAAAAAAAAAACGAAAGAAAAAGAAGACAAATGTTTATGCTAACCATTTCTGACCAGAACATTTTGGCAATCAATTCAGCCATTTTTTTAATACGAGTTTCATCCTATAAGACATCCTCCAGTTAGTCTTTTTCTTTTATTTCAAGGAATTTTTAATTCTCTCTTTATTTTTTTAGAGGAGGTAGGAAGCTGAGAACGTTTTCATCTGATATCTACCCGGCGTTGTCCGGGAGATTTATAGGAGCCTTAGCATGGATACTAACTTAAACGCCTATAATATTCTCGTAACACTACAGACGTCGAATGAAAAGAGAATGGTACTCTTTTGTTAATAACAACAGAAGAATGGGCACTTCTACAGTATTGGGACTAGAATTTCTAGTCGATAATAGAGTTTTCAGATAAAAAACAATGGTTTCTTCTGATTTTCTTTTTTGTGAATTCTAATAAGTTAAAATGGTAGCTTCCAAATTATGCAGCCGAAATTACCCGAATATTACGGAATTATTAAACAAAACAACTTTAATCAATTAGCAAGTGAAAAATTGCCGCCATCTTGTTTTAAATCAAAACAGAAAATTATCTCTTTTTTCAATTCTCCTGTGTTTTACGATCGTTTTCATCAAAATTTATTTTTTTTATTTTCTTTAATAAATAATTTTTCTACTTTATCGATTTTCGTAATTTTTGGATATAATCATCTTAAAAATACGAGGAATACGTAGATACCATTGTTTTCATGTGAAATTCAGTTTTATGATTTACGAAATCTCGTCCCAATAGTGTAGAAGCACTGAAGAATGTTACCTACACCATTGGGTGTAGTTGACAAAAGTTAATTCAGTGTCAAAGTGAAGCAAACTATAATGCAGAGAAAAAGCTTGGCTGTTGAAAATCTTGGAGGACTATGTCTCCAGTGAAGATCATTTTGTTTGGCTGACTAGTGATCAGGGGAGAGGAAGATGTCTCATTGGGTTAGGGTTAGGAAACTCTTTGGCGACTGCTGCATGCATCCCACATAGTGTTAAAGCAATACTTAAAAGAAAGAGGTACCTTCTTGGCGTTTTAGCTAGGAGCAAAGTCTCAAATTTTTTTATTTATTTAATTTTTTTTTCTCCCACTCCACGATTTTCACCAAATGAAATAATCTCTACTATTTCATGAAAGGAACTTTATCTGTGTGTATGTGTGCGTTTGTTCCCTATGGGCTTCTAAACGGCTGAGCAGATTTTAAAAAAATTGACACAAATGTACTTTATGTGCCTGGCAGTGTTCTTAGATAGGTTTTGTATCGGAATAATCAAAAAAACAAGTGAAGCATGCATGGTCCCCCGTGAGTGCACAATCAACGGGGCATAAAAAAATGACCAAGTTCAGCATTTGTCCCCACCCTCATTAAGCCCCAAAAGTCCCCAAGGCCTTAACATATTTAAATTTGAGTTCAGCACCATGCAAAACTGCTAAATAGGCATACACAGAAAAATTTGGGGCAAATATGGTAAAATAGTCCCCAAAATGGAGCGTTTTTATTAGCCCTAAAAGAGCCTCTGGGGCACACACAAGAGTTATCGCGAAGTATATACAAACAAAATTTTATAAAAATCAGTTAGTTACAACTTTTCAGAAAGTTTTATAAAAATCCAAAGCATCAATTTTTTTTTAATAAGCACAAAAGTGTCAATTTTAGCCATTTTAACCCGAAAGGCACCCCTAGGGGGCAACCGGAGTTTTCCCGAAAAATCCGTTCTGTTACTTTTTACTCATATCATGTTTAATGTTTGTGCAAAATTTCAAAAAATTTCAAAGCGTATTTATTGAGAAAAGTGCGGACAGACAAACGGACGAATTTACAGGTCCACTCTCCTTCTGTCGGGGAACTAAAAAAGAAAAAAAAAATCCAATGAAAGAAGAAACAGGCGATTTTGACCAAAGTTAACATCTTATACAGCCTAACATCACAAGTGTCTTTGAGAAGTTTTATTACTACATAAGCAGTCACATAAAGTCAACATTAGGTTCTTTGATATGACAGCGGTGCGTTTAAAATGAATGTTTCTGTTTAGAGCACAATTGAACCAGGAAACTTGACTTTTGCATTTTAAACTATAATACAAGCTGTTATATATAAAAATAATTTGATAACATCAACAGTAGGTTCTCTACAGTGCAATGTAGACTACAATGTATTGTGGACTAAGTAACTGCGGGGAGGATTGAAAAATGGGCGATACTACCAATTTCGATGACAATAAAATATGAGAGGGGGAAACGTTCATTGATCCGCGTTCATTCCTGGGCAATGTCAGGTCTCCCTGATAGTTGTATATAAATGTATTTGTTTTGAATAAAATTTTTGAATGATTTTAGAAATATTAAGTAGGACAACATCTGGAGTAAATGTGGTATTATGGTGATTGATGATTCTAGTTAAGCGTAAGGTAGACATTTTTTTTAGTTATTGTCACAAAGGATCCCCAATGACAACCATTTCCCACACTTTTGAATGGCCTTGTGCCTAATTTGTTGTAGATGTAAAGTTTTCAAATTTTTGCAAATTAATAATCCAAAGTGTAATATCTGTTCGGATGTTAGACTTTGTATATTCTATCCTCGATTAGTGAAGCAGAAATCCTTCTAGATTGGGGTAATTTTTATTCTTATTCCAATCCTATTTTGGAGGAAGTGGATTTTTTCCACATTAAAAATGGACCTTATGTCTTACGTTTCCTTTGTAGGGAAGCAAGTGAATTTATATAAAAAAAATGTGTGTAGAGTTAATATGTACTCGAAGCTGGTTGATCAGTGTATGACCAAACTACCTACCAGGGACTGTTGGAGAGTAATAACGACTACAGCATTTGTTACAGAGACAGGTGGAGTTGCAAATTGCAAACGTAATTCTGAAGAGGACAATTGGCTATCTGGGCTTGCAAAGATGACATCAATAGAAGACAAACTCAGGAAAGTCAGTCAGGGCAACGATTCATGATTGAGGTGATCCGGCAATGGCGTCAATGATATTCAAAATGGGAGGTGTAGCATTTCTGGGGATTTGATATCAGCAGGACTGATCGACATTTCAGAAAATAAACAAAAATGACATGGAGGAATGTGCTGACGTCATCCATCCCAATAACAAGAGAGACACCAGACAACCAAGAGAAAAAGCGACCACGACATGAAAGCAGACACATTATATCTCGGCCATTTTTTGCACACATACACC
The DNA here is from genome assembly GCF_053919585.1 of Euprymna scolopes. Classification (NCBI taxonomy): domain Eukaryota; kingdom Metazoa; phylum Mollusca; class Cephalopoda; order Sepiida; family Sepiolidae; genus Euprymna; species Euprymna scolopes. The sequence continues at coordinate 69,475,810 of NC_136503.1, read as the reverse complement.
ACTGTCACCATGTGACCTCTCCTTGCTGTCAGTATTGTCACTGGAGAATAAACATAGTTCTAATCATTCTAATTACTTGTTATTTAAAAGTACAAGAGACTTTTTTGTTTACGTCTGATTATGGAGGCACGTAAGAATTGTACTGATTAAAACAACTGGCTAGTTTTATGAAAAGCACAACACATTGTTGACATAAAATGTAATGCAAACAAATACTTGTTGAGCTGTCTTCTTAGATAATGAACTTTAAGAAATCCACACATACACACACACATATATATATATATATATATATATATATATATATATATATATATATATATATATATATATGTATATATATATATATATTAAAAGGAGATTAGAGCAATAGTCTAAAGAGCTGAGTGTATTTCAATGTAACAGTGAAATTACTAGTTTAATTGAAATACGGGAAAGAGAAAGTGCTCGTTGTAATTTAGATATATAATAAGCTCGATAGGTAGATATCCTAGAGCTAATTCAATATTAAGTAATATGATTTATAATTTAGAATTTGAACAATTAAATTTCAACTAAATTAAAAATCCGTTTCATAAGAAGGAACAACAACAAAATCAATTATCTGTACGATCGTTTCGGAAAACAATGCTTTTTATTGTGGTAAACATCCAGTTACTGTATTGCCATAGAGTAATTCAAGGAATGCCCACAAGATTACAGGCTGCCAAATTGCATAATGCTGCATTAATGTTCTAAAGTTACATTTAAATAACAATTTTTCACTGTGCAGAGTTTCTTTTTGCCTTCACGATTTGAAGTTAATTTTGTTTTTAAATTGACGTGAACACTAGGATACTTCAATTAAAAGTTAAATATGAACAGGTAAAATTATGGAGAAATAAAAGGCGAATCAAATGCGGTATATGTTGTTTACAGAGTTACATTCAGTTTAGCTTAAATTTGCGGTTTTTGAAAAAAATGACAAGTGTGGACTTTCTTTTTGGTGTGGACTTTCTTTTTGGTGCCACTGTAGGTTGAGGAGTGTTCTCCCCCTCTCTCACACACACCCAAACACACGTGCACATTCTTACTTTATATATATATATATATATATATATATATATATATATATATATATATATATATATAGATTAGATTCCAAATAAATCACATCTAATTTCATTATCTGCTACTTAAAATTTTTTCAGCTACAAGACATCAATAAAAATTCATTTTTATTCCTAAAAGCTTTGCTTTCGGATACACTTTGCAGAACTTTCACCCAGCAATTTAAATCTGATCTTCCCCGCCTATTGTCAAACAAATTCTGTTTATTCAATAAATAATTTACCTTTTTTTATGTTTTACCGAAGAGGTTATCTTTCTTGAAAAAAAAAAAAGGAAAAAAGAAAATAAATAGATTTTCATTCATCTATTTAAAAAAAAAAAGAAAAAGAAATGATTTTGTCTTACGAGGGCAGAGTGTCAGACTTTGAAATATTTATCATCTCAATTTGGCATCTAATAATCAATTTACCAATAGATTTACGTTTTTTCTTTTTTGTCATGAGTGGCAAATTGATTCGATATGAAAATAAACAATCCGAGTGAAATTAGTAGAAAAATAAAGAAATAAAAAAATAAAATAGAAATGTTTTTTTTTAAATGCCCTTGAAATGTTGAAAACTTATAAAACTGTTTACAAGAAAGAAAAAAAAAAGCCGAGCGTGCAGGGTTCCCCTCAATGAGTGAAAAATTTACTTTCACCATAACTAATGTTTGTGCAATATATATATAAAATCCAAGGCGTGGTTTTTGAGAAAAATGCAAGCAAATGAACAGACGAACGATTTTGAGACAATTTTACCCCTATAATGCCCCCTAGGGTGGCAACCGGAGTTATCCCAGAAAATCCATTCTGGCAAAAATTTACTTTCACCATGACTAATGTTTGTGCAAAATTTCTAAAAAAAAAAAAAAAAAAAAAAATTCAAGGCGTGCTTATTGAGAAAAGATGTAAACGGATAAACAAGAGTGCTTTACTAAGTCCAATTCTTCCTTTGTCGGAGAACCAAAAATCTTAAATTTTTATTTTCTTTTTGTCTTGTGTCACCATCCGATCTTCTTCAGCTTCATCTTTTTGGAACTTGAGAATCTGCAGAGAACTTCAAACAGAACCTTCATTTAATCCATGGGGGGAAACTTGTTCTTGTGATGGCAGCCATGACCAGGTAGAAGTACGAAGTAATTTGTGATTGTATTCTTAGTATCGTCTGCAATGAGGATTGAGCTTTTTCAACCTCCAGACACTACATCAGCCTTACAATGCTTGTTGTCCAATTTATTTTGTGTGTGTGTGTGGGGGGGGCATACAAAAGCACGTCTTTTCTCGTTCAAGTCTTGCCAGCTTAGAGAGAGCAACAGGGATCCCTCGGGATGTCACATGATTTTTATATCTTCCACCCGATGTCGTTTGACAACAAGTCTTGTCCATTAATACCTCTACTCATATGTAACACAGCAAAATGTTGGAAGTTTTGCTCACTGAAAATAATTCTAAATAAGATTCGATTTATAGTTATATAGTTTTTTCTAATACTGCTCGTCTGAGCTTCAATCTATGGCTCCCCCTTGCAAATTTTTCACAAAAACCCCCAAAACAAACACTCATCTAGCCAAAACCATTATCAATAATTTCCCCTACTCTCTATCGGTGTCTAAACCTAAACGTGGATTCAATAAAAAAACTCCTTTCCTAGAACTGCCCACCTGAAGAACTGTTCTGCTGGTTCGCTTTTCAGCTAACTACAATATTGTCGTCTTCAAGTCTAATGTAAACAAGTCCTTGTTGAACCCGACGCCTAAATAATCTAATTATACCAATTTTCCGCTACTAATGATTACTACGTTATTGTCCCAATGATTACCGTACACACATTAACCCTTATCCTCAAGTAGTATTTGGGCCCTGATAAGTTGTAATTACTTTGTAAAAAAAAAAAAATTAATGGATTTGAAAGTATCTGTTGAATTTTATACTGGGTTAGGTGGAACAAATGTATACACTAATGACCTTGTTGTGAATTATTATCACGGTCTAGTATGACCTAACAAATTGTAGGTCATCTGCTACATAGAAACAGCACTATTAGGTTCCACAGTGTCTACCAAGTTCCACCAATGTCCCATCACCACAATGTTACATCCCTGTGCTGGTTTTACGAGTACTTTAATGGCATGTGCTCTAGCGAACTTGTTGCATTTATACATTTATACCTCCGTCAATGTAAATACTCCCGATAAACAGGAAAATCACACCCCTTCACTGTGTCAATAACAGAAGTTTTTTTTTTTAATTCTAGTAGCTTCTTTCTTATAACTACTTACCTTTGGAATTCCGTCCCTGCTACTTGCTTTCCTGACTGTATCGAGGTGCATTACTTTAAATGTAACGATGTTTGGTAATGATGGTGAAAATTAATCAAAATTTGATCATCTAAGAAATTATTATTTATATTTTTTTCATTTATTGAAAATAAAAATCTTTTAGCATCAAATTTTATTTTAAAAAACGATTGCATATATTTTCAATTCTACAGTGCTTTTCAGTGTAGAAATACTGGATCTAAAATTAATGTTGTTAAATTATTTTTTTTTTTTTGGGGGGGGAAATCTGTAAAATTATTGGATTTAAATAAATCTTTAATATTTTAAGACATGAGAATTTACTAAGAATTTCTTCATATTCGGCAATTTAAATGCTATCTTTTTTTTTTTTTCAAATTTGGAAACGCCATTTATTTCTTTTCTTTTATTGTTTGTTTGATTTTATAGTAAACTATTAACAAAATATGAAAACTCTTGATCTGTTTATGAAGAAAAATAAACCACATGGTGGTGGATTCGATTTCATAATTATACTTTTTTTTTATTTTCGATATTTAAAAATGTTCGTTTTAGTAAGTACTGCATGCTTTTTTTTTTTTTTTTTTACAAAGGAATCACCACTTATCAAGGCCCAGAGGCCACTTCAGGATAAGGGTTAATGGGTATACATTAGTCAATAGGATTATAGCATAGTAAACACAAGTAGTGGGAATTTTGTAAACTGGATTACATAGGGGGACGGTTCATCAAGAACTTGTTTATGTTAGACTTGAAGACAATCAGATTGTAGTCAGCTGGAAAGCAGGCAATCGGAAGAGAGTTCCACAGGCGTGCAGTTCTAAGAAAGAAGCTTTGTTCATGGAATCTACATTTAGGTTTAGGAACAGATTAAGAGTGGGGGAAATTATTGATAGTGGTTTTGGCTAGACGAGTGTTTTTCGTGAAAATTTGGTGAGGGGGGACCATGGATAAAATCTCAGGTGGGCATTTGCCATGGAAATAATGATAAAGCAGATACAGGCTTGCAACGTCTTTTCTGTGGGAAAGAGGTTGCAGAGAAGAGAAAAAGGCATCCCCCGCTAAGCTACGAATCTATTTTGAACTCTGTCCAGGCAGGATAAGCTGCTTCTAGCAGCTCCTACCCAGATGTGGCAACAGTACTCCATCGTTGGCTGTACCTGGCTTTTATATACATAGAGAATTGCATCAGAAGTGAGAAATCTACTGGAGCGGTAGAAGAATCCCACCATTTTTTCAGCGATCTTGGCAATGGATTTGATATACGTGTTTCATTTCAGGTCAGGAGTAAAGGTCAAGACCAGAAGCTTGTCAAAACATGAAGCCTCTCCAAGACGAGAGCCATTCATTTCAACTGATGCCAAGATCAGAGGAGAGAGAATCAGAGAGAACTTGATCGTTTACGGTCTGATGTGATAAATAAAAAAATTTGTACGAATCACGAAGAGACGAGAAACGCATTCACAGAAATGGTAACAATATTAGTGATATATTTTTTGCAGAGGGTATTTTCAGCTTTATACTTTTTTTCAACATAAAAGCTAGATTATAATCTACCTTTTATGTTGGAAAAAAGTATAACGCTGAAACAAGGAGATTTATTTAATCTCTTCTATGACCTCCTACACCCCTCTCACACCACCTGTCAATTCTTTTCCGTTAATGTTCAAGTAACGAGATCTTCGCTGTCATTTATGCATATGTGCCTATGAATGTCCGGTGAGTGTAGCAATCATTTAGGGAGGCCAAAAGGGATCGTCAACTTATGTGGGGTTCAATATAAAAGAAAACAATAAATTTCTAGCCTTTCTATATCTAAATTCTCGGCGCTTCTACACTGTCAGAACAGAAATTACGGAAATCGTAAGACTTCATTTCACACGAAAGCAATGATATCTACGTATTCCTCCTATTTTTTTAAAAAGATAATTTTGTCTAAAAATTACGAAAATCGAAAAGGTAAAGAATTATTTATTAAAAAATTTTTTTTTTTTTAAATAAATAGAATTTGATGAAAACGATCGTAAGACACAGGAGAGTTCAAAAGGGAAGTAATTTTCCGTTTTGATTTAAACAAGATGGCTACAAATCTTTGGCTCAGAATTTGTATTACTATATTACTAGCTAACGGGAGAATGCAATCTCCTATATTCAGATTTGAAGTCTCGTTTTACACATGTGCAAAATTCTAACCGAGGCTTATCACTTTTCTGGCTTGGATGGGTAAAGCATTGAACACAGTCCGACAGCCTCACATCTATGCGGGACTTTAACAACTCCTATGCGGTTCGCATCACATACTTTTTTGTCATTGCAAAATTAGTGCGCTGTGATCATCAACAAAAGAGCAAGTCATATTTACTGCTACATCGTTGACAACATATATTTCTCTGTTTACTTAAGCAACATATGTACATCTGTTATGTTGGAACTATTAAGGCAGTTTTTTTTTTTTGTCTTTAGTAACTACGTCTGTAGTTTACACACACTTGTATATTCTTCTTAAATGCGTCATTTTTCTATGAGAATAAATGTATGAGGTGCCTTCAATAAGTCTCCAGATTTTTTTTTTCGTGTGCGCAGTTTTATTGGTAGTACACTCATGAAACTCACGTCCTCTTATAAGTAATCTCCTCCGGCTGCAATGCACTTGTTGTACCGTTCCAACAACTTCTGGAAGGCCCCATGGAAATCCTCTTGTGTGAGCGTGTTAGCAACCCTCATCACAGCCTCTTTCATCTCCTCAGTTGTTTCATAACGACAGCTTTTAAGGTTTTCCTTGAGCTTAGGGAATAACCAAAAGTCACAGGGAGCAAGGTCTGAACTAAAGGGAGGGTGAGGAACTGTCTTGATGCCCATCTTGGTCAAATAGTCTGTGACAAAGGATGGAGTTGTGGACTGGTGCATTTGTGCAAATCTTCCGCATCTTCAGTTCATCGCAAATTTTTGTGTGTACAGTTCCCACACTGACACCAAACTGTGCACTTATTGTCTCTATAGACACACGACGGTCCTTATGCATGAAATTCTTTATTTGGCCAATCAACTCTGGTGTTCTGACGTCCTTACATCTCTCATCATCTCTCACAGACTCCCTGCCTTCCTTGATTCTCTTATGCCACTCAAAAACTGATGCTCGATTCATGCAAGATGGTCGAAAAGCAGTCTGAAGCATTCCATACGTTTCTGTGGCATTTTTCCAAGTTTTAAACAGAATTTTATTGTATATCGTTCTTTCAACGTGTCCTTATGTCCAAATTGCATTTTTGAAATTCACCAGCTGTGACAATCAGGCTTTAGTAGGGTGTATTCCAATTCCTTCTGTAGCTGTTCATTTGAACTTGAAATCATAAAAATTGGTCAGTCATCTCATAATATGTCTAGCAATATACTGAATTTTCAGAAATCTATGACAATTTTAAATGCCTGTACAAAAAGTCTGGAAGCTTATTGAAGATTATATACATACATATATATATATATATATATATATATATATATATATATATATATATATATATATATATAAATGGATGGTCACGTTCAATGCCGCCAAGACTAAACTAGTTTCATTCAATAATTACAAGAAACCCTCTCTACCACCTATAGCAATGGCCAGCGACTCTTTATCTGAGAGTACATCTTTCAAACTCCTTGGCCTAACGTTCACAGGAAACATGAGTTGGAACAATTACATCAAAAGCATTGCCAGGGCCGCTGCAAGGAAGGTGGGCTCTCTCTACCGTGCTAGACAACTACTAACACCCAAAAGTATCCTGTACCTCTATAAGGCCACCATTCGCCCATGTATGGAGTATTGCTGTAATATTTGGGCTGGTGCATCTGCTACTAGTCTCTCGCTCCTTGACAGGGTTCTAAAGAGAGTCGCAAACCTGATAGGCCCTGAACTGGTTCTAAGCTTCAGCCTCTGTCCCATAGACGAAATGTTGCATCCCTCTGCCTGTTCTACAAGTATTTTAGTAATGAATGCTCTGATGAACTGCAAGCACTTGTGCCCCCACGACGTGAGCACCCTCGACAAACCTGACAGGCTGCTAAATCCCACCCCACACTGTAGAGATCCCTAGATGTAAAAGATCTTTCTACTCCAATAGTTTCTTCCCCAGAACCGCAGACTTTGGAATTCCATTCCGGGTCCTTGCTTCCCCAACAGCACTGACGTGCAGAAGTTCAAATGTAACGTGAATCGACATCTTGCTGCCCAAATCCCTACATAGTATCTCGGTAGTTGTTGCCCCTGATAGTAGCCCCCTACATCAAAGTGGCAATGTGCCTTGTTTGGGGTGAAAATGTAATAATAAAGATATATATATATATATATATATATATATATATATATATATATATATATATATAATTTTTTTTTTTGCACAAGAGAATTGGTTCTGTAATAATGAATACGAAAACGCACATATTTTACTACTTATTAGATTTTGCTAATTATTTTATCTCCCTTTACTCAGATCGAAGTTGTCTCTCCTTAATCATCAGTGTCCAACGAGAAAATGCACTCCCCTTTTTTCAGAACTTAAGAAAATCTAGTTTTACACAGTTTTATGCGACATTATTCAGTTCAGTTGTGAACATTGTCTCGCAAATGCTTGTCAAATATCTATTTCTCATACCTTTGAACTATTCTAGTCAGACATACTTCAGAAGTTCTGAACGTATTTCACATAAGGGCACGTATATTAATAAAAAGATACACAAAAAAAAAATAAATAAAAAATAAAGATCCAGTACCTCCCTCCGGACGTACGATGTCAGTCATGTGTCTATGTTTCATTTTGTTTTATACAAACATATACATTGCTCACATTTGATGAGCTCAAAAGTAGATTAAATTTAGACAGTATAGGAAGATGCGTTCAGAAAAAGGAGGCTTTGATGGTAGGGGCACTGTTGTGTTTCGACCGGACACTTAGGACTCAAACGAAAAAGAAACACGAATATACAAGTCGGAGAAGAATAAAAGTGTATTTACCTTAAAAAAAAAATACAAATATAAAATAAGCAGGTTGCAAAACAATTGCGTTTGTGGCTTTTTAAGAAGTCCAAAAAGTTCTTATTTTTAATGTCTTCATTTTGACGGCTACATTCAAGTTCGGAAGAAGAGAAATGGAACAAAATGTTTTTTCTCCACTGAGGTTCGAACGAAAGAGAGAGAGAGAGAGAGAGAGAGAGAGAGAGAGAGAGAGAGAGAGAGAGAGAGAGAGAGAGAGAGAGAGAGAGAGTTTAAAGGGGATCTCTAGTCCCGCTTAATAAATAAGGTTGCCGTGATTGGTCGATGAGCAGCACCTTTGGCCAATGAGACAGGGCCTTATTTAAAGTGTAAGGAAAGGAAATAAGATAAAAAGGGAGGTAAATCTAGTTTTTTTATAGCACGTTAAAAGAATGGATGAGAGAGTTTCTGGGTTAATAAATGAGGTAGTGTAACAGAGGGTGGACGCATGTGTCGCAACTGTATGCAAATGACCGAGCCGTGTGCAAAGTGACGTCATGGCAAGGAAAAGAAAAAGATTATAAAAAGAAGAACGTGTGTGCAGACCGATGAGCATGATCACGTTAGAGATGTGGGTGACGTCACAGCTGAGATAAGAAGTCACGTGTGGCGGGAGAACGAAGAATAAAAGGTATTTTGTTAAAACCTGAAACAGAAAGTTGAATTTCTTTCGTATTCCTTGTCTTTGTCTCCTTTGCAACAGAATCTACAACCTGCTGGGTCCATACACGTAAACACATGTGTAATGACATTAACGTTATAGTAGCAGTTCAACACACAAGGAGATGGCCAAGGAAAAGATGGGAGGAAGTGATATAGATGGTATTCAGAGAAAGAGAGATAAATAAAACCCTAGATAGAGATAGAGTAGTTCAGAAGTTTTTTTTTTTCTAAATGCAGTTAAATACATGACAGTACGTAAGATTGATTTCCAACCGATAATTCCTTCTCTATTTGAAGTACTAGCCGGGGTGGTGGTGTGTGTGTGTGTGTGGGGGGCTTTGTCCAGATACGCTTAAATATGATATTTTAATTAATCCATATTTCGTATATATTATTATAGCGTTGTGGTTTCAAAAGTAAAAAAAAAAAGTATTTAGCTACTATCAACTAGAATCAAAACTGAAACTGTAGTATTCAAAGCTGGTGACGTTACCACTGTACTAACGTGACATGCATATAACCCGATTAAAGATTTAAAATTTATATATATAAAAGGCAAAATGTGTGTGACCATTTTGTGTATGTCTCACAAAGGCTTCTTTCGCACACGCTCCCGGGTTCGTTACGATCGCTTACAACTGTTTATATAGGTCCTATATAATAATATCTAGGATTTAGGAAAGCGCGTAGTGTATAGATTTATTTATGTTGATTTTTACAAAATTATTGCTATTTTGGCTTCTCGCGTGTTGATTGGGCTTTTTAGTATAAATAAAGTGAAACTAAACTCAAACGGACGTATTCTCAGCATTGCACCGGGAAAAACGTCCAGAAGCAATCAGCTTTGATCAATCTTGTATATCAGACAGTTGCTATTCAATCTGGACAGTTGGGAGCTGCTTTCCCCTCCCCAACCTCTATTGGGGGAAAAATCAGTTGAAAAACATTTTTTTTTTATTATTTAACCTCCCCCCCCCGGGAGTTTTGATTTACCTCAAGACACCCGGGCATCGCCGGGTACCCCCCCCCCGCTAGTTAAAAATAAAGTAAGATAAATGTACGAAATGTTTAATGATTTTTTTCAATTTTGCCCCATTTTTGACTCCTTAAATACTATTTTAACCATAAAAGAACAGCCCATAAAAAATCCAATCATTTGAAGCCCCTAGAGCAGCTCGGCAACTTTTAGTTTCGGAGGAGATAGAGTTGGAAAATATGGAGACAGACAGACATATAGCCGTTTATATATTAGATTTAAAAAAATGACAATATGCATGCATAAAGCAGAACACCTACGAACTATTCAATCAACCAATGCTTTTGTGCCAACATTAAACACCTTTACAATGTTTCCTGACATTAAAAAAGCCCAACCTTAAACAGTCCAAACAGACTGACAAGATGAAGCACACAAGACACTTCCCTAATTCACACATAGTTCTGCCAACGAGTTTATATAGTTTTGTTCTAGTTTGTAACTGTTTGTATACAACCTAGCGTTTACATCGCTTGACCAATGGCCACCAAACTTGGTTAAATGTCGGTCTTGTCTAACTTAGAACCAATAAAAGAGGAAGGTTGCATAAATAAAAGCCAGGTTCGGCCAACGATGGAGTACTGTTGCCACATCTGGACAGGAGCTGCTAGAAGCAGCTTATCCTGTCTTGAGAGAGTTCAAAATAGACTTCGTAGCTTAGTGGGAGATGCCCTTTTCTCTTCCCTGCAACCTCTTTCCCATAGAAAAGACGTTGCAAGCCTGTCTCTGCTTTATTGTTATTTTCATGGCAAGTGCTCATCTGAGCTCCAATCTATGGTCCCCATCGCCAAACTTTCACGAAAAACACTCGTCTAGCTAAAACCACTATCAACAATTTCCCACATTCTTTATCTGTACCTAAACCTAAATATAGATTTCATGAACAAAGCTTCTTTCTTAGAACTGCACGCCTGTGGAATTATCTTCCATTGGCCTGCTTTCCTACTACAATCTGATTGTCTTCAAGTCCAATGTAAACAAGTTCTTGACGAACCGTCCTCCTAAGTAATCCAACTTACAAAAATTCCACTACTTGTGTTTACTATGCTATAATCATATTGACTAATAGATAACCATTAACCCTTATCCTGGAGTGGCCTCCAGGCCTTGATAAGTGGTGATTCCTGTGTAAAAAAAAAAAAAGAAAATGGGAATTTTGTAAATTAGATTACTTAGGAGAACCGTTCATCAGGAACTTGTTTACGTTAGACTTGAAGACAATCAGACTGTAGTCAGCTGGAAAGCAGGCAATCGGAACAGAGTTCCATAGGCGTGCAGTTCTAAGAAAGAAGCTTTGTTCATGGAATCTACATTTAGGTTTAGGCACAGATAAAGAGTGTGGGAAATTATTGGTAGTAGTTTTGGCTAGACGAGTGTTTTTCGTGAAAGTTTGGTGAGGAGGGGACCATAGATTGAAGTTTAGATGGGCAATTGCCATGAAAATAATGATAAAGCAGAGACAGGTTCGCAACGTCTTTTCCATCGTGGCCGTACCTGGCCTTTATATAGGTAAAGAATTGCATCAGGAGTGAGATATCTACTGGAGCGGTAGAAGAAGCCCACCATTTTTCCAGCGACCTTGGCAATGGATTTGATATATGTGTTTCATTTCAGGTCATGAGTAAAGGTCAAGCCCAGAAGCTTGTCAAAACATGAAGCCTCCCCAAGACGAGAGCCATTCATTTTAACCGATGCCACAAGTCACAATTTTTGATGCCAACTTCGGTTTCTGTTCACCGTTATTGGATCAATCGATTCCTAAATCTTATATGACTTTTCCTTTGACCTTAAAAAGTTCCATCAATCAAAATGGCGTAATAAAATGAAAAAAAACAAAAAACGTAATTACAATTTCTCTGCCAAATAATTTCAGATTTTGTATGAATTTTGTATGTATTGGGACCTATATGCCTTTATTTTCTTAAAAAATTGCTTAGTGCATTTTTTTTTCTGATGAGTTAAGGGCGAAATGGATTCAATAATTGACATAATAATTACTTGAATGATTTGCCGCTACGAAACATGTGCTGTCAAGATTTGGGCATGTCAACTTGAAGGAATAAACGGTAAGGTGGTCAACATATTGAAATTTGGAATATAGACTTTTGTTATTTATTTGTACTTCGAGCTTAAAGTATGAATAAAAGTTGAAATATAATTGAATAAACAGATTTCAAGATTATATATATATATATATATATATATATATATATATATATATAAAATATAAAGCTGAATGTCTGTGTGTGTCTGGTCACGAATAGGCTCCTATATATTGACTATTTTAAAAAAAGCTGATTACATATAATGATAGATGTTTCGAGACATGTTTGATCTGGCAGAACAGTGTTTCATTAAAATTGTGGGGTCTGCGTTCGCGCCTGGTCCACAAAGTATAGAAAAAAAAAAAAAACGTTTACAAGTGTTTTTGATATAGATGTACATAAGAATACTTTGATAAGCATGTTTTAACTTAAATAGGGATGGTATAATAAAAAAAATAAGAATACTTTGATAAGCATGTTTTAACTTAAATAGGGATGGTATAATAAAATTGTGGGGTCTGCGTTTGCGACTGGCCTCATAGAATGGAAATAGGCACACACTTTAATAAAGACTTTTCATATCTATCTGCGTAAGTATACTTTGATAATTATGTTTCAGTTTGAAGAAATATTATATAATAAAATTATGGGGGTGTTCGTTCGCACCTGACCTCCATAGAATGGAAATATGTCACAAAGTTTAACAAGGTTTTTTAATATAGATCCACAGAATATTGTGATAAGTGTTTCAGTGTGAACAGGTATGGTATAATAAATTATGGGGATTATCTATTTTATTTTTACTTTCATCATATTTTGCTTTGGTTTTGATACCCCCAAATTCAACCCAAATTTACAACCCTTCCTTTTCATAACCTATCATACTTTAATAAATCAGAGTCCATTTTCTGTAGGCTGTTTTTGAACCCAATCAACGACGGGTACTTTTGCTAGTATATATATATATATATATATATATATATATATATATATATATATATATATATATGTCCACAAACCCTATATGGTGCTTGTGGGAAAGAGTCCCAAGAAAGTCCTCAATTATAAAAGGAAATTTCAATATAAGAGCATAATATTTTTTTAAAAACTAGCTGGCAGCCTAGCGTTGCCCAGTCATACAATACGCTTAAACATGATATTTTAATTTATGCAGATTGCATATGTATTATTATAGAATCAATCCTCTATTGATTATTATATATTACGAGGAATAATTTGCCTGGTGGAATAATTTTGCAAAATAAATAAATAAATTAATTAATTAATTTAAAAAATAATAAAAAATAATTATGATAAAATCGTTCATTAAATTCCCCTTCGTGTTTGCTTACAATATCACGTCAGCTAATATTTAGACTTGACGATCTTAAAAATAGTCTTTCTTTTCTTATAGATGAAAAAAAAAAGAAGAATTTTTGCAGGGAACTATTTTCCGTTTCACTGGCTAAGGTGTAATGCAAAATATTCCCCCATAAAATTATTTTTTATATTTAAGACAAGAAATAGTTTTTTAAGATCGAATTTTTTCGATTTTCGATATTGTCAGATGAATTTCTGCACAAAACATATCTAAGAACACTGCCAGACATATAAATTAGCTTTTGTGTGAAAGTTGCAAAAGATAAGCTCAGTCGTTTAGGAACCTATGAGGAAAGAACTCTTTCTCTCTCTCTCTCTCTCTCACACACACACACACACACACACACACACACACACACACACACACACACACACACACACACACACACAGTTACTTTTTTTTAATAGCAGTAGAGATTTTACAGAAGGTCAGAAAAACATCGTTCCTATTTACAATGCCTCCCCACGGGACAGAGTTAGACACCAGGGTCGTTTTTTAACGTGGAGAAAAGGAACAAAAATAAAAATTGTCTCAGACGTGAAGGATTTCTCCTCCACTGACAGAGAACAAGAAATTGAAGTGCAGCATCTGAAGAACAGATACTACACTGTGATCTTGTCCCGAAGGCCAATCATTACCGACTGTTTCAAACCCGATATAAAAAAAGGGGATCAGTTTATGGTCGAAAATATCAGATTCTCTTAAGTCTGTATTTATATCTCTGCATAAGCAGAATCCGATATATTTTTTTCTGAAGAGAATCCGATATTTTTTTGTACCATAAACTAATCCTTTTTTATGTCGGATTTGAAATCGACGGTACTGACATTATTCTGATCATCTCTAATATATATATATATATATATATATATATATATATATATATATATATATATATATATATATATATATTAGACAACGGATTTTTTTGTTAAATTTTCGGCTTACGTTTTTTCCATGTTTGATGCATAGGTCTGATGCTCTTTCAGAAAAAAGCTACCATGCAACATTTCAGTTTGATCAAATAAAGTATTCTTTGATTCATGAACGATTTCTATGGAATAACTTCGAGAATACTTCATACGATATGGAGAAATAAAGCCTATAGAAAACTTCACACGTTATTACGTTGTCAAATGAAAAAAACATTTCTACTCTATTAGCTTGCCGATGGAATTCCCTTTCTGCTCCCGTGACTGTACCGATATGCAGAAATTTAAATGTTATTTGAAAAAAATATCCCCAGCAAATTCCTACTAAAGATAAGCTCAACAACTCCCCACGAAAGATGAGCCTAACAACTCCCCACGAAAGATGAGCCTAACAACTCCCCACGAAAGATGAGCCTAACAACTCCCCACGAAAGATGAGCCTAACAACTCCCCACGAAAGATAACCCAACAACTCCCCACGAAAGATAACCCAACAACTCCCCACGAAAGATAAGCCCAACAACTCCCCACGAAAGATAAGCCCAACAACTCCCCACGAAAGATAAGCCCAACAACTCCCCAGGAAAAATAACCCCAACACCACACG
>NC_136503.1:69453236-69458236 GCF_053919585.1 Euprymna scolopes | reverse complement strand
ACCCGTCTAGTTGAATCCACTGTCAATAATTTCCCCCACTCTTTATCTGTGACTAAATCAAAACGTAGATTCCATGAACAAAGCTTCATTCTTATAAGTGCACGTCTGTGGAACTCTATTCCGTTTGCCTGTTTCCCACCTGACTACAACTTGGATGTCTTCAAGTCCAACATAAGCAAATTCCTGATAAACCACTCCCTTAAGACACTTTATCAAATCTCTATTACTAACGATTACTACGATATTATCCCATTGATTGCTGTACACACAATAACCCTTATCCCCGAGTGGCCTCCAAGTGGTGACTTCCATGTAAAAAAAAAAAAAAAAAAAAAAAAATGGGTCTGAAATAAATTTATGAATTTTGTGTTATGTATTTTTTTCTTTTAACTCATATATTATGAAGCTAGAAATACACATGTCATTAGGTATGTCTTTTATGCACGTAATAATATTTAATAATAAAATAAATGAATAAAAATACGCCCCATAAAAAAGTGATGACTCATTTCATATATATATATATATATATATATATATATATATATATATATATATATAAAAGCTTATAAGTCTTAAAAAACATTACCGTAGTGGAAAAGAAATTTTAAATAAAAAAATAAATAAAAGCGTTTCGAAGCTGTTAATATTGCTAAAGACAACAACAGCAAATCTTAAATATAATATGTATATGCAACTAGCAGGGAAACCAGGCGTTGCCCAGGATTGAATTAGGATCAACGAATATTCCAATAATTTTATTGTCATCAAAATCGATGGCATTGCCAATGTTTCAATCAAATCAATTAATTGCCTGCTTTAGTCGGGGACATACTACAATGCACGAAGAGGAAACTGACTTAGTCCACAAGAGATCGCAGTCTAAATTGCACTGTAGCGAACCTATTGTTGATTTCATGAAATCATCTTTATATCATGGCTTGAATTAAATTTTAAAATGCAAAAGTCAAGTAACATGGTTTAACTGTGCTTTAAATAGAAACAGGTGATAAAACTTCTAAATTGCACTTGATTGTTAGGTGGTATAAGAATGTTAACTTTGGTCAAAATAGGACTGTTCTTTCTTCAATCGGATTTTTTCGATTATCGATACTTATCAGAGGCATTCCGATACAAAACCTATGTAAGAACACACAAAGTACATTTGTGTGAAATTTCAATTACGTTGGTATTAAGTACTTTTGTATAAACCTTGTTGAACTCATTAGACGTTTCGCCTTTGAATAATATTAACTTGAAATTATATATATATATATATATATATATATATATATATATATATATATATATATAATTTTCAGAATTTGAGAAATTATATAATTATTTCCACAGCCAAACAACGTCGCAGCTTACAAGAGCCATGACAATTTTCTTCCGGTTTGTTGGCTGTCATGGCTCTTGTGAGCTGCGACGTTGTTTGGCTGTGGAAATAATTATATATATATGTATGTATAAAAATTTATTATATACTACAGGGGGGAGGGGGCGACTGGCTTTGTCCGGGCGTAAAATACGCTTAAATATGATATTTTAATTTGTCCAGATTTCGTATATATAATTATAGAGTCGTCATTTTAAAAGTAAAAAAAAAAAAGAAATTATTTGGGTGCCATCAGCTGAAATAAAAAATTCAAAGCTGGTGACGTTACCACTGTAATAACGTGACACGCATATGAACTGATTAAAAATTAGAATTAAAAATAAACTAAGATGAATGTGCAAAATGTATAACGAATCTTTTTTCAATTTTAACACATTTTTAAGCAGCCAAAGATCCATAAAAGAACGGTCTGTAAAAAAATCCAATCATTTGAGGCTGCTCTGCTAGTTTTTAGTTTCGGAGGAGATAGAGTTTGAAAATATGGAGACGGGCAGACATACAGCCTTTTATCTATTAGATATAAATATATAAGTATAAATATTTATTAATATTATGTACAGACATTAGTGTTTCATGCTTATGCAGTATCCAGTGTAAGAGATGGTAATTATTGTCAGTGAAGGATTCGATTCCAGTTGCAAAGTCATCTTTGACCGCAGTCTGGTATTCAACCCCTAGACCGACATCAATTAAGATGGAAAAGAAGAGAACTTAAACTCAATAGAATTTTGATTCAGCAGCACATATAGTGTAAGCTTAGTCATATTGTGTTTTCTTAGAGTATAAGAGAGAGAGAGAGAGAGAGGGAGAGAGAAAAAGACAGAGGAGAAGCGAAAGAAAGAGAAAGAAGAAAATAGAAAGAAAAAAAGAGTGGATACAGAAAGAGAGGGGAGAGAGATAGAGAAAGAGAGGAAGAAAATTATAGAGAAAGAAAAAAAAGAGTGAAAGAAAAGAGGGGAAAAGAGGGGGTAGGAAGGAAAAAAAAATGGAAGATAGCGAGGAAGAAGAAGAAGAAGAAGAAGAGAGAGAGAGAGAGAGAGAGAGAGAGAAACGAGAAAAGAATATTCATTAACCCTCGTCCTCGAGTGGCCTTCGGGCATTGATAATTAGTGACTACCTTGTAAAAAAATAAGAGAGAAAGGAAATAGAGAGTGGGACTATTATAACATAACAAGAGACTTTCATGAATTTTTGTGTATTGAAAACAATAGCCAATACCTTAGAATTTCCCATTTATTTAATAATATATCTAACAAATACTGACTTAACGGGGCACAAATATTCGAGTATAGCCATAAACACTTATAATTTTTCGGCAACAAACTTGTATACATATTTTTTTTTATTTACAATTTTATTTATTACACAATAATACTACATGTGCCACTTTTTTGGCCTTTTTCTATACAAAACTATGCCACCACGAAACGATCACTATTCTTTATGTCCAGGCACATGAAAAAATTGGAAATAAGGTTTATAAAGGAAACAAATACTCTGTTTTGTGCTACCGTAGTTTTAAACAGAGTCAATTGAAATTTCCTGACATGCAACATTTAAGTTAAATTTCTAATTAAAAAAATAATAAAACAGAAACATAAAACTGAAACAAAACGAAAAAAAAAAAAAAAATAAAACGAAAAAAAACAAACAAACAAACAAACAAACAAAGACCCCCCCCAAAAAAAATAAAAATAAATATAAAAGAGAAACATAAAAACTGTTTTTCTGTTATCCGAATGCCCCTGTTCGAAAAAGCAGCGACAGTGAATGTTATTATTAAGTATTAACTCTCTATGGGGCAAAAGCTCAAATCAGTCGTTTTCTTCAACCAGTCAAAGCATCAGATATTCACTCCGAAGTTTTGAAGAAACAAGATATGACTCCAAATAATTCAAATTTGTGAGATTTTTTAATGTCATTCTTAACATGGAAACAATGGAAAAAAAATATTTGTTTAAAAAAAGATTTTCAATTACTTGTGTATCTAACTATGCTATCGCACTGAAATAATGTTATTTGGAAACCCATTCTTAACATGGGAAGAGAGGACTGTTTTGTAACTATTGTGCTTTCAACTAACAATTTAATAAGCAAATATATCGCAAAAAAATGAATTAAACTTGAAAATACTATTAAAAAAAAAAAATAGCAGGGTGAATAAGCACCATTTTCTTTATAATCAATTTATGTGATTTTTGGAATACGATAATTTCTTTCTGTCACAGATACATAGATCATACAGATATTTCTTTATTTTTGTTTTTTAATGTGGGGTGAATTCTGGACAAGCACCAAAAATTTATTCCCCCCCTCCCCACTGTTTTTTATTTTTATTTTTTTACAAGGGAGTCACCACTTATCAAGGCTGGAAAGCTACTCAAGGATAAAGGTTAATGAATGTAAGGTGGTAGTTTAGTAATCGTTAACAGTGTAAATTGGGTAGAATTTGGTTATTTAAGGAGATGGCTCAACAAGAAATTGTTTACATTGGATTTGAAATACTCCCAGACACAAAGTTTGTGTGAAATGTTGTAATCGGCTGGAAGCAGGCCAGTGGAACAGTGTTCCAGTTCCACAGACGGGCAGTTTTGGGAAAGAATCTTTGTTCATGGAATGCTTGGATTTAGGCACAGACAGAGAGTGGGGAAAATTGTTGATAATGATTGTACCTATTTACTATGCCTCCTCACAGGACAAAGTTAGACACCGGGGTCGTTTTTTAACGTGGAGAAAAGGTACAAAAATAAAAATTGTCTCAGTCGTGAAGGATTTCTCCTCCACCGAAAGAGAACAAGAAATAGAAGTGCAGCATCTGAAGAACAGATGGTATTTATTTGCTCCCCCACCGAGCAAATTAGGCACAAGGCCAATTTTTAATGTGAGGAGTGAAGGGAGGGGGAAGGGAAAAAGGGGACCAGCTCCCGAGAGGTGGGAAATGGGAGCTGGTTAATGGTCAGGCATGTGGGGTTGCCCCCACATCCGGTCTTTGCTAGTCATAGCTAGTCATAGCCAGTCATAGCTTGCAGTATCTGCCGGAACAGATGCTACACTTTGATCTTGACCAAAAGGCCAAGTAAAAAAAAAGGTTCCTATTTACAATGCCTCCCCACGGGACAGAGTTAGACACCAGGATCGTTTTTTAATGTGGAGAAAAGGAACAAAAATAAAAATTGTCTCAGTCGTGAAGGATTTCTCCTCCACTGATAGAGAACAAGAAATTGAAGTGCAGCATCTGAAGAACAGATACTACACTTTGATCTTGACCTGTTTGGCAAGCAAGGACCATAGATTGGAGCTCAGACGAGCACTTGCCATGAAAATAATGATAGAGCAGAGACAGGCTTGCAAAGTCTCTTTATTTTTTTTCTAGGAGCAAAGTGCAGTACCAACTTGATATTTTAAATCTAGTCTGCCTTTAGTCAGTGAAGAAGAAATCTTTCTAGACTGGGGCAATTTTAATTTTTATCTCAATCCAGAGTGCCCCTTTTTCGGGGAGCTGGATGTATAATTTTGCCCCATGTCTCCAACTCTGCCCTTGTGAGGAAGAAAGGAGATAGAAGTATGAGTTTGCCTTTTAAAACTCCTGTTCTCTTGA
>NC_136503.1:69385736-69445736 GCF_053919585.1 Euprymna scolopes | reverse complement strand
CAGAAGGATCTATCGAACACACCCTCTGCATAAGAGGCATTTGGACGCCTCTAACCTGTAAGTTTCCTTGAGACTTTTATTCAAGCCTAAATTGTGTGTCTTTTTGAGACTTTTATTTTGAGACTGAATAATTATTATTTGAGTCCCACTGAGACTTTTAGGTTTGAATTGCCGACCTGTTATTAAGGACCTTTCCTTTCATGAACATTAATTATGAACTTCTGTAATATCGTCTCAATGCGAGAATTGAATTTTTTTTTGATCAGAAGATATCATATCGATCCCTTTCAAACGGTTGTAAACTCAGATCTTTGAAGACAGATTAACCTGCTTCCAGTTCCTGTTGAAGATGAAAGACTATCACCTTGTGAGGTTGTTAACAGCTCTTTTTACAGAGGCAAAACGGGCATTCCTTTTTGCAACCAAGAATCTGATATAATTTGTATTGAATTTTAAGGTAGGCCTTTGTTGTGTTTGTCTTATTCTGCCACTGCCATGTAGCAAAAAGCAGAGGAGATAAAATATCTCACACTATCTTACACTAAGTGCTCGTCTGAGCTCCAATATATGGTCCCCCCTCGCCAATCTTTCACAAAAAACACTCATCTAGCTGAAACCACTGCCAATAATTTCCCCACTCTTTATCTTTGCCTAAATCAAAACGTAGATTCCATGAACAAAGCTTCTTTCTTAGAACTGCACGCCTGTGGAACTCTCTTCCGTTTGCCTGTTTCCCACCTGACTACAACTTGGATGTCTTCAAGTCCAACATAAACAAATTCCTGATAAGTAAGTAATAAGTAAAATAAAGTTAGTAAATAAATAAAGTAATCCAATTTATCAAATCTCCATTACTAACGATTGCTACGATATTATCCCATTGATTACTGTACATGCAATAATCCTTATCCCCGAATGGCCTTCGGGCCTTGATAAATGGTGACTCCTATGTAAAAAAATCTATCTATAAATCTCTCCTTCTGTCATACAATTTATATAATATATCTATACCTCTTCTATTACATAAAAGGAACTTTATGTGTGTGTGTGTGTGGAGGGGGGGTTAGTTCGTTCCCTATGGACTCTGCAACGGCTGAGAGTGTTCTTACGTAGGTTTTGTATTGGAATGCGTCTGATCGAAATAATCCGATGAAACAAGCAAATAGCAAATCCGAATTTGATCAAAGTTAACGCTTTTATGCAAACTAACATCACAAGTGCATTTGAAAAGTTTTATTACCGCACAAGCAGAAAGGCACAGCCTATAAAATCAACTGTACATTCTGTTATAAGACAGGAGCGCGTTCGAAATGAATGTTTCTTTTTAGAGCACTACTGGTCCATGATACTTGATGTTTGCATTTCAAGCGAAGCCATTATTTCCAGATAATTTAATAAAATCAACAGTAGATTCTCTACAGTGCAATATAGACTATAATTAACTTTTTTTTTATTATTTCGTTTTATTTCTATGCAAACTTAAAAATAAACAAATTCTGATATATTTAATTTGAAAATTAGTGCTTCTCCAGAGATTTTGTAGTTGGTAAATGGCGTTTTCAGATAAAAAACAATGGTTTCAATTCATTTTTTTGTCAATTCTAATAAGTTACAATGGTAGCTCCCAAATTATGCGGTCGATATTACCCGAATATTACCGAATTATTAAAAAAACAAAAACCCCCCAAAAAACCCGACAACTTCAATCATGTTAGGCAGGTGAAAAATTGCCGCCACATTGTTTTTATAAAATGAAGCCAAACGAAATCATAAACACGAGAAGTAACTCTAAATTTTTAAGGTGGCCAACACAAAACAAATAACAAAATAAACGTAACATATATACAGTGTTTCTGAGTCTGGTTTTCATTTAAGATTTTTTCATAATTGTTTAATGTAACAATAACTGTTCGCCTAAAAATTAAATAACGTAAAAATAACATATAAACAAGTTCTTTTGCAATTGTTGAATTGCCTCCCTTGCGACTCTCCTGTGTCTTACACGATAGTGTTCTTCAAATTCTATTTTCTTTAATAAAATATTTTATACCTTATCGATTTTCGTAATTTTTGGAAATGATCATTTTAAAAATACGGGGAATACGTGGAGACCGTTGTTTTCATATGAAATTCAATATGACGATTCCGAAATCTCGTCCGAACAGTGTAGAAGCATCTCAAAATTTTAGAAAACTAAATAATGTTATAACACATTTTATTAAATATTAAAATTGCTTTTTTTCCTATGACTTTCAGTGGAAGACATCTTTTTTCAAAGAAGACTCTTGGATTTATGTGTTTAATAAACAATTTTCTAATATTATTTGTTTTTCTAAAATCTTCACATGAACCTTACTGAACAATGTTTTCAATGTTTTGGTCAAATTCCTTATATTTAAAATTTGTACCAATCACACAAACTCGTACACCAATTTCACAATGACAACAACTGTCAACAACATGGGACGTATCCTTGGCGCTTCTACACTATTGGGACGAAATTTTGAAAATCGTAATACTGAATCTCACATGAAAACAATGGTATCTATGTATTCCTCGTATTTTAAAGATAATTATATCCAAAAATTACGAAAATCGATAAGGTAGAAAATTCTGTATTAAAAAAAAAATAGAATTTGATAAAAGAAATCTTAAGATACAGGAGAGTTCAAAAGGGAGATAATTTTCCGTTTTGATTTAAACAAGATGGCCGAAATTTTTAATCTGCTAACACGATTAAAAATTTTTTTTAAATAATTCAGTAATATTCAGGTAATTCCAACTGCACAATTTGGAAACTACTATTGTAATTTATTAGAATTGACAAAAAAAAAAAAATCAGTTGAACTATTGTTATTATCTGAAAACTCCATTTATCGACTACAAAATCTCCCCCCAATTCTATAGAAGCGCCGTATCCTTTTATCTCTTAACAAGGCATAGACCTCTCGGGGTTAATACCACCAGTAAAATAAAGGGACAAACATAACATAGAACCAAATGAAAAATGTATCTTACACTGAGCGCCTTAGTATTTTTGCTCTTTTAAAATTGCATAAGAAACAGATACTGTCAACTGAATTAAAGGAATAAATTGTAAGTTTTGTCAACATCATGACATTTGAAATATAGACTTTTGTCATTCATTCATTATATTATGCTCTATAATTACATTGAGCTTATTAAATAAGGATTGGTATATATAAAAAGGAAATAGAAGTCAATAAAAACTATTTCCCCAGAAATAATAAATAATAATGATAATATAGTTCATCAAATTCTGTCTGTATTTGTTTATAATATCACGTCAGTTGATATTTACGCTTGATGGTGAATGCCCTGGAAACTCACTTCTGATTAATGTTTAGTTACAAAGAAATGATTTGCGGCGATTTTAAATGGTACTTCTTTCATCATAAATGAAATTCATTAGTAAGAAAAAATTAAAATAAAATGATGAAGTACACATGGGCTTGAAAACGGGATCATTCGATCTGTAGTCGAATGATCTACAACTGAACTATGTTTCCAAATCTCAACAAATCGTTTTTTTTTTCTAAGAAGAAATTATCTTTTAAGATTTTATTATCTTCCTTGCCGGTGCAACCTAAAATATTCCCCTGTAAAAATTCTTTTATATCTATAAGTGAGAACGACTATTTTTAAGATTCAATTTTTTCGATTTTCGATACTTATATCGGACGAATTTCTGTACAAAACATATCTAAGAACGCTGCCAGACATATAAATTACCTTTGTGTGAAATTTGCAAAAGATAGGCTCAGCCGTTTCGGAACCTACAAAGAAGGAACTCTCTCTCTCTCTCTTTCTCCCTCTCTCTCTCTCTCTCTCACACACACACACACAGATAGATAGATAGATAGGGATTAAAATATTAAGCCAAGTGTAGCTCTTGAAATAAAGTCCTCCCCACCCCGGCCCCTAAAAACAAAAGCCTTCCACCATCATAGATAGAAACACTGTGTAAATCTTTTTTTTTTTTTACCATCATGAAAAAAATAAACAATTAAAATAAACTTAATTCAACATATCGTTTGTTGTATTATCAATGAAAATGATAGTTTAATTTATATAATTAATGTTATCACGTGTCATAAATTATTTAAATACAGTTTTAATTAAACACGATTTTAATTAATAAAAATAATGTTACTTTGCTATATTTTATTGAATTAAAATTATTTCTTCTAATTGCACGTATCCAAATAGTAAATTGTTCTTTCTCTTTCCATCATCCATCCAGCATCATCCTATTACGCATCCATCTAGCATCATCCTATTACGTATCCATCCATCCACAGCCAAGATTGAACTCGCTACACGAGTTTGTAGCGCAATCCAAATCTTGTCGGAGCTGAACACTTGATGCTTCGCTAGGGCTATCAAGGTTATTTTTGTTTTCATCGTGACGCCATCACTAGATGATGTGCCTACCACGGTTTAAGAGAGTCCCATTTACCCTCGAGAGGAGAGACCATGCCAGTTTCTCAACCTGGTATTTTACCTCGCGGTACATACAGCGCCTCGCCTTCCCAAATGGTCATCCAGCTGGTACTGGCCAGGCTCAACGTTGCTTAACTTCGGTGATTTGACTAGAAGCGGTGCGTCAGTGTGATTGTGCCGTATTTTATTGTTTCTTTAGAAAGAAAATACACGCACTTTTGGTTCGCTTTTATTATTTACACGACACTTTGGGACAGAAGAACGAATAACCATTTTTCATAAATCAATCAGAAAGTTTGGTTTATTACCTACTAGCCGCTACCTGACGCCACAGATCCGTTAATATATCTTCTTGTCTCTCGGATGGCGGTAAAATTTTGCCCTTTCTTTAGAATATACTGCCCCACCTCTCCTTCACACCTTGTATGAATTGCTAGGTCCGTCCCCACTTTTCTCCTTTTTAATAAACAGTTTGACGACCTGAATTTAATATAAATAGTCGATACAAAGCCAATGCTAAAATGTCAGGTTAACAAGAAAGTTCTTGTGGTTTTTAACTTGTGAATTCAGACAAACACATCTCGGCTCAAACAAAAATTTATTGATCGAAATAAGCATCATCAGAATCTCAACACACTTTTGCTCACGCAAAACAAGGTATTTATGCCAGTAACGTTAAAAATATTGCGTTCTGGTGGCGATGATATCGCTTAGGTTTTTAAAGCGTTCCTCATGCAAAAAAGTTGTCAAGATGTGTGAAAAAGTAGTAGTCAGTAGGTGAGAGGTCTGGAGAGTACGGCGGATAAGGCAGTTTCGTAGTCCAATTCGTTGAACTTTTGCAGGGTCGATTTAGCAACGTGCGGTCAGGCATCGTCGTGGAGGAGAATTGGGCATTTTCTGTTGACTAATGCTGGGTTTTGTTATCGAGGTTTCTGATGCATTTCATCCATTTGTTGACAATTTTCTGCCGTAATGGTTTCGCATGTATTAAAAAAAAACAACTATAATGGACGAGACAGTCAGCATTACCTTGTTTTAGTGCAACTCTGGTTTTGAGAAGTGTCATGGAGTTCGTCGGCGTCCAACCATTTTGCTGAGCATCGCCGGTTGCTATATCAACCCACTTTTTATCACAAGTCACAACCCGATCGAGAAATGGGTCGTTATTGTTGCGTAAAAGTGAAGATGATACTTCATAATGGCGTTTCTTTTGGTTGTTGTTCAATTCGTGAGGCACCCATTTATCAAGTTTTTTTTTGTCTTACCAATTTCTCTTAAGCGGTTGGAAATCCTCGTATACGTTACGTCGAATTCAGAAGCAACTTCTCAAGCAGTTGTGCGTGAATTGGCTTTCACTAAGGCTCTTAATTGATCGTTGCCAACCTCCGATGACTGACCACTAAGCTTCAAGATTCGTCGCCGCCATGAAATTTCTGCAACCAATATTGTGCTGTGCGTTCAGTAGTGGTTCCTGGACCAAACGCTTCGTTAATATCGCGAGTTGTTTCAGGAACTTTCCAGCCTAGCTTGAATTGAAATAAAAAGAAATTGTGAGAATTTTCTTTTTTTTTTTTACATATTGTATTAAACATTCTGGAAAGAAATAATTGCTTTAAAAAGATTATAATTCATTTTTCATGCAAAACAGCTCCTCCAATATTTTTTTTAAGCAAAGAATTTCTAATTTTTTTTTTCAATCTCAAAGAGTTAATTTTTCTGAATATAGTAGTATAAAGGAGACGGTATTGACATAATAGCCGTTTGTTTCTGCTTAACGAAACGGATCTGTAAAAAATGTACCGAAATTTTAACATGGATGAGCTGTTTTGCGTGGAAAATAAATATTTGGATCTTGGAATGTAACTATGTTGTTATTCTTTTATATATGCTCTATTGTGACACATACGTATACACATACATACATGATGATGATTGCAACGTCTTGTCAGACGAGTGCCACTCCCTCAGACACTTAGTCAATGAGCCCAAAAATGACCTTTTTTTTTTTTTTTGGAAGTCCTACCGGTGAATTCACACGCTCAAGCAAGCATGACACTGAAGACGGTCATTGAGATCAATTATTACATGCTTCCAACATTTCAAGCCTCCACGTGTCACAACTTTTCCATCGCCACAGGACCATTTTTATAGACAAATGCCTGAGGGAGTATCTATACACAGATGATGTTACAGAGTCTTAGCTTTGTACGACAGCTAAGACTCTCTCTCGGTTCAAGATGTTGAGATCCAGCAACAAGCAAGAGCAAGATAGCCAGCAACAAGTTAAACTGCAGACCAGCTTAACGCAGGTACTGGTCTCCCGCTTTATGGTTTTTTAAATCAGAGATTTGCTTCTTCTAGAAAGGTTGCCTTCACCACAGTTTACGGGAGCCCTCTCCACACACACACACACACACACACACACACACACACACACACACACACACACACACACACGGTGCTAGTTGGCCGTTGACCCCGAAAAAGGGTTCGTTCGCCCTTTGGAAGGTCTTGTTTTTAATCCTTCAGGGAAACTAGCCACCCTCATCACCAAACAAGTCTGGTGGGGGAACCAGTTTAGTCGCCGGTGACCCGACCATGAGGCAGGTAATACACATGGTACCAGTAGCATATGACATGACCTGACATACACACATACATAAATATATATATATATATATATATATATATATATATGTGTGTGTGTGTGTGTGTGTGTGTGTGTGTGTGTGTGTGTATTTATTCATTTAAATGCTTCCCTTAATTTAACGAAATTACAATGTGGTGAAGAAGGTGTTTTGTACGAAAAATAAATATTTGGATCTTGGAATGTAATTATACTGTTATTCTTTTATATATGCTCTATTGTGATATGTAGCATACATCGAGCTTCTATAGAGAAAAGATTGATATACATAAAGAGTGAAATAATATTGGAAAAACGTATTTTACCAAAACAACATATACTTGAAAATATATTTTTTTGAAGCATATATTCCTTATATATACGTGTGTGTCTATATTTTTATATAAACCCAAGAAATATATATATATATATATATATATATATATATATATATATATATATATATATATATATAAAAGAGAAATAGGATATACAATGCAGCTAAGTGAAAGTTATTTCCTTTTAAAATGTACTTATATATATAAAAAAAAGAATTGAACAGTTTTTTCTGCAATTCAGCTCTTATTTCGCAATGCAATTATAAATAAATGTGGACGAAAACAAAAAAAAAAATACATTTAAAATAAACGGATAGGAGTTTTTAAAAAAAAATGTTTTTTGTTTTCTTAAACTCGAAATAAAACGATTTAGAAATAATATTTCTGCATTTAAGGATAGGCAACACAAGTTTCCACACCTCCGTCATTCATTCATATATATATATATATATATATATATATATATATATATATATATATATATATATATATACACACACACAACACAAGATAAAGAAAAAGGTTTTTCGTGATTATATACACCAGGACAACGGAATGGACACCTCGTGAACATAAGAGGCCAAAGGGAAGTCCAAGAACGAGATGGAGAGACGACCTGTTATAGCACATGGGTCCCACATGGCAGGGGATAGCTCGAGACAGATATAGATGGCTAAAGTCCAGGGAGTGGTTCCTCATCGAGTGATAAAACCCTTATTGATTATATATATATATATATATATATATATATATATATATATATATATATATATATATATGTATATGTATATATATAAAGATTTTTTTTTGTTCCTTAGAAGCGCCGGTTGAATTTGAATAAAATAAATACGTATTATATACGCTTGAAGCCAAAACAACGCATTATTACAAAATAAACAGACATTTATTTTGATGAAAATTATGTTGAAATTCATAAATATATTTCGAGGCAAAGCCTCATCATCAGTATGTCTTTCTTTTTGTTGCCATGGCAATGTATGTATACATTTCAAATGTTTGGACCCAAAATTGGCTGAGTAGTTTGCTAGCTAGACACGGCAAAGGTAAAAATCTTTTGAACTTTGACCCCTTGGCAGCTCAAATTTTTGACAAGGTTGCCCTATGGCTGAATACACTTTATGTAAAATTTCAAATGTTTAGACCAGAAATTGGCCAAGAAATTTGTTAGACACCGCAGAGGTAAAATTTTTTTCAAAATTTTGACCTAAATTATGACCCCTTAACATTTATTTATTGGGGCTTAAATCAAATTAAAAAGTTTGATCCATGTCTAAGTAACCTACATTTAAAATTTCAAGTGTTTAGACCTAAATTGGCGGAGGAGTTTGGTAGAGTTTTCAAAGGTCAAATCGTTGAACTTTGACCTCTTGACAGCCAAATTTCTGGCCGAAAACCGATTACAAAGATTTTCCCAAATCTCAATACTCTGTTCACAATCTCTTTTATTATCTATCGATGCTTGAAACTAAACGTAAATTCCATGATCACAGTTTCTTTCCTAGAACTTCCGATCTGCTGAAACAATATCGTGGAGTTGCTTCCCAGCATGGCCGTTTTCATGCTCTGTGTTAACAAGTTCCTGTTGAGACACCCTCTTAAATAAAAAAAAAAACCCACCGAATTTCCATCATTTCTGATAATCACGGTATTGTCTAATCGGTCACATGACACTTATTAACCCTTATCCTCGAATGCCATTCGAGTCTTGATAAACGACGACGATCCTCGTAAAATACCTAGAACTAGTCCAAAAACGTATCGGCACCAAAATATTTGTTGCCTTTTTCTTAATGTTTGTTTTTCTTTTTTTTTTCTTTTCTAGCGGAGAACCTAATATATCAACGCCTGTCTACTTTATACGATTCGATTTCTTTTTACCGTAATAAACCTGTCAGTTTCAGAAAGAACTTCGAACATTTGTTGCTAAAGATGCTATTCGGTTTTGTGGCTTTTGTCTTTAACTGAAAGAGAAACAAACAAAAAAAAATGATTGTTTTGTTCGACACTGCGTTTTTTTTTGTTCTTTTTGTTTCACAGTATTATTTTTAACATCTTATATCACACGTTAGGTCAGAGTTGGTACATCGTACATTAGCGTCCAGATATAGCGCACTGAACCGCTACTGCTGTAATCTTTTCAGTTTCTTCTTGATTTACGTCATTTATTTATGATGTTTTCGCGGTTATTTCGATTCAGACACAAGTGAAATGTGACAGTTTAAAATAAAATAACAGACAACTATATACTTACATATCAATCAACTTTCATTTATTTCAGAGTTTTAGATTTTGCAAAATGAATAAATAAAAATAAAAAATAAAATATACTATCCGAAAATATCAACAACCACACAATAACACAAAATAAACCAGTGTTCGTGACACCAAAAAATTACGGAAAATATTCGAATAGAATTTTAATAATTAAAAAAAAAAAAACTATTTTATTATTCGTAGTTAAGGAACTCTGAAGGACAAGACCGCATAATATTTCTGGCACATTTTTGAAGATTGAAGAACGGTGAAGACAACGTCATTTCAGCGAGAACATGTATTATATAAAAAAAACAAAAAAAGAAAAAAAAATTATTTCTATTTGATTTGATTACGAAAATTTCAGAATCCTGACTTAATTACGAAAATTTAAATCTTGTAAAAAAATATTTTCTCAACAAACAACAATAAAAATAGTCACACGTGTTCCAATAATGACTGTTCAGAACTATTTATAAATTTCAAAAGTCATACATTTTGACAATTCGACTATGGACTTTTATCCTGCACTCCCACCCCAAATCAACAGAGATTAGACCATTCCTGTTTATTTTGCGATGGGAGTTTAGTTCTGTGCATTTCTAGGCGGTCCATCCTCCGAGGCCTTGCCTTCCCTCTTTGAGAAGGGGTTAGTTTATTGCTAATCGCCTGAGGCGTCCTCGCCATCAAAAGTCAAGTATACCGTATCCGAATATATCAACAACTATATAATAACAGAAGATAAAACATTAATTATCTGAACATTTATTGAATTATAATAAATTAAGAACATTTTATTAATACAATTTTTTTTTTGAAAATAACACAAAATGTAAAATTCTGAAATAAATGAAAATTATCAAAACGAATGACTTAATACACACACACACACACACACACACACACACACACACAACTACTACTACTACTACTTTATATATACATAGATTAGAAAAAAAAAACAGGAGATAATCTTCTACAACTGGCTTAAAGATTCATAATAGAAATACGAGCTGGAAATGAATTTTATTTACTAGCATGAAGACTTGACGTTGTCTGAGATTGAATGATGGTCAATGAATGTTCCAGGTCCACCGTCTCATATTTTTGTTGTCATAAAATCGATGAAATTGACCTTAAATGGGCGCAAATATCGTTAAGTGACATCGATTTTTCAGTCAGCTTATGTACTAACAAACGAGAAGTAATTCTATTTTTTTTTTTTAAATCAGAGAGTTACTTCTTTAATACGGACTCATTCCTCAAGGAATTTATATATATATATATATAAAAAAAAGAATCTGTGTGAGTGTGTGCATGTTCAGAGAGAGGTATGGGTTTGGCAGGGAAGAAAGAAGGGGGGAAAACGAGGAGAAGGGTAAGAGAGAATGATAGAGAGATGAATAGAAAGACAGAACTTTGAATAGAAATGTGTTACACTTTCATTCTGGGCAACGCAGGATAACCATGCTAGTAAAATATAAAAAAGAAGAGGAAACAAACAAACAAACAAACAAACAAACAAACAAACAAAATAGTCTGCAAAATATAGATTACAAGAAGGACCCATTGAAGTTCCACAGGATGGGAAATATATTTAATCAACAAATATGATAAAGTTGAGATTTTTCTGTTATAACGCAAAAGAAAGAAAAAAAAAAGATTTTTGAACAGAAAAACAAACAATAACACACAGCAAATGCGAGTTTATTAACATTTCTATGAAAATAGTATTCATTGTATTTTAAATACAGAACTGACCCAAATGTAAGTACTAATAAATAGAGCTAGAACAACAGCATATTCTTTTCACTGTTTTGACTCTCGAGTGTGTATCCGTTGATATCTGATATGCTTTTATATAGAATGATGTGGTTCTCGGTTGATGAATTGTATCTGTGTCGGATATATACTCGAGAGTCAAAACAATGAAAAGAATATTCTGTTGTCAGAGCCCTAATATTAAATACTCAGAAAGTAATATTGTTCTTTTTTTTTTTAATCAATTTTCACCCCAAACAAGGCACAGTGCCACTTTGAATTAGGCGCTACTATCGGGGACATAAGTTGCAGGGGCATTATGAAAGGAGATGAGTAGCAAGATGTTTGTTCACGTTACATTTGAACTTCTGCATGTCAATACAGTTGGGAAAGCAGAATCCCGGAAGGGATTTCCAAAATCTTGCAGTTCTGGGGAAAAAACTATTGGAGTAAAAGGCTTTCTTACACTTAGGGATCTCTACTGTGAAGGGGTGAGACTTAGTTGCTTGTCGGGTTTGTTGGGGGTAGTCACGTGTAGGGGGTGATAAGTAGTTAAATGGATTAATCCAAAGCTTATAAATACAAGACTGAAAAATTAAATGTATCCATTTTAAATGTGGAAATTGATGAATCGCACAGGTAAGAAATTCATTTTTATACTATGAAAAGGTTAGTAATTGCAATTAAGAATAGGAAATTGGATAAAAAAATTTTTGTAACATGTCTTCTTCCTAAGATTAAGGGTGGTGGTGTTTGATCAACACTGCTGGGGAGCCATGAAGTAATATACTGTTTTGTTTTTAAATCCCCGAAACAGTGTTTCATGGTAAACAACTGATGATCCCTTGAAAAATTAAAAAAAAAAATTGGTATTATAGTAAATTCGAGAGAGTTGATGCAGTGATTACAGGTGATTAAATGACTTACTGACTAAGTGTTTTTTTTTTTTTTTTTTTTTTTAACGAATGATAAAAAGTAATTTTTTGTGTAGTTTCAAATGTTAAAAAAACTTCAAAGACTATATATATATATATATATATATATATATATATATATATATATATATTAATACGATAGCCTGTGTGTTATTTTCTGTGTTACGCTTACATCCAGGTCGTTTAATTGTTATGTACTTCCATTTTTTATAATAAATAATTTTACTAAGAATTCTTCATAAGTTTTAGTTTTGGTTTCGATTATAGATGATGCCACTTAAGTCAACTATTTTTTTAATAAATAACTTTATCAAGAATTCCTTATAAGTCTTGGTTTCAGTTATAAGTAATGGCACTTCAATAATCTTTTTTTTTAAAATAATTTTATCAAGAATTCTTCATAAGTCTTGGTTTCAGTTTCGATTACAGCTGAAAGAACTAAAGTTATATATATATATAAGTTTGGGATTCAGTTTCGATAAGGCTGATGAACCCAAGTCATATGGATATATATTTTTTTTTATTTTTGAAATCGCAACTTTATAATATATAAAAATCGATAGAACATTAACTCTATAATAATATATACAAAATCTGCAAGAATTAAAATATCATATTTAAGCGTATTTTATGACCTAGCTATACCAGGCGTCTCTGCTAGCTTAGATAAACACCTTTGCAGTTTTAACAAAAGAGCTACAATAATATCAGAGCGTCTTCATTTACACTGAACATCTACAGAATGCCAACATCAATATATTACGTATGAATGAGTCCCCTGTGGAATTTCCACAGGTCCTGCTAGTATAGATTAAACCGATAGACGGGATTCTAACAGATACTAAAGTAATGGTTACTGAGACTTCATCCCTCGCCATCAGAGCTCCCAAATTGGGGCTTCACTACCGGATCCACTTAACCATCATATCCAGAAGTGACAGTGATTAAGTGGGTATCGACATGTGCCAAATTCAGATCAAGCCGGTTCCACAGTATCATTTTCAATTAGCAGCTTTCACGTGGTTCCACCTAAAAGAATACTAAAGCCAGTAACATTATCGAACTGGGCAACAAAGTTGTACCATGTTGATTTGTGCATATTTTTTTGTTTCCTAGGGGCTCACTGCTTATCAAGACCCAAAGGCCACTCGAGTATAAGGTATTAAGAGTGTCAGGTGGCCAGCAAGACAACACCGTTATAATCGGTAATGATAAAATTTGGGTAGTGCTTTTTTCTTTTTTTAATTTCAGAGGACAACTTAATAAGGAACTTGTTTACATTAGACTTGAAAAGTCCATATTATAGTCAGCTGGGAAGCATCCCCATGGTACTGTGATCCACAAATAGTTCTAGGAAAGAAACTTTGCTCACAGAATTTATGTTTAGTTTTCACACAGATAAGGGAAATTATTGGCAGTTGTTGTAGGAGGAGGAGGAGTCATTTATTAGTAAGGCCCAAAGTCCACTTGAGGCTAAGGGTTACTGAATGAGTGGCCGGTGAGACAACATCGGTAATGGTGGAACTTGTGTAGAATTTGATTATTAAGGAAGACGGCTCAACTAGAATTTGTTTATATTGAACTTGAAAACAAACATGCTATAGTCAGTTGGAAAGCAGCCTCACGATATTGTGTTCCACAGCCCCCCCCTCTCCGCATGAGTATATTTACTTTTTTTTTTTTTTATCATCTCCAGAACCGTGAAATTAGTGAGAGTTTGCGAAAAATCAAAATAAGAAGAGATATGTGGGAGTTTGAAGAGAGAGAAAATATATGCAGAATGAAGGGAAAGAAATCCATTGACTGATTTTTGATTCCAAACTTTACTTTAAAAAAAAAAAAATTGTTAATGCGAAGAAATGGAAAATAGAAGCTGCTGAATATATCAGATTCGATGCAACAACGGGTTAGGTCCATCGTGTAGGCTTTAGATGAAAAACGAATATATCGCAAAAGTAACAGGAGAGATTTATGTACTCAGACAGAAAAGAAAAACTACAAAAAAACAACAGCAACAAAAAAAAAACAAAAAAACAACAACAACAACAACAACAACAAAAAACAACAAAATAAAACAAACAAAAAAACAAACAAAAACAAAAAAAAATGAGCAAGATGTTTTTGCTTTTATAACTCATACATGACAGATTTTATGTAAGATTTTATAAATTCATGACAATTATTCATTGTGACACACACACGCACACACACACACGCACACACCTATTATATTAAAGTCGTATTCCTGTTTGTTCACAATTCTATATGTACAAACTGTATACTGCTTCACGAATTCATTTTCATACCAAAAACGGACCTTTACACACTTTTATTCCAGTATAATTTCTATGAATACAGGGTGGCCCACTTAAAAGTAGCCTAGAAAATGTAGTAGAAAGGCAGAACATTCTTTCATTGATTAAACTACCTGTAGCATTGTTTAAAATATATGTAGTGTTTAATTGTTATGTACTTCCATTTCTTGTAATAAATAATTTTACCAAGAATTCTTCATGTTTTCGTTTCTGTTTCGATTATAGCTAATGGCAGTCCAATAATGTATTTTAAAAAAAATAATTTTATCAAGAATTCTTCATAAATTTTAGTTTCGATTATAGCTGAAGGAACTAAAGTTTATATATATATATATATATATATATATATATATATATATATATATATATATATATATATATATATATATATATATATATATATAAAGTTTGGATTTGGTTTCGATTAAAGCTTACGCACCCAAGTCATATATATATATTTTTTTTTTGAAATCGCAACTTTATAATATATACAAATCTATAGAGCATTAACTCTATAATAATATATACGAAATCTGCAAGAATTAAAATATCATATTTAAGCGTATTCTACGACCTGGCTACGCAAGGCGTCCCTGCTAGCTTAGTTAAATACTTTGGCAGTTTTAACAAGAAAGCTACATTAATATCAGAGCGTCTCTATTTATGCTGAATATCTACAGAATACTAACATCAATACATGATATATATGAATCAGTCCTCTGTGGAATTTCCACAGGTTTCGCTAATGTACTTGCAATAACCCTTATCCCTGAGTGGCTTCCGGGCCTTGATAAGTGGTGATCAATGTGTAAAAAAAAAAAAAAAATAGTATACATATACATATAAATATAGTGTGCTCTTACAAATTCAATTGAGCACTCTGTTTATTTTTCCTCAAAGATGCAGAATTATACACTGAAAGACATTTTAAAATACACCATAAAGTAGCATTACTCGGTTTTGTAAAGTTTTCATTTTTAACTTTACGAAATGCAGAGTTCAAAATAGACTTCATAGTCTAGTGGGGGATGCTCTTTTCTCTTCCATACAACCTCTTTCCCGTAGAAGAAGAGACGTTGCGAGCCTGTCTGCTTTATCCTTATTTTCATAGCATGTGCTCGTCTGAGCTCTAATCCACGGTCCCCTTGTCCTGACTTTCATGAACAACACTCGTCTAGTTGAAACCACTATCAATAATTTTCCCCACTCTTTATCTGTGCCTAAACCTAAACGTAGATTTCACGAGCAAAGCTTCTTTCTTAGGGCTGCACGCCTGTGGAACTCTGTCCCGTTTTCCAACTTTCCGACTGACTATAATATGGTTGTCCTTAAATCCGTGAACAATTCTTGACGAGCCATCCCCTTAAGTAATCCAATTTACCAAATTTTCACAACTAACGATGACTGCAACATGTTCCCCTTGACCACTGTACACTCATTAATCTTTATCCCTGAGTGGCTCCTGGGCCTTGATAAGTGGTGACTCCTTTGTAAAAAAAAAAAAATAAAATAAAAAATAACGCTTTCGAAGAATGTGACTAACTTCTATTAAAATTTATGCGTTAATCACATGACTATCAAGCAAAGTTGACTTTGATGCAATCGTCAACAAGATTGGACGTTCAATTTTCTCTTGTAGGGACCATCACCCGTGGACATAACATTACCAACAGGGAGCTGACGGTTGCTTAGTGGTTAATGGTATGGGCTGACATCCTGAGTGTGCCAAGTTCGAATTCAGGTTGTTCCACAGAAACACTTTCATTTAGGGATGTTGGCAACCTTTATATAGTCCCTCCCATAAGTACCCAATATCTTTATAGAAAGAAATCCTAATAGAAAGATATCAGGGAAACGAGTGCTAACAAATAACCAGAAATTATACTCAGCACTATCAACAATAAAAACAAAAAAACAAATATAACTAGAGTGCATTCCATTGAAAGTCTCTGAAGAAAAAAATAATTTTCATTAAAAAAAAAAAAAAGAAAAAAAAAGATTTTACAACATTAATTGGTTTTCTAAAGTTTTCATTTTTAACTAGTGATGGGACGATTCCAATATTTTCCTCAATTTCGATACCATTACCGATTCCGATTTATTATAAATTTCCAAATATTTAAATATGAAGTGGTTATTTTTCCCCGATTACCATAAAAACATGTAAAACTGTACGCACATTTTCTCAAACTTAAAAACACACTTGTGTATGGGGGTAATCTGCAGATTTTAATTTTACTGGTAGTTTAAAATCAATAAATATTTACTGGTAGTTTAAAATCAATAAATATTTTTTATTATTACTAGCAGTGGAAGATTTTGTTTTAAACAAAATCAAATAAAAAAAAAGAAGATAATTAAAAGAAATCGTTTGTGGTATCGGAAAATAGGCACAAATTCGTCCGATTCAGATACCCCCCCCCCCACCCGCCCAGTTCTGGTTTACCTGATTCCGGATTCCGATTGATCGTCCCAAAACTATTTTTAACTTTACAGAATAATACTTTCAAACGATGTGACTAAGTCCTAGTCACTAAGTTATTTCGTCCTTCCCCATAGAACATTTGTTTGATGATATATTTAAATACTTTGCATAAATATTTCTCTTTCCTATTCAACTAATATGGTGCCATATAATAGCATGCGTGACTATCGTCGCTGAAAGGTCATGACCTTTTTTTCTCATCACTTTTATTCCTTCTAATTCGTTCATACATCTTTTTCATGCTCTCTTTCAACCTTTTTCTCTTTATGAGGCGCACACAGTAAGTAATGCCCCTACCCCACAGATAACACGTCTATGTACACGCACACAGATAACACGTCTATGTACATGTACACAGATACACCTATATGCACACGCACACAGATATACCTATATGCACACGCACACAGATACACCTATATGTACATGCACACAGAGACACGTATATGCACACACACACACAGATACACGTATATGCACACACACACACACACAGATACACGTATATGCACACACACACAGATACACCTATATGTACATGCACACAGATACACCTATATGTACATGTACGCAGAGACACGTATATGCACACACACACCTATATGTACATGCACACAGATACACCTACATGTACATGCATACAGATACACCTATATGTACATGTACACAGATACACGTATATGCACACACACACACACACACACACACACACACACACCTATATGTACATGCACACAGATACACCTATATGTACATGCACACAGATGCACGTATATGTACATACATATATATGTACATATATACACGTGTATGTACATGCACACAGATATATGTACATACACATCGATACATGTATATGTACATATACATAGATACAATAGGAGTAGAACAACAAAACTTGACACAGTTATTAGTTTTTCTATAACGAAGAACCATCCAGAGCTATGGTTTCTGCCATTATTTAAGGCAACTCTGGAGACTGTTTTTGTAGAACACCCCAGGTTAGTCCTCCAACAAGGATGTGACTTTGAAAATCAAGGCTGCATCATTTGGGGAAACCCTTATCTTTCGAAAACAACTTCATGGTTTGTGAAAAATGTGAAAGTCGGAGGGTGTAAGGTTAGGAGAGTATGGTGATGGGGGATATTTCATAGCAACACACCCGTGCTTCTGACCTGGTGACATGTGTCTTGTTGATTGGAGCGTTATCTTGCACTAGGAGCATAACTATGCAGATCTTGACCTCGTCTCTTGATTTGGATAGCTTCTCTTTATTTCCTTAAAAGTGAAAAATAATAGGCTTCTATAATTGTGGTACTCTTTGTCAGGAAACCTATGATAACTAATCCGTCCTGGTGTTAGAAGACTGAGCATTATCTTTTCAGCGGATAGCTGCACCCTTGCCTTCTTTAGAGGTGATGAATACAAGCACTTTAACTACATTAACTGAGATTTGGTCTCTGGATCATAGTGGGTATTTAGTTTTCTCCCACTGCAAGAACTATGACACCAGGGTCAGAGAGTGGGAATGAGGTGAGGCACTCTGACCTGCATAAAGTGCCTAGGCATTCCCCGGTAAGGGCGCCTCGGGCAATTAGCAATAACCGAACCCCTTCTCAAAGAGAGAAGGCAAAGACGGGGAAGATGGACCTCCTAGAATTGCACAGAACTTTTACAATCACCGCAAAATCAAGAGGGACCGGATCATTGCAGGAATGGTCTAATCTCTGTTGATTTTGGGGGCCCAAGATAAAAATGAAGGACGATCATACTGATAAACCCAGGTTTCATCTTTTGAAAAAACTGATTCGTTTTTTGGGCATCTCTAAACTCACCCTCGAGCTAGATCAGAAAACTGCAAGTGACTCAAGGGCATTACTTATTGAGCGCTCCTCGAAAGTACTAATCCGCTTTCAGTCTCTCCCAGTTTCTCTATCTTTTTTGAATATTTTGTTTCCCCTTCTCTTATTCGTCTCTTTGCCTTAATCTCACCCACTCTTTCATTCTCTACTTTGCTTCTCTCTCTCTCTTGCTTACTTTTTCATGCTTTCTTTCTCCCATCTTTGACTATTTCTCCCCCCCCTCCCTTCCACCTACTCCTTTACACTTTTTGCCCTTCCCTCTCTTTCTCTCTCTTTCACATCTTCTCTTTTTACTTCTTCATCATTTGTCTTCCCTTTTCCCTTCTCTATCACCTGTTTGTCTCTCCTCCTTCTCTTTCACGTCTTCTGCCCCCTCCCTCTCCTGCCTTCTTTCTCACTCACTATCTCACCTCGCGATCTTCTAATCTCAGCCATTCCATTTCACCTATTGCCTACCTCTATGTCTTACTTTTTCACCTCTTTGTTGATTACTCTCTCTCACCCCCCACCGCCCCCTTCCCTCACCCCTGAAAATCTTTTGGCCTGCTAAGTCATGATTTTATTATTCTATCTTCTTCTGGGCAATGAGCCAAACCTTTCTAAAAACCAGAATCGAAGAAGAAAGTTAGAAATGGCCTTTTTTTTGAATATCTTACATTTTGCCAAGAACCGCGTTTTGGGTTAGGGAATCTTTTTATTTCGTTAAGCTTTTTGAAAACCTGAATTTGCATCCTATAAATAATTCTTGGCCGTATTTCTATGCATGAAGCAATATTATTTATACATTATATATATATATATATATATATATATATATATATATATATTACACACACAACACATATGTACCTGTGTGTATGCATATATACACATGCATCTGTGCGTATGCATATATACATATGCATCTGTATGTATGTACATGTATGTATATGTATCTATGTGTATGTACATATATACACGTATCTGTGTGCATGTACATATATACATGTGTCTGTGTGTATGTACATATTTACACGTATCTGTGTGTATGTACATATTTACACGTATCTGTGTGTATGTACATATTTACACGTATCTGTGTGTATGTACATATATACACGTATCTGTGTGCATGTACATATATACATGTGTCTGTGTGTATGTACATATATACATGTGTCTGTGTGTATGTACATATTTACATGTATCTGTGTGTATGTACATATTTACATGTATCTGTGTGTATGTACATATATACACGTATCTGTGTGTATGTACATATATACACGTATCTGTGTGTATGTACATATATACACGTATCTGTGTGTATGTACATATATACACGTATCTGTGTGTATGTACATATATACACGTATCTGTGTGCATGTACATATTTACATGTATCTGTGTGTATGTACATATTTACATGCATCTGTGTGTATGTATACATATACATGTATCTGTGTGTATGTACATATATACATGTATCTGTGTGTATGTACATATTTACATGTATCTGTATGTATGTACATATTTACATGTATCTATATGTATGTACATGTGAACACTTTTTGATAAGATTCCAAGCGGCAAGCTCGAATGCTAAACCAAGTGATAAAATCTGTAGCCGTTCCATTGTGTGTGTGTGTGTGTGTGTGTGTGTGTGTGTGATCAGAACTGAATAATATGCAATTCTGTTTCTGTGATGTACAGTTTATCTGAAACCAATTTAGCACACCACTTTAGATTGTACAGGAAAAAGAATGCAACAGAATCAGGAATATTAACGTTTTACGTACGTGTTGGCTTTTTAGTGTGACCCCCCCCCCCGCCAAACCGTGATATATTCACATGCAGTAAGGATGTTACTTATGTACCTTATGAATTTCGGCCATGTATTAAGATAAGCCAGATTTATGATAAGGGATAGTAATGTCGACTATATTTAGTTGGTTTTATGCACAGAGGATGAAAAGGGGGTCAGAACCTTTTTATGAAAGTTCAGATATCTCTGACTTTTTGTGCGACTTTAACCATAGGAATTAGACAACAATTAATAAATATTCCCCAAATTTCAATTTCTTTTGAATATTTTAAAGTGTTTTTAGGGCGCATAATAAGGTCACAATGCTTTCATTTGGAGATTTGATCATTTAAAGTTTACATCGGATCATATCCATGGTCATTAAACATCAGTCAAGTAGGATTCTCTGAATCTCAATTTCTTTTTAAGACTTTTTAAGCTTAAACCTTACATTGTAGATATTTTCACTCTCTTTCTCTCTCTCTCTCTCTCTCTCTCTCTCTCTCTCTCTCTATATATATATATATATATATATATATATATACAGTAACAGGTAGACCCGACGTTGTCCGGGATCGAATGATGATCCACAAATATTTCACATTCCCATGTTTGTATCGCCATTGAAATCGATTGATTACCTGCTCTAATTGGGGACTCATCGTAGTGCACCCGGAGGCAGCTTCACATCCCTTCCTACAGTGACGTAGTCCACAATATATTGTAGTCTACGTTGCACTGTAGAGAACCTACGGTTGATTTTATAAAATTATATTTATAAATATAATGGCTTGAATTTAAGTTTAAAATGAAAAAGAAGTATCATGGTGTGATTGTGCTTTCAACAAAAACATTCATTTCAAACGCAGCTCTGTCATATCAAAGAACCTATTGTTGATTTTATATGTCGGATCTTCCGGCTTGTGTGGTAATAAAACTTCTCAAATACATTTGTGATGTTAGGCTGTATAAGACGTTAACTTTGGTCA
Organism: Euprymna scolopes; assembly: GCF_053919585.1. Taxonomy (NCBI): domain Eukaryota; kingdom Metazoa; phylum Mollusca; class Cephalopoda; order Sepiida; family Sepiolidae; genus Euprymna; species Euprymna scolopes. The sequence continues at coordinate 69,423,904 of NC_136503.1, read as the reverse complement.
AAATGTTCCTTCATCGGATTATTTCGATTGTCGGTACTTATTGAAGACATTCCAATACAAAACTCAAGAACACTGCCAGACACATAAAGTACCTTTATGTGAAATTTCATAAACATTGGCCCAGTCATTTTCGAGTCTATATACGGAACGATCTCGCACACACACAAAGTTTCTTTTATATAATAATAGATAGGATATTTTTCTAAACTAATAAACCGATCATTATTGATTTTGTTTAATTACATTTTCACCCCAAACAAGGCACATTGCCACTTTGGTGCAGGAGGCTACTATCAGGGGCAACACTACTGGGGTACTATGTAGGTATTTGGGCAGCAAGATGTCGGTTCACGTTACACTTGAATTTCTGCACGTCAGTACAGTTGGGGAAGCAGGGACGTGGAATGGAATTCCAAAATTTAGCAGTTCTGGGGAAGAAACTACTGGAGTAGAAAGATCTTTTACATCTAGGGATCTCTGCTGTGTGGGGGTGGGATTTAGCTGCCTATCGGGTTTGTCGAGGGTGTTTACATCGTGAGGCACAAGTGCTTGCAGTTCGTCAGAGCATTCACCATTAAAATACTTGTAGAACAGGCAGAGGGATGAAATATTTCGTTGATGGGACAGAGGCTGAAGCTTAGATGCCATTTCAGAGCCTATCAGATTGGCGACTCTCCTTTAAACCTTGTCTAGGAGCGAGAGACTAGTAGCAGATGCACCAGCCCAAATATTACAGCAATACTCCATACATGGGAGAATGGTGGCCTTATAGAGGTACAAGGTACTTTCGGGTGTTAGTAGTTTTCTAGCACGGTAGAGAGAGCCTACCTTCTTCACAGCGGCCCTGGCAATGCTTTTAATGTAATTGTTCTAACTCATGTTTCCTGTGAACGTTAGGCCAAGGAGTTTGAAAGATGTACTCTCAGATAAAGAGTCGTTGGCCATTGCTATTGGTGGTAGAGAGGGTTTCTTGTAATTATTGAAGAAAACAAGTTTAGTTTTGGCGGCATTGAACGTGACCATCCATTTTTGTCCCCATTCCACTACAGATTGGAGGTCATCCTCTAGTGTTTCTGCCATTTTCTGAGATATGTGTTCATTTGTTTTTCTGTTGTGCCTGTTATAGAGTGCGGTGTCATCAGCATATATACCCATCTCAGAGGCAATTTTGTTAGGGAGGTCATTTATGAATATTAGGAACAATAGAGGTCCAAGGATAGACCCTTGGGGTACTCCCATATTTATATCATATTGTTTAGATGTACGACCATCGAGGACAACCTAGATTTTTCTCTTATCTAAGAAGGATTTAATTATGTTAAGTATTCTACTAGTGATACCATATGATCTAATTTTCCTGAGGAGACCCTCATGCCATGCCCTGTCAAAAGCCTTAGATATATCTAGAGCTACCGCTCTGCCATCCCCAGCTTTGTCCAGTGAATGGTATATACGTTCAGAGATTACAGATATTCAGACATAGCTGCTAAGTTTGAGAATGGGTAATGTAGGCTATATTTAGTTTTATTTTGTTTTATGAAAAGGGAAGAAAAAGAGGTTGAAGCCCTTCGTAAAAATTCAGATGCCTCCAAATTTTGTAAAATTTTAACCATATGCGTCAGTTAACACCTATTCATCAAATTTCAGTTGCTTTGGAATATTTAAAAAAAAGGTTCAAAAGTCAGAATATGGACTCAACCACTCAGTTGAAAATGCAAGTATTCCACATCTACATAGAATTTAATCCATAGTCAGTAGAAATAAAGCAAGCAAGATTCCTCGAATTTCAATTTCATCTTAAAACAGCTTAAACTTGAACCTTAAATTTCAGGCAGCTTTTAGAATCACAGTCATGTAAGAAATTTTGATCCAAATTGGAATAAAGATTCTAGACATAAAGTTTAGTATCATTATATTTTGGTTTTAATTTTCTGTGATGCAAAAGTGTTCTGTTCATAGGAATTCATTTTACCTTTTTTGGAACGCGTATTCTCCTACTTTATATTTATAAAACTCTGTGGCGTACTTTGCCGATCAGGAGATTTCATCTTTAAAAAAAGGCGATGGCATGTGAATTATATATATATATATATATATATATATATATATATATATATATATATATATATATGCACGCATATGGGTTTAGTTTAGAGGCTAAGGAATGAGAGTGGAGAGCTATAGGTTTTGGTTTCAATTCTAGCTGATTGCACTCAAGTCATATATAATTATAAAACTCAAATGACCTTGTGACATCCAGTTTACGACTTCCGGTTGCGCATGCGTACATAAATTTTTTACAAATAAATCAACTTTGACCCGTTGACAACCATAAGAACAATTTACAACAGTGATTTTCCCACCGCCTTCTTTTTTTTTAAAAATTTATTCTCCAACTTTTAATACACCTTCCTTAAAAAACATTTATACATTTTCTTCTACACTACCAACATATATAAATAACCCCAAAAACGCTTTCTTTTTAATTTGCGCTACAAATAAATAATCAACGCAGCAATAAAACATTGTTTTACTGTGTAAGTTTTCAGCATAGCAATTGTTTTTTTTGGGGGGTGGTGGTAAATTATACAAATAAACAATTGTTCATAATTTCTGCTTTATTTTTTACGTTCATTTCCGCATTGTCTTAGTTTTATTGACATTTTTAACATATAAATTAAATATTTGACGCAATGTGTCATAAATGTTTGTTTAAAATAAATGAAAAAAAATTACATTTTATTTTCATTTTCTATTTATAAAAACATTTTTAACATGGGGAGAGTGTTTTTAACTATTCTGTACTTTCAACTAAGAATTACATTTAAAAAAGATATATCAAAATTTGAATTTAACTTTAAGTATTATGGTGTTTGTTCAGTGCACATTTACCTATAAGTATGGCAAACCACTTATAATTCAATGGCTGTAAGTTATTTTTTTTTCAAAAATAAACAATTATAATAAACATAACGACTCATAGAAATCTATCTATATTCTTTTTTCATTTTAATATACTTTCGTAGAAACGTTTCTGTTATGTCACAAAAAATAGTTATTTACACCACAACTGTCACGCTCATACATTAATTCAATAGCTAATATAACATACTGACCTAACAAGTCATGGGTAGTCTAGTGTATATATATATATATATATATATATATATATATATATATATATATATATATATATGTTTTATTATATTCTCTATCGATTATCATATTGAACTTAATACATAGTAGTGAGATTCAAACTAATATATATATATATATATATATATATATATATATATATATATATATATATATATATATAACCCGAATACTATGTTCAGCATGTTAAATATATATCTGTAGTTTCCACTTTCCATGCATTATATCTAGTATTGGAGGTATCCACCACCGTTTAGCCCTCTTTTTTTTCTCTTTTTTTAAAATTCAATTTTCCTCCTAAACAAAGCACAGTGCCACTTTGAAGTAGGGGGCTACTATCGGGGACATAAGTTGCAGGGGTATTATAAAGGGTAATATATAGTAGTGAGATACACACACACACATATATATATATATATATATATATATATATATGTAGAGAGAGAGAGAGATAGATAGATAGATAGATAGATAGATATCTCACTATTATATATTAAGTTCAATATGACAATCGATAGAGAATATAATAATACATATGTAACCTGCATGAATTAAAGTATCATATTTAAATGCATCTTACGACCGGGCGACGCCAGGCGGCCTGCTAATATCTTTATAAAGTTAGGCATGCTTTTATATCTATATAAATAAAACATTAGATGCACGTGTGTGTAAATTGTTTGCGTGTAAATATTTAACCGATAAACTCTTAAACTACTTGTCACATAGCACCGAAATTAACAGGAAATATTAATCATACACCATGTTATTCTTTACAACGAATAAAATCTTTGTTTGGATGGATGGATAACCTGTATAGAAGTCGGCAAGTTGAAATGCAAAAATGTTCATTTTAAACTTGTTGAGGTATTTGTATCAGTTTGCACACGCGTAAAACTAATTCTAGTTAAAAGAGGTTTACTTTTAAAACTATTATCTGTCTATTGGGTTTGCTCAAACAGTAAGGAGTGAGGTTGCGGCACTAAATGTTTTGGTTTCGATTCTAACTGGTGGCACCCAAGTCATTTTTTTTTTTTTTACTTTTGAAATCACTATATATTAGGTACAATATAATATTCAGTAGTGTATTGGCTATGTAATAATAAATATGGAATCCGCATGAATGATTAAATATATTTAAGTGTATTTTATGACCGGGCAAGCTAGTTATATATATATATACAGGGTGGCCGAAAAGTCCCAGGACACTGGCCGAAAAGTCCCAGGACACTGGCCGAAAAGTCCCAGGACACTCTATTTTTTAATATTTTAATGCTGTTAAATATGATTGATTTTGCAGCTTTTGCTAGCGTATCAAGGAATTCTCTAAAAAAAAATGGCACAAAGAACCTGGAGGCGAATGGAATTGTGCAAGAACAACGAGGGCCAACATACTGATCCCCTAGACCACTAAATTACTCTAGTTGTTTTCTGCTTTGTTTCTAATAAAGTTCTCTTTTTTTGTTGAATATATATGTTTTCTGTGTGTTTCATTAAAAAATACTGCGTTTTATTAAAAATACATGTATAGTGTCCTCGGACTTTTCGGCCACCCTGTATATATATATATATATATATATATATATATATATATATATATATGTACATAAATCTGTATGTACATGATTTATTCCTAAACTAATTAGCTGATGATTATGAATTTGAAACACAGCTGATAGGCGTAAGGGATCAAACTGTAAGCTATATTTAGTTTAACTTAGTTTTATGCAAACCTGCTAGGTCCTGAACTGTCATGTAAGCTGCAGCTTCTGTCCCATCAACGAAATGTTATGTTGCATTCCTCTGCCTGTTCTACAAGTATTTTAATGGTGAATGCTCTGACGAACTACGAGCACTTGTACCCCCTTCGACGTAAATACCCTCGACAAACCCAACAAAAAGCTAAATCCCAACCCTTTCACAGTAGAGATCCCTAAGGTGTACGAAAGCCTTCTACTCGAATAGTTTCTTCCCCAGAACGGCTAGACTTTGGAACTACTCCCTTCCGGGATTCTGCTTTCCCAAATGTACTGGCATGCGGAAGTTCAAGTGTAATGTGGACAGACATCTTGCTGCTCAACTCCCTACATAATACCCCTGCAACTTATGTCCCTGATAGTAGCCTCCTACTTCAAAGTGGCACTATGCCTTGTTTAGGATGAAAATTAAATTTAAAAAAAAAGAGAAAAAAAAGAGAAAAAAAAGAGAAAAAAAAAGAGAAAAAAAAGAGGGCTAAACGGTGGTGGAAGTCCTTTCTGAAAATTTAGATACCTCCAATACTAGATGTAATGTATGGAAAGTGGGAACTACAGATGTAGTTCCAAAAGAAAAGGCTTCCTTAATTGTCCAAACACAACGGATGTGCACATGTTGCCAGGGTAAACAAGTGGAGAGATACGCTGTTAATAAAGGCCAAGGAAATATAATTTACTTTATTGCTGATTTTCTGTGATCTGATGGGAATCGTGTCAGAGTTATAAAAGCAGAAAGAGGATAATCCTCGTTTTGAATTGTGCATATGTGACTTTAACTTCTGAAAATAGGAGAGTGCATTCTCTTGTTAAGTAGTAATGATTCAAGGGAAATAACCTTGATATAAGCCAACAACTTTTACATAGTGAATCTAATGACATATTCATTCTTTTGCAACGATCATCCTCTGAAAAATTAATGAGCTACAATATTTGTCCTTGCTTACATTTGTTTCTGAAATTTCATTTTTATTATCTACAATGTGGTAGAAAATTGACACTTACTGAAAAACTGGTTTAAAAAACAACAACATTTTTTTTACCTAATCCTGAATTAACCCTACAGTTTAGTTTGACAAATGCAGTTTAGTTTGATTCAAATTCTCTATGAACACACACGCACGCACACACACACACACACACACACACACACACACACACACACACACACACACACACACACACACACACACACAGGGAAAATTCACAAACAGTGATCCAACTCTTTAACACCTAAGTTATTTTACAGATATTTTTCATAGTAAAATCATACTTCTATATTCCATCACGGGCAATGCCGGGACACGGGTCATGCTAGGTTAAACACACACACACACGTACACACACACGCACGCACATATGAATGTTACATAGGGTATGATAAGATAATGGGTCTAAAATATAAATCTTCAAGTTATAACTTTCAAACAAGACCAAGTTTCTTCACAGGTCAATGATAAAATATGTTTAAATAAAGAAAGCCTAAACAAAAAAATGTTATTTCTTTTATATTGGATCCTACAAAAGTTGACGATCCCATTTAATTCCCTAAATGATTGCTACACTCACACGACATTCATGAGCACATAGGCATAAATGACAGAAGATCTCATTACTTTAATATTAGCGGGAAGGAATTGACAGGCAGAGTGTTGGAGTGAGGTGGGGTTATAGAAGGTATTAAATAACCTAGCTTTTATGTTGGGAAAAGAGTATAAAGCTTTATTCCTTCCGGTAAAGATATATTAGCAAAATTATATTACCACTTCTGTGTATGTGTTTTTCGCCTTTTCGTGACTCATACAGTATTATTTTTTGTTTTAGTTATTTACCGTCAATCATTTATTGACTGAAAGCAAAAAAAAAAAAGGCAGTGAGACTGAAAAGCGATTCCTACGAACGCTAAAAAGCAAATGCCTCGAATTGCTTATACTCTTTCCTTCTCTGCTTCGTTTGAATTTGCTTTTCATTTCACCCCCTAAAATGTTTTATATTTGGCAGGTGACTCCGGGAAGACAGACATTCGGTGGGTTGCACATACGCAGATTGATTCCAATTGAGGAATGCGGGACTTTCCATCATTGTCTATTGGAATGCCTAATTTGATCAGAAATATGTGAAAGGATATCGGTCAAAGGATTAGAGATAGTATACAATGAGAAATATTAAACATTCCTCGGGCGGGAGAGAATGTTTATATAAATCGACAAAATAGAAATCGGGGCAGTTGGTAAGACCAAGAACAGCGCCAACATCCACACCACCATCATGCGCCTTCACTTATGTCAAACACCCGCCATAACTGTAAATCCAAAACTGTTGTCGGTGTAAAATAAAAAGAAAATATTAATTTATAGATCAGCTGTGTTGTGTTTTACTCGCTGTCAGTGTGTATACATCATAGACCAGTGACAAATGTAGATTTAGCAATTATATAGACTGAAAAGCACATTTGAACGGCTGGTTATAGCAAATATATAACAGCAGCAAGGAAGTATTGAGAGAAACGTGGACTTCAAATATTTTCCAACAGATGAAAACCGTCCCAAGCTCCAAAAGATAACACATACACGTAAAAGTAGGAAACGGTCACGGAATTAGAAATTCTTATAAAACAAACCCCCAAAAGCTAGAGGGGGAGAAGACAATCAAGAATCTCACTTGACAACATACCTATCATACACTTTGGACCGAGAGATATCTGCAAAACGAAAAAAAGGACCCAATGACTCGCATATTAAGAAAAAAAATAAAGGAAAATCTATGTGATATACATACTCGGGATGGAACGAAAATATACTCTAAAATCACGTAAACTAATAAAGTAGTTTTATTTCGATAAATAAAATAATTTTTAAGCAAATTTATGCTTTTATATTGCTCCCTGTCTCTGCGTTAAGAATGGCTTTCTAAAGTCTCCAAAATTTGAATTGTTCGGAGTTATCTCCTTTGTTATCAATTTGTTTTTAAGACAGCATTGCGATATCATCCCTGTTCAGTTATCCAAAAAATTTGATTTTCTTATTTAAAAATAAAACTACTTGATAAATTTACGTGATTTTTGGTGTATGATATTTTCTTTTTGTCACAGATACATGGAGCATATAGATTTTTCTTTATTTTTGGTTTTAATATAGATGAAATTCTAGACTAGAACCATTGTTACTATTATAAAAATCATATATATATATATATACTAGCAAAAGTACCCGTCGTTGATTGGGTTCAAACACAGCCTACAGAAAATGGACTCTGATTTATGAAAGTATGATAGGTTATGAAAAGGAAGGGTTGTGATGAGATAGCTTCGAATTTGGAGGTATCAAAACCGAAGCAAAATATGATGAAAGTAAAAATAAAATAGATAAACCCCATAATTTATTATACCATACCTGTTGACACTGAAACACTTATCACAATATTCTGTGGATCTATATTAAAAAACCTTGTTAAACTTTGTGATATATTTCCATTCTATGGAGGTCAGGCGCGAACGAACACCCCATAATTTTATTATACCATATTTCTTCAAACTGAAACATAATTATCAAAGTATACTTACGCAGATAGATATGAAAAGTCTTTATATTAAAGTTTGTGCCTATTTCCGTTCTATGGAGAGGCGCAAATGCCGACCCAACAATTTTATTATACCATCCCTATTTAAGTTAAAACATACTTATCAAAGTATTCTTATGTACATCTATATCAAAAACACTTGTAAACGTTTTTTTTTAGTTTTAAATTTTTTATTTTCATACATTGTGGACCAGGCGTGAACGCAGACCCCCACAATTTTAATGAACCACTGTTCTGCCAGATCAAACATACCCATTCCTGTGTCTTGATACATCTTCTATCATTATATGTAATCAGTTTTTTAAAATAGTCAACCATATAAGAGCCTATTCGTGACCAGACACAGACATTTAGCTTTATATATATATATATATATATATATATATATATATATATATATATATATTAGTTTTTTTTTGAAAAAGAATTCCAGCAGAGTGCTCAATTAAAAGGAAAATCCAAATTGTAAGAGCGTATTTATATTTTGTGTACAGAAAGTTGTTAGTTGAGACAGATCATTGGTACCGTCGGTTTCAAGCCCGATAATAAGGTCCGTTTAAGGTATCCTTATCAAGCTCTCAAGAGACGAATATTGGCTGAAGAGAGCTTGATAAGGATACCTTAAACGGGCCTTATTATCGGGCTTGAAACCGACGGTACCAATGATCTGTCTCAACTAACAACTTTCTGTACACAATATATATATATATATATATATATATATATATATATATATATATATATATATATATAATACCTTTCTTTCTATAACTGCCATCACCTTTCGCACCCATAAAAAAGACATCGCCCTCTCTTGAAAGATCAAAAGTAAGTCTGAAATATCTGACGTCATTAGTTTTCCAAAATCAAGATTCTATACATTTTAAGATGAATTGTTCCAAAATTGAATAAGACGTCATAAATAGAATTCTGTCGTTGACGTCGACTTAAAAGTTGTTTTTACTTAAATGATGTTTATTAAAATGTTTCATTCTGTATGATGTACGTGCAGTGGTGAAACGAAAATAAAATCCAATTCCAAAAATCACGTAAATTCACGAAATAGTTTTATTTTTACACAAGAAAATCAAATTTTATGAATAACTGAAAAGCGGTTAGCTGGTATGCTATTTTGAAAGCAATGTAAACCCCCCCCCCCCAAAAAAAAAACAGAAACGAAGGGAAATAACTCAATTGGGTAATGCAAAGGAATAGGCGACACAAAGTCGGCAGCTAACCGTGTCAGATTGAAAAAAATATTTTTGTAAGAAAAAAGAAATTAATATTTCATAAAGTAATATATCAATATATCTCTAAACGCGCGTGCGCGTGTATGTGTACGTGTGCGTGTGTGTGTGTGTGTTTCCCTACCAAATAACTGTCAATTTTCAGTCTAGAGACTCGAGATTTTGACATAAAGTGTATTAAGGTTTGGGAAAATCTTTTTAATCGGTTTTCAGTCTGAAATTTTACTGTAATGGAGTCGAAGTTCAACGATTTGACCGTTGAAAACTCTACCAAACTCCTTCGCCAATTTTGGGTTGAAACGCTTAAAATTTTAAACGTAGGTTATTTGGACGTGGACCAAACTTTTTAATCAGCTTGTGGTGAAAATTTGACCTTTGCGGTCTCTAGCAAACTACTCAGTCAATTTTGGGTGTAAACATTTGAAATTTATACATAACGGGTATTCAGACATGCGGCAAGAATTTTAATCAGTTTTGGGGCGAAAATTGATCTACCAAAAGGTCAAAGTTGAAAGGGTTGACCTTTGCAAATTCTACCGAATTCCTCTGCCAATTTTGGGTCTAAAGATTTGAAATTTTAGATGTAGGTAACTTGGACATGAGTAAAACTTTATATTTTTATTTAAGACCAAAATAATAAATGCTAAGGGGTCAAAATTGGGGTCAAACTAAAAAAACAATTTGACCTCTGTGGTCTCTACCAAATTACTCAGCCAATTTTTGGTCTAAACATTTGAAATTTTACATAGAAGGTATTCAGACATAGCGCAAGCTTTTTAATCAATTTTTGGCTGAAAATTTGGCTGCCAAGGGGTCAAAGTTCAAAAGATTTGACCGTTGCGGCCTCTAGCAAACTATTCAGCCAATTTTGGGTCTAAACATTTAAAATTTTACATAAAGGTTATTCAGACATGCAGCAAGCCTTTTAATCAGGTTTTGGCCGAAAATTTGCCAATAGGTTAAAATTGAAAGAGTTGACTGTTACAAACTCTACCAAACTCCTCCACCAATTTTGGATCTAAACACTTGAAATTTTAGATGTAGGTTATCTGGACATGAGTCAAACTTTTAAAAATATATATACATATGTACATAAAGTTATGAACAGTACATAGGGCCCGAGCAAAGCTGGGTTGAACTGCTAGGTCAAAATAATGAAACATTTTATTATTTTATATTTTATGCAAAAAAGTAATTAAATTTAATACAAATGTTTTATGACACTGCTGGCTGCCAACTTCGAGTCGCCTATTCCTTTGCATCAGCCTCAATTCAAATTTGCGAGATTAATTTTGTAATGGTTACGAATTCCTATCAATCACTTTAAAATGATTTTCTTTGTAAAAATAAAACTACTTGATTAATTTATGCAATATTTGGGAAAATGATATTTTCGTTTTGTCATCAGTATGTTTAACATAGAATGTGTAACATACTATGTGTAACATATTATATGTAACATAGTGCGTCTGGCACGCATGCGAGAAAATCAGCAGCAGCCATAGGATAGCTGACGAGCAAAAATCTTAGCAGCAGTCGCAGTCATTTTAGCACGTATGCAAATTCAGCTAGCCTGTAGGTGCTGACATCACGGAAAGAAGTAGGAGGGAAAAGGGAAATAAAAATACAGCATGCGGTTGAGCAAACGAAGCGATCGGGTGTGTTTTGACTCATATGCGGCAAGAGAAAAAAAATGTGTTGCGTGATCGAAAAAGCAGAAACGCAGACATGTGCGTAAAAGGGCATCTTAACAACAGCTACCGAGATATGGAAGGTGGTCACATCTTGACACACAGGCTCGACGCGTTAGTGATATTTTGAAACGCAGGGAAGTACGTTGTTGGAAATTACTGGAATAAATACTTTTTGTATTCATCTTAAAAAAAAAAAGTCATATTTCTTATGTCCTTCCTTGTTTGTGTGTTTATTCCTGTGATGGTACCAGACAATGTATGGGTCCTGGGGTTGATATGTAGTGATACGGTTAAAGTGTAACGACCACGTTACATAGGTACTTGCAATGAGATTTTTCTTTATTTTATTATTTTTCTTTTAATATAGTACGAATTCTTGACAAGAACTAGAAATTTTGGGCATTCCGGCATATTTCTTAAGACTTTTCATTGTTGCTTAACCTCTCCTGTTACATACATATTACATATGCGTGTGTGTGTATATATATATATATATTAAACACACACACACATATATATATATATTAAACACACACACATATATATATATATATTAAACTCACACACACACATATATATATATATTAAACACACACACACACATATATATATATTAACCACACACACACATATATATATTACACACACGCACATATATATATATATTACACACACACACACACACACACACATATATATATATATATATATATTACACACACACACATATATATATATATATATATTACACACACAATATATATTACACTCACATTCACATTTCACTCACATTATTACACACGCATGTAATATATATTTTATAACACGCACTATATATATTACACACATACATTATAACACACACGCACACACCTATATAACATATACACTATATATGTATATATTACACACATTACTCGTACACCTTGTTACACACACACACACATTATATATATCATACATGCATATATTACACACATACATAAAAAAAACCGGTTCCGTTCATTCTTGACAAACTATGGATACAAACTGAAGGGTGATTGCACGTGAAATAACCATACCTCTCCTAAGTCGGCGCTGTTTTAATTCCAGTTGCAAGTATATATCAGTCCAGAAAGATTGGAAACAATGCCGAGATAAGCAGAGAGCACATGCAACACTCAGTATTCCCAAGTAGTTACCCATCTTGCATTAGCCAAACTCTTCGTTGCTTAAATTTGGTAATCTGGCAAGAACACACGCACACATATATATCATTACACACACATACACATGTATCAAAACACGCATATCACCACACACATATATTACACACGCATACTATTACACACACATACACATATATGAGGGGCGTTCCGAAAGTAATGCTTTGTCTTTTTTTTTTTTATTCCAAATGAATGGATTATAGGGGATCGCAAATTGCATTGTTATGGTGACATCAACATTTTATCGTCTGTTGCAGATATTGATGGTGTAAGACTGTCAGAAAGCAACACCTGTCATGGACGTCCACCAGAAGCAGAAATGTATTAGTCAATTTCTGTAGAAAAATCACAAAAAAAAAAAAAAAAAAAATATAGAACTTTTTACTTTTGGAACAAACGCTCGCATATATATCATTGCACATACAATTATATTATTACACACACACATATATTATTACACACACACATATATATTATTACACACAAACATATATATATTATTACACACAAACATATATATTATTACACACACACACACCTATATATATATATCTATCATTACACACACACATATATGTGTGTATATATATATATATATTATTACACACACACATATTATTACACCTACACACACTCATATATTACATACATACACTCATATATTACATACATACACACACATACACATATTACACATACACACAGGTTACACACATGCATATATATATACATATATATATTACACACACACACATATATATATATTACTTATATATATTACACACACACACATATATATTACTTATATATATATATGACACACATTCATATATATTACACACACACATATTACATATACATACATATTACAAACACACACGTATATATATTATGCACACATAGATATATATATTACTTATACATATATATATTACACACCCGCACGCATACATTACACATACATGCATGTTAAACACACATACATATTACATACGCACACATATTACACACACGCACACACACATATTAAACATACATGTTACACATACATATATATTGCATACACATACATATATATTACATACACATACATATACATATATATTACATACACATATATATATTACATACACACATATATATTACATACACACACATATTACATACACACACACATATATTACATACACACACACACATATATATTACATACACACACATATATTACATACACACACACATATATATTACATACGCACACATATATATTACATACACACACACATATATATTACATACACACACACATATATATTACATACACACACACACATTACATACACACACACACATTACATACACACACATATATATATATATATATATATATATATATATATATATTACATCAACACATTATTACATACACCTACGCACATATATATATATATATATATATATATATATATATATAGTAATATACCCACATATATAATTACACAGATTCACACACACATATATATATAGATATCATTACACACACATTTACATTATTACAGATACATAAACACACACATTATAGCATTACCCCCCCCACACACACACATACACATTATATCATTACCCCTTCCCTCACACACACACATATATGTATATCACAGGTGTAAAATTAATTACCTAAACAGAGCAGTTTTGCATCACCTTTATGCCTCCTTTACAAGATTAAAATCAATATTAACATACGTGTACTACAACACGTTATATTTTAAATCTTCATTCAAATTTTTTTATCAAAATTCATTACATCATTTTCATTATAGAAAATGGTGAAAATATAAGGCTTAAGCTATAATGAGTTTTAAGAAGAAATTAAAACTAAGGAAATCTTCTGATTTCTAATGACGATGGGTTCCATCTATGTAAATCTGATATATTTGGATTTCCAACTGAAAAGGTTGAGTCCATATGATGCCCCCTAAAAACCCTTTAAAATACTCCAAAGAAACTGAACTTTAATTAATAGCTATTAATTGAGTTTTACTGTTAAAATTTAACAAAACTGTTAAAAAAAAAGAAAAAAGATATCTGAACTTTCACGAAGGCCTTTCCACTACTTTTTATAAAACTAATAAAGATAAAGCCTACATTACCAATCCTTAAACTTAGCAGCTGTGTACCAAAATCCATAATGATCAGTTAATTAGTTTAGAACTAAAGTCTACATATACATGACGTTGCCCAGGATTGAATTGTGATAAACGAATGTTTCACCCTCCCATATTTTTTTGCTGCCATCGAAATCAGTGAAATCAACCATTTTTCAATCAAATTGATTGATTGCCTGCTCTAATTGGGAACCTATCACGGTGCACTGGCAGGAAGCTTCACATATCTACCCGCATTGAATTAGTTCACAATACATTGTAGTCTACATTGCACTGTAGAGAACGTACTGTTGATTTTTATTATTTTTTTTCTGCTAGTATATAATAACTTGAATTAAAACGTAAAATGCAAAAGTCAAGTATAATGGTTCAATTTTGCTCTAAACAGAAACATTCATTTCGAACGCATCCCCACCATATCAAAGAACCTACTGTTGAGTTTTTTTTTTATGCCTGGCCTTTCAGCTTGTGCGGTATTGAACTTCTCAAAGGCACTTGTGATGTCAGGCTCTATAAATTTGTCAAAATTGCTGTTTCTGCTTTCATCGAATTTTTTCGATTATCAATACTTATTGAAGACATTCTGACATAAAACATAACAACACTGCCAGATACATAAAGTACATTTGTGCGAAATTTCATAAAAATGACCCCAACCGTTTCGAAGTCTATAGGGAACAAACTCACACAAAGTTTCTTTTATATAAAGTAGACAAGTAAAAAAATAAGTTTATAAGCCAAAAGCTTCTGTAAACTTGGAGTCAATATATATTTATATATTAATCCCAACCGAATAGCTCAATACAACGAAGATAGGAAATAGAGCTTGTTATAGAAAAACACAAATTTAAGACTGTAAAGATATATTTTACATGAATTTACTGTTCGACAAGGATACTCAAATAAGATATATTGAAATTTTCTTAATCCATGCAGTTTCAAAGAAATGCGTTCTTCTCAGAGGAATGATATTAGCAAATGAATATTATAGCAAAGCTATGAATTTGCTAGCACTGGCATCAATTGAAACAGCATTATATGAAAATTAGTTATAAATGCAAACATTCTGCTGATTAAGGAAATTTTAATATATCTTATTTAAATATCCTGTCAAACAATAAATTCATATAAAATATAATTTACTGTCTTAAATTTGTGTTCATTATATATATATATATATATAAATTTCATAATGCGAAAGATTATATAATTATTTGCACAGCCAAACAACGTCGCAGCTCATAGAAGCCATAACAGCCAACAAACCGGAAGTCCAAGACTTCAGTTTTGTCCTCATTTGGGCTCATCAGTTAGACATATCCAAATTTTAGTTTCTAATCCTGAGTTCGAATATGTCCAACCGAGGAGTCCTAAAGAGGGCGAAACTCGAGTCTTGGACTTCTGGTTTATTGGCTACCATGGCTCTTGTGTGCAGTACAGTGACGTTGTTAGGCTGTGGAAATAATTATATAATCTTTCACATTCTGAAAATTCTATCATTAATAGCTTGTTTGGATGACCACATCCCTGGCTAGAGACGAAGTAGCTCCATTCCATAGTCGGATTTCACCATGGTTTGCTTGATGCTAGTTAATAGACTTTCTTGTGTGTGGCGCTTTGCTCATGTAGCAGAGTAGTCACCTCACATGCTAGAGGCTTAGGTTTCGAATCCCGAGTTTGAATATGTCTAACTGATGAGCCCAAATGAGGACGAAACTAGAGTCTTTGATTTCTGAATTGTTGGCTGTCATGGCTCTTGTGAGCTGCGACGTTGTTTGGCTATGGAATAATTACATACATACATACATATATATATATGTGCGTGTGTGTGTGTGTGATGTATATATACACATATATATGCATATATATATACACACATACACACACATATATTCTTTAAATAGAATAAAATAATTATTTTATAAAGCCTCTCGAGATATATACATGCTTAATATTACGGATAGAGCATTGTTATAGAAAATAATGTAATACCAAAACCATCGTATGAACCATATGATTCTATTGTTGGCATGAGTTTCTTCGATATTTTTCTAAGCAGATTTCTTTCTATAAAAACAGTGCATACTTTCGGTAGGAACCACGTGAAGCTTGCCAATCTCTTAAAGTAAAAGTAATTTTGTAGAACCAACTGGATTCGAACATGGAACACCCAGGTCTTTAGTTTGTGTCGTTAACCACTAAATACTTCTTTTAGTATTTCATTCTTTCGAATGTATATCTTTCGAGTATATATCTTATCAGTAATGATTTTTTTATTTTTTTTATTTTGGAACATTCATCGTTATATTGATGTAGCATCTTTAAAAATACAAAAAGAATACTTGACAAAAATCTAGAGATAAGAAAGAATAAAAAAAAAAATTATTTTTGAAGCATACTTTTATGTGCGTTTCAAAATTAAAATGACTTTGTTCTTTTTTTTATTTTTTTCACAAATTACATTTATCATAAATGAATGTTTGATATCTTTAACAAATCAATAATCTGATTAGATTTTTTGCATTCGAAATGTGTAATACAGTTTAATCGTTAATCTGATTGCGGGAGTTGTCTTCTCTTTATCTTTTTTTTTCTTACTAGGTGTCTCTGTTTTAATTCCTCTCTTGCACACACACACACACACATATATGAAATACTTTCAGATTACAGCTTATAAAATACTGTAAAATTAAAATTCATATAAATATTAGTATATTATTTATAAGACAATCTCAATCTTGACTTCTCTTAGGCCTTTCATAAAAGGTTTTTAGTTTTTCAATGTATGTGCTAAATAGCAAAAGTTATGATTCTCTATTAGCATCATTTTGCTAAAATAACATTTCTTCTGATAATATGAGCCATGGATTAAGGAAATAACTTAAAATTTTCGTATTCTTTGTCGAATAATAGATTTGTCATAGATTTTTAAAAATATACTGAATTCAATTCAAAATTTTCCCTTGTATATTAAAACACTCATTCATACATATCTGGAAATATGCTGGTGTGTTAAAGAAACTTCGCCCTGATTCTAGTAGATACCAGCAGCAGCAGCAGCAGCAGCAGCAGCAGAGAGGTGACGATGGCTAAGTGGTTAACGACGTGAACCGATAAACTGGGTGTCCCAAGTTCGAATCTATTTAGTTCCGTTTTAATTAGGGGTGTTGGCAACCTTCACCTGGTCCCTTCCATAAGTACCCGATGCCGTTTTAGAAGGAATTTTAACACTAAAGATATAGAGGGGGGGGGGAAACGAATCTCAACAATAATCATCTGATTCATGCGAAAATGAATAAACCACCACCATTACTACAACAACAACAACCACAACAGTAGTAATAGCGGCGGAAGTGATCGCCTTTCTTGTGTGAAATCAAATAAACTAATAATAAAGACTTCAAAATCACCACCTACACAATTTTGATATTGAATCACATATGTTTGGAAAAAAAAAGAAGAAAAATTGAAACATGGAAAAATGGAAAAAGGGAAAAAGGAAAATAGGAAAAAAGAAAAAAGGAAAAAAGAAAGAAAAGAAAAAGGAAAAATAAAAAGGAAAAAAAAAACAGAAAAAGTAAAAGGAAAAAGAAAAAAAGGAAAAGAATAAAAAAAAGTAAGAAAAAGGAAAAAAATAAAAAGATGGAAAAAGAAAAAAGAGAATACTGGAACATTGGAGAAAACTTGTCACTCGTGTGAGAGTACCTATTTACTATGCCTCCCCACGGGACAGAGTTAGACACCAGGGTCGTTTTTTAATGTGGAGAAAAGGTACAAAAATAAAAAAAATTGTCTCAGTCGTGAAGGACTGATCCTCCACCGAAAGAGAACAAGAAATGGAAGTGCAGCATCTGAAGAACAGATACTACACTTTGAGATATTAAATCTTTTATTCATGTTAAAAAATACATTCAAAATTAACGTTGAACAAAAAACTTAGGCACATGGCCAACTCAAAAGGGGGGATTTTGGGGGTCGTTGGTCATCCTTGTCACTCCAGAACTAAAACAAAGTCAAAAGTTTCTCCCAGCTAGTGTCTTCTTTCACCATAATACCGCATTCACCCTTTCATATTGAGGGACGTCCTAGTAACTCCCAATTTTTAAAACATTTTTTATTGACGTGTAAAAACAAAAAAGATAACAATAAAATGGTAACAATAATTCATTTGTGTCGAGGGCGGGGGAAGAAAAAACAAAAGGTGATTAGTAGGACCCTCCCAACCCCGTCTAGTTGATAGACTGCCCGTTCCACTAGGTTTGTAAAAGGAACCTCGCTTCTGCAGGTCAGTCTCTAGGTGGGGATGCCCTCTAGATGGGGGTGAATGGAGAAAAGAAAATTTTTGTGGGTAAGGGATGGAGGTTAGTTTGTATTTCTTTTTCTCCAAGATGGGTAAAATTTAGAGGAAGGGGTGAAAACAAAAATTGCAGGTAAGAGGGGATGGGGATCTTGGAGGCTTCCTAATCGGGGAGGGATGGAACACACACTCAGCTAGCTGAGAGACTACTTGTTTAATTTAACTTTACAGAACTGCGCGTTCCACACCTAGGCGGGGAACACGTATTCAAATTTGGCTCCTCTTCATACACACAGACTTGCCACATGTATCCATCTTCTGTCAAATGCCGCGCGATGCAGCCTTCTTCTATCACATCTGATCTTCACCCGTAGTTGGTGTTTAAAGAACGCGATCAGATCTTGATCAGAAAAAGACAACACCCCCCGGCAACCTTGCAGACGCGACGTCCAAATCACCATTCTCGCCACGGCCAGGATCGTAACGTAGACCATTTGTCTTTCCCGGTCCCACGGCGGCCTCACGTTGTCCACAACATTGGATACAGTAATTGGGCGAGGATGCTCAGGATCGATGCGAGCCGTCACTCTGCTGACATACGACCAGTACTGGCGGAGTTCGCGGCAATCGAAGAAAGCGTGATCCGTAGTTTCTACGGCCGTTGTCCCACAACGGGGACAATCAGGCGACTCCAAAAACCCAGAACTGCATTGTACGTTGTTGAGTGGAAGTGCATTTCGGGCCAATCGCCAGGTCAGAGAGAACTCCGAATTGTTCAGATGACTCGAACCTGGCGCCCAGCTCCACGCGGAGCGGATCTCACTCTGCTGCCACCCCAAACGCGCGCATAGCGGGTCGTCAGCGGCCCCCTTCACTAGATCCCTGTGGAGTTCCCTACGGGTAGCAGTCACAAGGTCACTGGACCTTGGTAGTCGTTTTAGCGCGGCTCGGCACTCTTTCATGTAGGCAGATTCTCCCCGCGGCCTGCGACGGCTCTCGATGGAAGGGTCGAGAACGAGGTCGGGGAAGGCGGCAGTAACCACGGGGTGCCACGGTTGGTCATCCTGCATATAGTGGCTCAGGAAGGCCAGCCTCTCAGCATCTCGATGACACTTCACACTTTGATCTTGACCAAAAAGCCAAAAAGCTCGTGTGAGAGTAGCGACTGCTGGTGGGAAAACAAAAAGTAGCACACACACACACACACACGCACACACGTGTACTAGAAAAGAACCTGTCATAAGACAGGTACAATTAATTAAACAATTATATCTACACACACGCATATGCAATTCCTGCAGCTATGTACCTAGAAAACTGAGCTATTAAACCTGGCATAGTGATACTAGACAAGATGGAGAAAGAAGCAACCTTAGTAGAAGTTAGTGTCACGAATGAGCTGAGAGGGAAAAGATGACGAAATATAAAGGCTTTATGTACAACATGAAAAGAAAATGGAATCTTAGGAAGATCTCTATCATTCCAATAATGAAAGGACCAACTGGACTCATGAAAAATAATTTAAAAAAACTACCTAACAAATATACCCAGTGAACCAAGTGCAAGAGAGATTCAAACAATTGCATTTAAAGAGACGGTTAAAATCAATAAAAGATCACTCAATTGGAATATATAAGAAACGGGGTGAATCTCATCTGGTAGGATGCGCCATCCCCAGCTTGAACAAAATAAGAAAATTGAAAATAAAAAGATAAAATAGAACGTCCCATAATTAGCCATATATTTTAGAATATATTGTAGGCGTATATGAATTGATTTGTCAATTCAATGAGGAAAAACATCTAAAGAAGAAAGGTTATAAACGCTCTTTATAACTAGGTATTTCAAAGCCGAATGCTTTTCATAAAAAAAATATAGGGAAATGCGACATCTAGCTTAAGGTACATTGCAAAGGAAATGTAAAATAAAACATTAGAATACACATGAAAAAAGCATAAAAATATAAAACAATAATATATATACACGCACTCACATGCATATATATACGCGCACACACATGCATATATACACGCACACACATACATATATACACGCACACACATAGATATATATATATAACAGCATGTTTATCTGATACTGTGTCTGCATGTCTCTTAATAAAAAGACAAATTAGGAATTGTACCTCACAAGTATTTTATACGCAAATGTTTCTATAAACATGAGAAATAATTGTTTTTGGCCTTTAACTCTACGCATTTCACACTGAAATTCATAAGCATTATTTTAAGAGTATATATATATATATATATATATATATATATATATATATATATATATATAACAGTAGATATATGTGTGTGCGTCTGGTCTGTTTATAAATTATTAAACCGATAAACTCTTAAACTACTGGTCACATAACACAGAAATTAACGGGAAATAGTAATCATACACCAATGATCGTTAATAACGAGTAAAATCTTTGTTTGGATGGATGAATAACGTGTACAGAAGTATGTCGCAAGTTGAAATTCAAAAATGTTCATTCGAACTTGCGGCATATTTTATCTCTTTCTGCGCATGTCCAAATTCAATTAATTTCTTTCAAGTCGTTTAAGCGCTACATGTTTTGGTTTCAATTCTAGCTGATGATACCAAAGTCATATTTTTTAAACTTTTGAAATCACTACTATATATTTGGTAAAATATAATAACCAATAGAGAATTGGCTCTGTAATAATAAACATGAAATATGCATTAATTAAAATATATTTAAGTCATGACCCGCCCAAATCGGGCGCCCCTTACTAGTGTATATATATATATATATATATATATATATATATATATATATATATATATATATATATAAAACTCTGTGTATCACTTTATTGCAGGCCAATATTTTTTTTACTTTTGAAATTGTTACAAAATGCAGAGAAGTGAAATTTCGTACGCTGAAAGAGCATAACAAGATGCTTTATTTTTCTGATTTTTGTAGAATCTGAACAAATATTTTGAAAGTTATGCTAATTTTTCTAATTTCTGGTAATTTTAAGTGTGTATCACTTTATTGCAAGTGTCTAAAAATGTATATTTTCGGTAAAAATAAAACAATATTCTAACTTTATATTTCTATTTATATGAAATAAAGAACATATCCAATAACAATATTAACCAAAAACAAGAAAGAATTCCACATTATTTTGTTTAAGGAAATATTTATTTATCAACATAACTACCATGCTCCAAAATCACTTTGAATAACCTCTTGTCAACTGATGATGTCAATCGGTGGATTTGAGATGATGTGATGCTACAGGAAACTTTCAAAATCTTCCTCTAAACTTCATCCTTTGAAGAAACTTGAACACCTCCTTCATAAACTTTCATCTTTATTATTAACCAGAGCTGCTCAGTTGGGTTTATATCCGGAGAACAAGGTGGGCATGTCATCAAATTTTCTCCACTAATGCCTAATGACTTAAGGTAGGATGTCGTAGCCTTGGCTGAGTGGGATGGTGTATTGTCGTGCATAAAAATCAATTTGCAGTGACGTGCCAATGGAAGGTCATCAATCCATGGTGACAAATGCTCATTTAAAAATAAAATATAAGACTGGCTTGTCAGTTGGACACCTTCTGGCACTTAAAATGACCCAAATAGTTCATCACAGATTATTCCAGCCCAAAACATGATACCTCCACCTGCCTGTTGACGACGGAATTTTGAGGAGTAGGGAATCCAAGAAGACTCTAAACTTTAGCCCACACATCTAGTCCATCAAGGGTTCTTCTGGCCTCATCGGTGAAAAAAAACCCAAACATTTTCAAAGCTAGTTTCATGTATTTCTGAACGTAAGCCAAACGTTTTTCCTTATGAGTTTGGTTTAAACAAATCTTGCTATGGGCTTATTGTTTCTTGCCATTTCGTTTAAGACATTGCAGCGTGTCTTTCTGGACAAGGAAGGTATTTCAGCCTTGTCAAATATAGCAGCACTGCTTCTGCCCGGCTGCTTGATAAGTTGATGGCGAATTTTTCTGACATCATGAGCAGAAACTGACTTTGTGTTTTGGTCCTTTCTTGGTTTGATGTTTGGATTTTCAATGAATGAAGACAATGTTCTTCGATTTCTTCCAAGCTCCTCAGCTAAATTTATGAGAGATAAACCTTCGGTAAGGCCTGTAACAACATGTTCTTTTTCACTAGCTGTCAATCGACCCTTTCTAGGCATTTTGGGAAACCTGCAATAAAGTGATACATATTTAAAATCATCAGAAATTAGAAAAATTTCCGAATATTTGTTCAAATTCAGGGAAATCAGGCAACTTATTATGCTCCTCCAGTGTATGAAATTTCACTTCTCTGCGTTACATAGCAATGTCCAAATTAAAACAAGTGAAGTATGCATGGTCCCCCGTGAGTGCATTTACTAAGTTCAGCTTTTGCCACCCTCCCATTTAGCCCCAAAAGTCCCCAGGGGACGTCAAATCTTGGTGAAAATGAACAAACGGTGCAGTTTTAGGCCTTAACATGTGTAAATTTGAGTTCCGCACCATGCAAATAAAAGAAATGCCGGTCCGTCATTTGAAATTTAGCCCCAAAATTTCCCAAGGTCTTAACATATTTAAATTTGAGTTCAGCATCATGCAAAACTGCCAAATAGACATACACAGAAAATTTTGGACAAATATGGTAAAATTGTCCCAAAATGGAGTGTTTTTATTAGCCCTAAAAGAGCCCCTGTGGCACACCCAAGAGTTATCGCGAAGTATAGACAAACAAAATTATATAGAAATCAGTTAGTTACAACTTTTCAGAAAGTTTGACAAAAATCCAAGACATCAACTTTTTTTTAATAAGCACAAAAGTGTCCATTTTAGCTATTTTAACCCAAATGCATAGTGGGGTAATCAGAGTTTTCCTGGAAAATCCGTTTTATTACTTTTTTACTCTTATCATGTTTAATGTTTTTACAAAATTTTTAAAAATTCCAAGGCGTAGAATAGACAAGGGTGAATTTACAGGTCCACCCTCCTTTTGTCAGGGGACCAAAAATATTGACCTGCAATAAAGCGATAGACAGAGTTATATATATATATATATATATATATATATATATATTATATATATATATAGATATCAGGCTTAGAACATCAAGATTTGTGTTCAAGTATATTCTACTTTATATACTGTTGCCGATGATGCTATCTCATATTCGAACCCGGCAAACGCTGGATAACCCTGTCATATACGTTCAATAGATAAAAAATAACCCCAAAAACATTAAAACAAACAAATATAAATCAGAAAACAAGTTGCACATGTGACTTTGTTGCACTAAACTTGTTAAAAACATCTTTTTTTGATTAATGTTGTTTATAATATATATATATATTTTTTTTTTAAAAGTAAAAAACAGTTGAACGCTACTGCTGAAGTGTTAATTTATTGCGATAACATAATTTAAAATCTAAAACACCTGATCATTTGTCTGAAACGGGGTTCTCTTTTCTTTTGTGTATATATATATATTTTTTTGTGTGTGCATTAACGTGATTCGAAATAAGCAGAATCTGTCACTCCAGGAGGGCTTGTGGTGATACAGGGTCGGGCTGAATGTGAGAATTTAACCGGTACAGTTATTTATCTACATTTTTTTTTCAGTTCACTCAGCACTCCCTCATGTGTGACGTCAGGTGACGGCTAATAGAGCTTCCTTTCCTTCATCTATTTTTTGGTATATAGGGTGCTTTAACGGGAATTTTATCGTCACGTTCAACGAATTTACCCCATTACACGAGACTAAGTGTTCTAAAGAAATTTAATCACATAAATAAAAAAAGGCCAAGGTAAACCGGTATAAATTTTATCAGAAAGAAAAATAGGAAAGGAAGGAAATGTATAGTTCGGCTCGGCTGCCAAATCAGTCCCTCTGGCGGTTCATAAAGAACACTTATAACAAATATACTTTTTACTTGCTTTTTTTCCTTTTGGTATATCAAAGTTCGCAAAACCGTTCTGGTGCTTTAGTTCGAAGGTCGCAACACCGCTCTGGTGTAAAGCAGAGGCCGCAAATCTACTCTGTTGTAATTCCAAAGTCGCAACACCGCTCTGGCGTTTTCAAAAAGCCTAACACTGCTCTGGCGTTTTCAAAAAGCCTAACACCGCTCTGGCGTTTTCAAAAAGCCTAACACCGCTCTGGCGTTTTCAAAAAGCCTAACACCGCTCTGGCGTTTTCAAAAGGCCTAACACTGCTCTGGCGTTTTCAAAAAGCCTAACACCGCTCTGGCGTTTTCAAAAAGCCTAACACCACTCTGGCGTTTTCAAAAAGCCTAACACCGCTCTGGCGTTTTCAAAAAGCCTAACACCGCTCTGGCGTTTTCAAAAGGCCTAACACTGCTCTGGCGTTTTCAAAAAGCCTAACACCGCTCTGGCGTTTTCAAAAACCTAACACCGTTCTGGCGTTTTCCTTTTCTTCTGCCAGTCTGTGGTTTTATTTTTCTTCTTCCTTTTATCGAATATCGCAAGACACAGCCAGAAGTAGTAGCACCAGGTTCACCGAGAGAGGGGGAGAAAGAGAGAAGAAAATATACTAATTAGAGGGGGGAAAGGAAGGGGAGGTAAATAAAGAAAAATAAAGCAACATCAGACCACATGCCACACCATGCAGTCTGGTTCCATGGCTGAATCACAAAAGATGCTGAATGCATAAGTCATCCATGAACAAGAGCTTGCTATCCATGCAGTTTGGTTTTGGTATTTAGTTTTATTGGGACGGTTAATCAGGAATCGAGAAAATCGGAACTTTTGTGGGTATTGGAATCGGTATTAGAAAACTGTGCCTATTTTCCGATGCCAGAAACGATTCGTTTAATTGTCTTTTTTAAAAAATTTTCTTTAAAGCAAAATTTCTCATTGCTAATAGTAATAAAAAAATAATAAATATTCATCGATTTTAAACTACCAGTAAAACTCAAATCTATAGATCATCTTCTACAAGTGCATTTTTGTGCTTGAGCAAATATCTGCACATGTAACGCGTGTTTTTATGGTAATTGTGAAAAAAAATAATTTAAATATTTAAAGTATTATAAAGAATCGAGAATTTATTACATAATCGGTAAATTGTATCAGATTCTGGAAAAATATTGGAATCGTTCCATTACAAGTATTTAGGGTGCTCTAAGTGCCACCAGACACCGGGGTAGGCAACACCAGACCGCACCATGTAACATTTCATATCTACTACCCATGCAGTCCGGTGCCAAGGAGTGATATAACGCAGGTTGCATATCACTTCTTATGCGCTCAGATCATGTCTTCCTGGATCTGCCATGCTCTTTAGTGTCTGTGACATGCAAATGAGTTTTGAGTTGAAGTAGGAGGTAAAACTTGATATATGGCTGAATCACCTAAGATGCTGAGTGCGTAAGGCATCCAGGGGCAAGATCACACATCTGTTATCTATTCAATCCGGTTCCAAAGGTTGACATCATTCAGATCGCAAGCAGTACACTTCAACTACATCTTTCTTGGTCTATTATGCTCTCTAATATTCAGGATATTCAATCACGTTATGCAGCTGAAGTAAAAGATGGCACACAGTACAACTGACTTCCTCCGAAGGAGAAAGTTCTATGGAAGTATGAAATTCACAAGCGGTCCTCAGTCACATGTATATCCCTGTTAGGGAAGATGACGACGTTAGGTTTTTGCAACTCTTGTAGGGAAGTGTCGACGTACTCCTACATACAGTGCCTGGGATTCCCAAATTGGTCACCCATTTTAGTAATGACCAGGCTCAACGTTGCTTAACTTCGATGATCTAACAGGACCCGGTGTGTCAACGTGATTATGCTGTATCCGTTATTATTTTCATAAAGTAACTCCTTCTGACATCACCAAAAAAGTTATATGCATTTTGAAAATAAAACGAGAAATGATTTGATTTCTTGATTTGGTTTAATGGCATATCAACTCGTCCTAGGTCATTGTATCCCAAGAAGAATTGATTAGACATTATGATTTTATTGTTAAGAGCAAAATGTAGTATCTGTTGATCTTTTTTGTCATCAGGCGGTGAAGTACAAGTCCTTTTAGACTGAAAAAAAAAAAATTTTTGGTCTCAATTTTAGGAATTAGATATTCTCCACATTATAAAACGAGCCTGTGTCCAACTCTGTACTCATGGGGAGACAACTCAGTATGGACAATTATTGTTTTATGATTTTGTATCAAGTTCAGTTAGGGATTCTTTGATTTTACCAGAATTTTTCGTTCCTATCCAGAATTCCCTCTGTCTTAAAAAAGCAAAATAGAGAAAAATCTGTACAATGGACATACGTGTGACGAAAATATTATATTACAAAAATCATGTATATTCATCAAGCTGCTTTACTTTTGAATAAGAAAATAACATTTTATGAGTAACAGAAGAGCGGCTATCTTGTCATCCATTTTGAAAATATTCTAAAAAAAAGACAACAACAAAAAACAAAGGGCGATAACTTAACAATGATTTAAAGTTGTGAGATGTTCTACGTTGTAATGCCTATTAATTCCCATCACACGCTTAAAAATGATTTACTTTATAAAAATAAAACAATTTGATCAATTTATGTAATTTTTGGAATATGATATTTTCGTTTCATCATAGATACGTACATCATACACATTTTTCTTTTATTTTATTTCAATATAAGGGGTAATTCTTAACAGAGTCAAATTATTTTAAACTTACATTTTGCAATATATCTTAATTTCCTTAAAGAATTCTATTAATTTATTCGAGTCGATCTTTTTAAAAACCTTAGTTACAGTGTCTATCTGCATTATTTGGATTCATCAGACTACTGCTCTCATCTTGAGTGTCATTTTCACAACGTTTTGGTCGATGTAACCTCCGACCTTCTTCAGATGTATCTTGTCAAACTTTAGAATGTTTCTGTCAAATTCAGAAATTTGGACGGAATTTCCAACAGAACCCTTTTACTTTATAGATGTAGCATGCTCTTGTTCTGTCAGCCATGACTGGAAAGAGATCCTAGGTAATTCGCAATTGTATTTTTCAGTTGCCCACACTGAGAATTGAACCTTCAACATTCAGGAAAATATCACTTTTGCAACTGATTTTTTAACCACTGTGCCATGGGTCCTTGCCGACTTACAAAAGTCACGAGGTTACATCCACCGAAACGTTATGAAAATGACACCCAAGATGAAAGCAGTAGTTCGAAGAATCCAAATAATATGAATATCCAATCCTCATCTAAAAAGTTCAGGAACGAAATTGTCTGTCTGGTAATATTTTTAATAGATTCAGCTTAAAGCTACATATTTTTTAGAAAGTGGGCGACGATTTTACTTTCAACAGTCTTGTAACTTTCGTTTTCCTTGCTTTGTCCTTCCATCCTTTACAATACAGGAGCGATGTTTCTGACAAAGGGGGGATAATTGCTGTTTCTCTAGGCTAGAATCTATCCATATAACATTCATAGTTGGTTAGTTTTTGGATCTTGTAGTGATTATATATATATATATATATATATATATATATATATATATATATATATATATATAATCATCCACATACAGTACTGTTTCGCTGTTTCACAGCTCATCAGTGTGGTTAGACAGGCAACTGCCTCAAGCCAGGATCGAAACCCCACCGCCCAAATAACAGTCAAGGTTTCTCACCATTACGCTATACGGCTGCTGCTGTAAGGGCAATGAATTTAATAATGTTTTGACATCGTCCAAAGGCCTCCACTCGATTTGTTTACACAAAGAGAGTCGCTTAATACATTAATGGCAGTTTGTATATCACTTCCCAATATGCTCAACCCAAGATAGGGAGCATTATGAAGCCACTTGATGTAAAGAGCTAATATATATACATTAGCTCTTTACATCAATATATATATATTAGCTCTTTAAATCAATATATATACATAAGCTCTTTACATCAATATATATACATTAGCTCTTTACATCAATATATATATATTAGCTCTTTACATCAATATATATATATTAGCTCTTTACATCAATATATATATATATATTAGCTCTTTACATCAATATATATACATTAGCTCTTTACATCAATATATATATATATATTAGCTCTTTACATCAATATATATATTAGCTCTTTACATCAATATATATATATTAGCTCTTTACATCAATATATATATATTAGCTCTTTACATCAATATATATATATATTAGCTCTTTACATCAATATATATATATATTAGCTCTTTACATCAATATATACATTAGCTCTTTACATCAATATATATATATTAGCTCTTTAAATCAATATATATACATAAGCTCTTTACATCAATATATATACATTAGCTCTTTACATCAATATATATATATTAGCTCTTTACATCAATATATATATATTAGCTCTTTACATCAATATATATATATATTAGCTCTTTACATCAATATATATATATATTAGCTCTTTACATCAATATATATACATTAGCTCTTTAAATCAATATATATACATAAGCTCTTTACATCAATATATATACATTAGCTCTTTACATCAATATATATATATTAGCTCTTTACATCAATATATATATATTAGCTCTTTACATCAATATATATACATTAGCTCTTTGCATCAATATATATATATTAGCCCTTTACATCAATATATATATATATTAGCTCTTTACATCAAGTGGCTTCGTGTTTTGTCTGGAGCGATTGCCATGAACAAATTGTGTTCAACTGTATATTTTCATATGTATGACACGTAGATGGATTTTCATTGTTTTAATATATAGTGAAATGCCAAATGGAATAAACGGACAACATAAAAAAACAACAAATAAACAAAACAAATAAACAAACAAACAAGAGATTGACCAGTTTCGTTCGGACAGACAAATATCTTCAGAAATTTAATCTGTATCCGAACGAAACTGGTAAATCTATTGTTTGTTTCTCTCTCCTTTCTGCTTATTCTATTTTGTCTTTCGTTACATTTTGTCTGCACGGCATTTCAATTTATGAAACATTCTGTTTTATCTATCTGTATACGACTACCATTCGGCATGAAGCTAAGAGTGTGTGCTAATAGCCTGGGGGTTGAGTCATACCAAAGACTTATAAAATGGTACTTAATATCCCTATTACTAAACACTCAGCATTATAAGGTGAGGATCAAGAGTAAGTGGAGAAATTCTGGGAATCAAGTGGCGTCCTCTCCCTACACCTCTGTGTAGCAGCTAATGAAAAGGGAGCCTTTGGGTGGCTCTCAACTATAGTCATCTAGTTAGTTTTTTTTTTAATCTGCTTATCCTATTTTAGTATGCACTATGACTGACTGACCAATTTATGAATGGGCTAGTAGAGAGTCCTCTTTTTTATTAATTTAATCGTTGAACTTTTTTTTATTTTACAGATTATCAACATTTTGTAAACATTTCATTTTTTGCTATGTTTTGTCTATCTTACGTCATATCAGCCCCTTTTGTTCAATAAATGCTGAAATATCGTACCTATTGTTAATGATTCATTGGCAGCTTTGTAATGTAGATTTTGTGGTTATAACAATAGTTTGAATAATCTAATACAAAACGATAAAAACTTATTGTAAACGCAAATATGTTATATTATCGGAAGTACAGAACGGAGATATCTATCAAATAAATCTCACATGTCTGTTTAAATGTATGTATGTATGTATGTATGTATGCTTGTATGTATGTATGCTTGTATGTCTGCCTAAAACTTTCGACAGAGGCGACAGATTTTCACGCTCGTTTTGAAGCTCGACCCCTCTAACGACAAATATCGAAAAATTGGCTAAAACATTAATTCCATCACCCTCAACTGGGCAATTTTCTATAAGAAAGGGTCGCTTTTTTCGCTGATATTTTCGAAAGTAATCCCCTCTTTTCGATTGACTAACCTTAATTTAAACCTTCACAACTTTCGGTTTGGCGATGGGCGCAACGGCAAAGACATCACTTTTTTTACACGTTCTTTGGCTCCTTCACAGTAAGAGTTCGAGCTTGCCTGCCTGCCTGCCTGCCCATTACAAATTTTTTTTTTGCTAAACACACACCTCCAAACACCCGGGCAACGCCGGGCACCCAGATTAGTATAATATAAGGAGTTTAAAATAGCATCAAACGGTTATATGTGATATACTGGGAGGTGTATATAAACTGCATAACGAGGGTATATATGTCTTGTCTATATGCATATATATATGTATATATATGCATATTATATATATATATGCATATATTATATATATATGCATATATTATATATATATGCATATATTATATATGCATATATTATATATATGCATATATTATATATATGCATATATTATATATATGCATATATTATATATATATGAATATATTATATATATGCATATTATATATATGCATATATTATATATATATGAATATATTATATATATGCATATTATATATATGCATATATTATATATATATGAATATATTATATATATGCATATATTATATATATGCATATATTATATATATATGCATATATTATATATATATGCATATATTATATATATATGCATATATTATATATATATATGTATATATATGCATATATATATGCATATATATATGCATATATATATGCATATATTATATATATATATGCATATATATATATGTATATATATGCATATATATATGCATATATATACATATATATATAATATATGCATATATATGCATATATGCACATATATGCATATATATATGCACATATATATGCATATATGCATATATATATGTGCATATATGCATATATATGCATATATGCATATATATGCATATATGCATATATGTATATATGCATATATACATATATGCATATATACATATATGCATATATACATATATGCATATATATATGCGCCAGTGGAGTGGATATATAACAAATGTGTTTCTATAATGTGACTCTTTTAACTTATGAGTGTTAACGTTCTGATATGTGATTCGTCTAATGTATTCTCTATTCGGTGTTCATGTGTGCATACATAAATTAACAGTTTATAGAAATCGTTGTTGGTTAGAACACCAGCAAAAAGCATTTTTCAAATCTTCCTTTCATGCGTCCTGAAATCGAAGGTCCTTCTCTCCGAAAGTGAAAACGCTGAGACGGAAATTATACTTTTAAATATAATCATTACTTATTCGCTGGGTTCTTTTTATAGATTTGGCACGCTTTGTATAAGATTACATTTTTCTAAGTCGCCCCCTTTCTGACTCCCATGGGTGTCCTGTCAAAAACTCATCTGTCTCTAACGCGTTGCGTATCGAAACTGATTTCCCACGTAACTATATTTACAAATCTATATTTTTATTACGTCATCACTACAGCCTAAAGATTCTTGCTGGGTTTTGTCACGTATATTTGCTTATATTATGGTTAGCTTAAATTCCATCTGTCTAATTAACATCAAGTTAACATTCCTAAGAACTATTAAATATAAATATTTCAACTTAACATAACTTTTCACATCTTTAGAATATTTCTTTCTAACAATATAGTAGGTCGGTGAAAAAAATAATGTCGTTTTTGACGTTCAAGTAATATATATATATATGCATATACATACATACATACGACATTATTTTTGCACCAACCTAATACTTCCAATCATAATAACTGATTATTTCAATTTCATCATAATACTCGACCATTTTAATAGCTTCCGGTGTTTTCCTGTAGACTAACAATATTATAAACAGAAGAGTTTACTAATGATGAGAATCAAAAGGTGATTTCAGAACTTACATAGTTTTAATGTGAAAAGCATAGCAAACGGGAACGAAACTCCAGTCGGCATAGCAAACAAGGACGTAACCCCGGTCGGCATAGCAAACAAGGACGTAACTCCGGTCGGCATAGCAAACAAGGACGTAACCCCGGTCGGCAAAGCAAACAAGGACGTAACTCTGGTCGGCATAGCAAACGGGGACGTAACTCCGGTTGGCATAGCAAACGGGGACGTAACTCCGGTCGGCATAGCAAACAGGGACGTAACTCCGGTCGGCATAACAAACTGGGACGAAACTCCAGTTGACATAGCAAACTGAGACGAAACTCCAGTTTACATAGCAAACTGGGACGAAACTCCAGTTGACATAGCAAACTGGGGCGAAACTCCAGTTAGCATAGCAAACGTGGACGAAACTCCAATCGGGATAGCAAACGGGGACGCAACTAGTCAGAATAGCAACTAGGAAGCAATGTATCGATACTTTTTTTTTAATATGGCGTCATTAAAACAGAGGAATGGGGACACATTTTAGTAAACAACTCTGAAATCGAAGAGTACCATGAATGATGGGGTTCTAACTATTAAATCTTTTACAGATTTTGTTCATTGTCAACAAAAAGTATATGTTTGTGGAACAAAGGGAATTCATTCTTATTTATGAAATGGTAAAAAAAACTGATTAAATTGTTTCCTGTATTTTACATGTGGTGTTGAGCACTTTTCCTAGTTTTGAATAAACGCCTTTACTCTGTTTAAGTATTAAAAAAAATGAAAAGAAAAACAAAACCTCTGACAAGTAAGGCCGCTGTTAATGACATGCTATTAATACCCCCCCCACCAATGTCTTTTCGCTTTTCAAAATCGAGACCTTAATACAACCGATCCAAATTCGTCAAAATATTGAGGTAAAAAAGTGTCCATCGCTTTTAATTAACGTCACATTAAGAGATTGTCATGGTTGCGTTTTTTTTTTATATCTGTAAAAGTCGAAAAATAAAAAACGCAACGCCAAACAATGAGAATCTATTAAAACCTAAACTTATTTGGGTTTTTAAAGCTTTTAAACATTCGGATTCAATTTATTCGCCATTTTTCTTTATTTATTTATTTCTTTTTTTTTTTAAAGAAATTTACTGAAACATGATTTGATCGATATTTGTGAAACAAAGCATGGGTGGAAACAAAACGAAAAAAAAAAGAACAAAATAACAAACGAAAACAAAACGAAAAACGAAACGAAACGAAAAACCAAAACAAAATTTTCCTTTTCGTTCTTTTTATTTTCTCTCTTTCATATATCATTTTTTTTAATTTTATTTATCAAATGTTTTTATTCATCCATTTTATTATTCAGCTTTAACCTTCAACTGAATTTCAGTTAGACATTTGTTCTCTCCTTTCCACTAAAACAGGACGACCTGTCACTGAATTTATCAACATTTTTAGAATACTCTATGCAATGGATAAGAACATTAACTTTGTTTATTTTAAAAGAAAAAAAAATACACGAGGCTATATAAAGACTATCAGGGATATCGGACATTACCCGGGACTGAATGATGATCAACGAATCTGCGCGAGCCCTTTCTTCTCACACAAAAACACGTTCACATTTCAAGCTATATTACTTATCGCATACATACGCGCACACAAACATACGCGCCCACGTCCACACACGTACATATATTCACGTTCGCGTACATACTCTCACATTCACGTGTATATACACACACACGCTAACGTAGACACATGTACTCACACACGCGCACACGTACGCACACAGATGGACGACGTCACTTCCTTTCAAAGGAAATCCACACATGCGCAAAAGACCACCGGAACAAGTATAAAAGCAAGAGACAAGTTGTTTCCAGCCCTTTTTCAGACCAGCTTCCTAGCTGGGCGGTCTACAGACCGACCGCGTGCCTTTTCGGCATGCGCGCACGCGCGTACCTCACACCACTACTATTTGGGCAAAAAGCTAACAGACCGTACGTACACATTCTCACTCTTTCTCTCTCTATCTAGTACTGGTCCCTGAGAACACTTTCGCGGAGCTGACTGCTAGCTGACATCAACCCTCTATCCTTTTCTTTGTCTACACGATGGACTGCCATATCTCGTTCTATTACATTACTCACTTGTCTTCCCACGCGCGAACAAACGATAGTGACCCGAACTTGAGATGAACACACATTTCCTTTTCTTTCTACAACACCAGTCCCGCAACGAACGATGGTTACATCCGCGCGGACATGAACACACATTTCCCTTTTCTTTCTACAACACCAATCCTGCAACAAACGATGGTTACACCCGCGCGGACATGAACACATGTTATATCTAAAACATTCATTCTTTCAACAGTAAATAAACGACTTTTATCTTATCCATCAATTGAGTTTTCGTTTCCTTCAATTCCATTCGTTTCATTATTTTCTTTTGTAACGGGATTAATATTTATATATGTCCTAGTCCTCTACAAATCTTTCACACTCCCGTGCCATCGGAATCGGTGAAATAGTCCATTTTTCAATCAAATCGATTGATTACCTGCTTTAGTTGGGGACCCATAGCGGTGCATCGGGAGGAAGCTTCACATGTCTACCTGTAGTGACTCAATCCCTAGTACATTGTAGTCTACATTGCACTGTAGATAACCCACTGTTCCGTTTATAAAAGCATATATATATATATATATATATATATATATATATATATATCTGCTTGAATTAAAGTGTAAAATGCAAAAGTCAAGTATCATAGTGCAATTGTGCTTTACATAAAAACATTAATTTCGAACGCGCCCTGTCATATCCAAGATTCTACTCCTGATTTTATATGTCGGGACTTTTGGCTTGTGTGGTAATAAAACTTCTCAAATGCACTTGATATGCTAGGCTGTGTAAGGTGTTAACCTTGGTCAAAATCGCATGTTCCTTCTTTTATTGAATTATTTCGATTATCGATATTTATCGAAGACATTTGAATATAAAATCATCTAAGAACACTGCCAGGCAGATAAAGTACTTTCGCGTGAAATTTCATAAAAATCATCCCAGTCCATAGTGAACTCACACACAACTTTCCTTTTATATAATAGAGATTAAAAACAATATATATATATATATATATATATATATATATATATATATATATATATATATATATTAGAGGGAATTAGACCTAGAGGCTAAAGAGCAGAGTTTATTTTCCTATATTAGTAAATGTATTAATACTTTTAAAAGAAAACATACCCATTGTACTTTAGATATATAAGCTCAATAGGTATAGGTATCCTAGAGCTGTATTAATATTAAGTAAAATGATTCATAATTGTGAATTAAAAATCAGTTTCAAAAGAAAAAAAGCAAACAAAATCAACTCTATTGTACGATCGTTTCGGAAACGATGTTCATTTTATTGAAACCGACAATAAGTATTGACTAATTCGACAAAAGTTTTGTCCTTTAAAACATAGTCTTCTCATCAGCACAAATAGAGGTGGGGGGGAGAAGTTAAAGACACCAAAATAAAACTATCACACCTCCAAACACCCGGGCAACGCGAGGCACCTAGTCTAGTTTAATATTACTCTGAAAGAGTTGAAGTTTTACCATTATGCTCATATTTTACAACTCTCAAATCGACTTCTAATATTTTTCCTACGTCATATTTTCATAATTTCAGCATCCTTTCGCCTCTACAAAAATTGATCATAATCATAGATTGGACTGCCACCCACTTTCTAAAGATCAATCATCGTTGAAGAATCTTATTTTTCAGAATCTTCCTTTGTTGATGCTGTAAGACCTCGAAGAAGGCTGTGACTAAAATCAAGATACTACATCTAATGTCTAGAATCCTTATTCCAATTTAGGTCTAAATCCATTACATTATTTTCACTCTGGAAAGATTTCTAAAATTTAAGAATTTAATTTATGTTATTTTTTTTGTTTTCTTTTTAGCAATTGCAATTCAGAGAATTTTGCTTAATCGTTGTTCGATGGCTATGGATAAAATTTAACGCAAATCTAAAACATTTGAATATCTACAAGTCTTGCAGTTGTTAATATTTCTTAAATTAACATATCCCGGGTTTTTACTGTACATATAAGTATGTTATCACAGAGTAAATCTTTAACAAAGCAAAACTTATCTTGATGAGAAAAGCTCAACACCACTAAGAGGAGCAAACAATAAGATTAAATGAAAGATAAGGAATAAAAGTTACATATAACGTTATTATATCATCAGAACAATAAGGGAAAGTAAAGGGAAATTAAAAAAAACTCTATTATTCTGGCTCTTCTCTTCTGACGAGAAGCATTTAGCTTCGAAATGCCATGTCTTAAAGACGTTTTTTTTCTTAATTTTTCTTTACTTTTCCTTATTGTTGTAAATAATACTTGATTCCACCTTGCTTGGCACTTAGCATTATAAGGGAAGTATCAAGGGAAGGTAGAGCAATTCTAGTCAAGAAGTGACGTCCTCCCCTACAACTCCGTGTATAATAATATGGCAAAAGGAATGCGAAAATAGAAAACAGATGTAAACATTATTTAGGGTTCGCATAAACAAATAACTAGATTGGGGTTACATCACCTGTTGATTTGAGACACGTAATGAAACACGTGATGAAATGTACATTTGGGGAGATTATAGGAGTCGTTAGCTGGACATCAGAGAGAACGGACGTCTCAAAAAGGGGAGCTGGTCTCCTTGACGCAGGGATCGGTGTCATTTCAGGACGCCAAGATGTAAAAACGTGTAATCTCTGAAAATGTCGACCGCATCATGAAAATAAATGTTCGTAAATAATTCAGGTATGTGTTGTGTTATTTACATCTGTTAAAAAGAACTGTTTGTCTACAACTGTTCTGATACGTCCACCTCATTTGTTTCCTGTTAGAACTGTTGCATAAATATTAAAATATACACACTAGACGATCAACTAAATGATACGACGTATATGCATACACGCATTTACACGTACATGAATATACAGATGAAATACAAAACCCAACTATTCAACGTGTACGTCGTTATGGAATATATTAGTATTCCTACACACAAAGTAACACATGCAGTATGAGAAGGAAGCCTTTAGGTCGCTCTTGACTAAAGTTGATTACGTTTCATTTAGTAAATGACATTGCTCCTATGCCGAACGTAACTGCAAATAACTTAACTTTCTGGCTATTCTGCGAGGCATTTCTTTTAGTTTAATGTTCCATTGTTGAAGAACAAAACACGACTCGGAGGTAAACATCATTGAATAACATTAAACTCTTATT
>NC_136503.1:69360736-69380736 GCF_053919585.1 Euprymna scolopes | reverse complement strand
TAGTCAGTGGATGTTGTATGACTTATTTCCAACTGTTTTTTCTGGTAAACATGTTCCAAGATTTGCTGCTACATTGGATATTCAGGATTTTATAGATTTTTCAGTGGAGATATTTACACTCTCCATTGTGTTGTATTGTATAATAGCCGTCCCCCAACACGACTTTTTACAACTGAATATCAGGTGGCTCACATTCTCTACTTCTGTGTGGCAGAACCTGCACTCGTTGTTGTATACATATATGATGATTGCAACGTCTTGTCAGACGAGTGCCACTCTCTCAGACATTTAAAATCCATGAGCCCAAATGTGTGAGGGAGTATCTATACAAATATGATGTTACAGAGTCTTAGCTTTGTACGACAGCTAAGTCTCTCTCTCGGTTCAAAATGTTGAGATCCAAGAGCAAGATAGCCAGCAACAAATTAAACTGCAGACCAGCTTAATGCGGGTACTGGTCTTCCGCCTTATGGTTTTTTAAATCAGAGATTTGCTTCTCCTAGAAAGGTTGCCTTCACCACGGCTTACGGGAGCCCTCTCCACCCCAATACACATATACACACACACACACACAAATATACACGGTGCTACTTGACCGTTGACCCAGAAAAAGAGTTCATTCGCCCTTTGGAAGGTCTTGTTTTTAATCCTTCAGGGAGACTAGCCGCCCTCCTCACCAAACAAGTCTGGTGGGGGAACCAGTTTAGTCGCCGGTGACCCGACCATGAGGCAGGTAGTACTGGGTTACATGGTACCAGTAGCATATGACATGACCTGACATAAATAAATAAATAAATATATATATATATATATGTTATATATGTGTGTGTATGCGTGTGTATATATATATATGTTATATGTGTGCGTATATATATATATATATATATATATATATATATGTGTGTGTGTGTGTGTGTGTGTGTGTGTGTGTGTGTGTGCGTGTGTGTGCAACGTCAAAACATCGTTGACCTGAATTCTCGGAACGCACGCAATAAATGTTATTTATTTGTTTACAACTAAATATTCTTTCTCACTCTCATTATATATATATAACACGCACACACGTGTGTATGTGTGTAAAAAGAAAAAAAAAAGAAATAATATTAATAAAGATGCCCCTGGAGCCAAACAAATCCTTTGCTATGATTGTTTATTCATTCTAAGTCAGATGAATGTATAAATAATCAAACAACTAAAACCAAAGAAATTAAATCACACTTCGTGTTGTTGATTGTCTGATGAGAAAGCAGCGCATTCCTATTCAGTCAAAACGAATGCGGAGCGTATATTTCATGCAGACCACACAATCTATATAAACATTGAACGGTTGCCCGCCCGTCTGTCACTTACAAGCTTCAAAAGTATTCTCACGTTTTACACCAAATTTTGTATGAAGCATCGTAGTGATAGTTGGGCTGTTGCAGAGCGATGGCAATGTGATTACTAGTAAAAAAAAAAAGTCTGGTATTTATGAGAACTCCTAGTGAGTAAATAATAAAAGTTTTTCGGTTAAAAGCACTGGTATAAATGCCACCAAATTTTGTATGAATCCTGTATAACATATGTCAATACAATAGCCAGCATTCTACTATTAGGACTATTATCACTACTGCTACTACAACTATTTACATTCTTACTACAACTGTTAAAACTGCTACTACTACTATAACTACTACTACTAGTTATGAGCTCAAAATCATTGTTTCCTTCAATAACTAGAAGAAACCTTCTCTATCACCAATAGCAATGGCCAAAGACTTTTTATCTGAAAGTACAACTCCTCGGTCTAACGTTCACAGGAAACATGAGTTGGAACAATTATATTGAGAGCATTGCCAGGACTGCTGCGAAAAAGGTAGGTTCTCTTTACCGTGCTAGAAAGCTACTAACGCCTGAAAGTATCCTGTACCTCTATAAGGCCACCATTCGCCCATGTATGGAGTATTGTTGTCATATTTGGGCTGGTGCATCTGCTACTGGTCTCTCACTTTTAGACAAGGTTCAAAAGAGAGTCACCAACCTGATAGGTTCTGAACTGTCATCTAAGCTTCAGCCTCTGTCCCATCGACGAAATGCAGCATCCCTCTGCTTGTTCTACAAGTACTTTAACGGTGAATGCTCTGACGAACTGCAAGCACTTGTACCCCCTCGACGTAAATACCCCCGACAAACCTGACAATCAGCAAAATCCCACCCCTTCACAGTAGAGATCCTTAGATGTAAGAGAGCCTTCTACTCCAGTAGTTTCTCCCCCAGAACCGCTAGACTTTGGAATTCCCTTCCGGGTCCCTGCTTCCCAAACTGTACTGACATGCAGTAATTCAAGTGTAACATAAACTGACATCTTGCTGCCCAACTTCCCGCATACTACCCCTGTAGCTTATGTCCCTGATAGTAGCCCCCGACATCAAAGTGGCAATGTGCCTTGTTTGGGGTGAAAATGTAAAAAAAAAAAAAAAAAAAAAAAATCAGAATCAGCCATCGGATGGACCATGTAGAGTTCAAATTCTAGCAACAACTGAAGGCAATTTTAACCTATAAATCTTTCCTACGTCACAACCATAAGCTAACCAATCAAGTATCCCCTTTTTCTTCATAATCATAACAAATGACTGTCAATCATCCAGATTAAAACAATTCAGCATGCAGAAATATTTCCTAAACTTCACTTCAAATGTATCATTGCTGCCAACGAATAGGCCTAATCATGTTGGCACACCGGTTCCAGATTGATCAGTGAAGCTAAGCAACCTGGAGCCTGGTCAGTATTAAAATGGGTGACCATTTTGGAATTTCACGTGCTGCATGTGCTCTCCGCTTATCTCGACATTGCTTCCAGTCGTCTTGGACTTCTCCTTGCCACTAGATTCAAGCAGAGCAGATTCAGGAAAGGTGTGTGCGGTGATTGCGCAACCCTTGCCTCATACATTGTCTTTCGAGATTTAACGGAGGCATTTCATATAAAGGGCAAACATCTGTGTGTATGTTTTATGTTGGTATGTTTGGCTGTAGTTTAATCGTGGGATCTCTGTCAAAGCAAAGATTTGTGTTTACTTGACACGTGTTCTGTCTGGTTTACTTTACTCATCAGAGTGCTGGACAACAAAATGTCGGCACTAAAAACAACTTGAGAGATTCCATCGGAAATGCTTCAGGCGATTCATAATGATGCAGTCGACACCGCACTTGACACGGACATTATCAAGAAAGCTGAGTGTCTGAGCGTTGAAGCAACGATGATGAGGAACCGGTTGCGCTAGGAAGGTCATGTTGTTCGGATGAAGGATGCCTAAGCAGTTGTTTTACGGCAAGCTTAAGACTTGGAGACGTCCTCAGCATTGTCCAAAGAGGCGTTTCAAGGATTACATAAAAGATGATCTTAAAGCCTTTAAAATCTCTGTTCAGAATTAGGGAAACTCTAGCGAAATGCCGGCCCGAACGGAGAAAGTAAGTTAGAGGTGGATCTGAACGTTTTCAAGAGGAAATAATCGATCATGCTGAGCTCAAGAGAAACCTTAGGAAAGACAATGTGTCAGTTTTACCTAATGCGTTGAACAATTGGAAGTGTGAGGTTTGTGACCAGATGCTCCTCTCGAAAGCTGCTTACATTAATCACAAAAAAACAAAAAAAAAAACAAAAAAACAAAACATGCTGTGGGCAGAAAAACAGAGGCAGAAGTGAAACAAGTGTCAATACTCAACCTTGTCTGCCACATATGTGGCAGATTATGCAAATCAACTGCTGGCCTGAAAAGACACCTTTTGGTTTGGGTGTCACTGACGATACACCAAGCAACATTGAGATGGCTAGCGTCTGTTAAGATGCAGCAATTGCCACGTGCAATTAAAAGTAAACAGAAGAAAAAACAAACTACAAGACAAACAGCTACAAAGTTGCTATGGATCAATAATATCTAAAAAAAAAATAATCATTATTTTGGGGTCAGATAACCAAATTTCGTCAGGGTGATCGGTTTTTCATGTTATGTATTATTGTAATAGAAAATATCGACTCATTGCTCGAAGAATCTGTTATATAAAGGGGAATTATCTGTGTGCATGTGTGTTTATACCCAACTAAAAAGGAATTGGCTGGAACGAGAAAGACAGGGAAATGAAAGTTTGATTAGAAATAGATTACATTTTTGCCCCAGGCAACGCTATGTAACCCTGCTAATACAAAATAAATTTAGCTGCCCTAAATTGTGGTAATATTTTGTATCCCAAATTGAGAATACGTGCCTGATACTCAGTTCGACAAACTCTGGGCAATTTGGGTTTGGTGGCCTTTTTTCCGTCGGACTGTGCAGTTCTAGGAGATCCGCTCACCCAGATTTTATCTTCTCCATTTGATAAAAGGTTTGTTTATTGATAATCGGCAGTTGGAATGCCAACGGGACTGCTCACGCATTTTTATAGGCCAGACTGGTCCTCTTTTTGGATGCTGAATCATTTGAAAATCATTAAAAATATGTAAGAGCTTGTCAGCGGTCAGTACATGGACATTGTATAAAAATTGACCCAAAGACGGTAAATTCTAGATTTAATCGATCTAAAACTAACCAGAGATTTGTGAATGAAAGAAACTTGGACAAAAAGGATGCTAGAGTATACTTGCTGCTCTTTTGAAAAATTGACATTAAAGATTTTCTACAAGAAAGACAACAAATTATTTATAAGATTCTATTAAATAAAGGATAATCAAATAAAATGAAAATAGGTGGGGCGATAGTCGGAGGAAAAGAAAGGGGATGGGGAGACAGTCAGGAGGAAGAGAAAGGGGATGGGGAGACAGTCGGACGAAGAGAAAGGGGATGGGGAGACAGTCGGACGAAGAGAAAGGGGATGGGAAGACAGTCGGACGAAGAGAAAGGAGAGTGGGGAGACAGTCGGACGAAGAGAAAGGAGAGTGGGGAGACAGTCGGACGAAGAGAAAGGAGAGTGGGGAGACAGTCGGACGAAGAGAAAGGAGAGTGGGGAGACAGTCAGAGGAAGAGAAAGAGGGTTGGGGAGACAGTCGGAGGAAGAGGAAGAGGGATGGGGAGACAGTCGGAGGAAGAGAAAGGGGGTGGGGCGACAGTCGGAGGAAGAGAAAGAGGGTTGGGGAGACAGTCGGAGGAAGAGAAAGGGGGTGGGGAGACAGTCGGAGGAAGAAGAAGAGGGATGGGGAGACAGTCGGAGGAAGAGAAAGGGGGGTGGGGAGACATTCGGAGGAAGAGAAAGAGGGTTGGGGAGACAGTCGGAGGAAGAGAAAGGGGGTGGGAAGACAGTCGGAGGAAGAGAAAGAGGGTGGGGGACAGTCGGAGGAAGAGAAAGAGGGTGGGGGACAGTCGGAGGAAGAGAAAGGGGGTGGGGAGACAGTCGGAGGAAGAGGGATGGGGAGACAGTCGGAGGAAGAGGGATGGGGAGACAGTCGGAGGAAGAGAAAGGGGGTGAGGAGACAGTCGGAGGAAGAGAAAGGGGGTGAGGAGACAGTCGGAGGAAGAGAAAGGGTTGGGGAGACAGTCGGAGGAAGAGAAAGAGGAGTGGGGAGACAGTCGGAGGAAGAGAAAGGGGGTGAGGAGACAGTCGGAGGAAGAGAAAGGGTTGGGGAGATAGTCGGAGGAGGAGAAAGAGGAGTGGGGATAGTTGTAGGATGATAAAGGGCGGGAAAATAGGTTCCACTTTGTTAACTAAACTCCAATCACTGCAATATTGCATCTTTGTGTTTTACAAATATTTTAATGTAATATGCTCTGATGAACTCGTTGCATGTGCCCCCTCGACATACATATACCCGGCAAACTCGCTTAGCAACAAAATCCTTTCACTGTTAATAGTTTCTTCCCTCAAACAACTCAACTTCGGAATTCCTTTCCTGCTACCTGCTTACCCGACTGTACTTACATACAGTAGTTTAAATGTAACGTAAATCAACATATTGTTAATCTTTTACTGAGCATGGTCCCAAATAGTAGGTTGGGAGACAGTCGGAGGAAGAGAAAGGGGGTGGGGAGACAGATAAAATAACAGAGAGAAAGCGAGAAGGTAGACGAAACAATATGGATAATGCTAGCAAGACAATGACGACGAAAAAAGTGAGGTGGGTTGATAAAAGA
Source organism: Euprymna scolopes (assembly GCF_053919585.1). Classification (NCBI taxonomy): domain Eukaryota; kingdom Metazoa; phylum Mollusca; class Cephalopoda; order Sepiida; family Sepiolidae; genus Euprymna; species Euprymna scolopes. The sequence goes on along the minus strand of NC_136503.1, from coordinate 69,374,638 downwards.
GAATGGAAGGATTAGCAGATTCCAAAATAGATGATGAAGACAGCGAAAAGAAGACTGAGGGTTATATGATGACTAAGTGGTTAATACACGGACTGGAAACCTGGGTGTTGCAAGTTCAAATCCAATTAGTTCAACAGAAACACTTTCATCAAACACAAACCTAATCTTGTATTTAGACTTCTGAAGAGATGGTACAAACATTAATAATAAAAATAAACTATGACTTTGAAGAAAATCGGTTGTCATTAGTTCTCGTCTGAAAAAAAAAATCGACTAAATTTCCAGTGATTAAGATGGATCGGTTGCATTAGGTTTTATGATAATGAGATTGATTAATGGTGGGAGGGGCTAGGGAAATAGAATTACGGATAGGAATGAAAGAGAGGAACCAGATACAATAAAAGAGAGAGAGAGAGGTGGAAGGATAAGAGAGATGGAGAGGGCTAGAAGGATACGAGAGAGATAGAAAGAAAAAGAGAGAGGGTGGAAGGATACGAGAGAGAGAGAGAGAGAGAGAGAGAGAGAGAGAGGTGAAAGGATACGAGAGAGAGAGAGAGAGGAGGGTGAAAGGGTGAAAGGATACGAGAGAGAGAAAGAAAGAGAGAGAAAGAGAGGTGGAAGGGTATGGGAGGGAGAGAGAGAGGTGGAAGAGTATGGAAGGGAGAGAGATAGAAGGGTACGGAAGAGAGAGAGAGAGATGGAAGGAAAGAGAGAGAGGTGGAAGGATAGGGGAGGGAAAGAGAGAGGTGGAAGGATACGGGAGGGAAAGAGAGAAAGAGAGAGAGAAAGAGAGAGAGAGGGTGGGGAGGGTATGGGAGAGAAAGGCAAAGGATACGCGGAGAGAGAAGAGGAGAGGACGGATACGTGAAGAAAGCAGGATTGGAAAAACAAAAATAGGAAAGGAGGGAGTCAGAAGAAAACGATGAAAAAAGTGACGATATGGGACAAAGAGAATAAAAGGGACAAGGGAAAAAAAGAGGTGAATTAAAAAAAATGACGAGAGAAAAATGGTGGAAGGGAGTACAAGGTGAAAAAGAGAGAAAAAGGAAACAAACGAGGAAAAAAGGGGAAAAAGGGGGGAAAATGCAAATAAACAAAGAAATTATACAGCGGACACGAAAAGAAAATGTTGGATATCAAACTTTGTAAAAACCAAAGAAATGAACACTAACAACAACAACAACAACAAAAATAATAAAAAAGAAAATAAAAATAACGAAAAAAAAAAAAAAAAGAAAACAAACCAAAAACGAAAAACAAAAAGGACCTCCAATTTATTCCAGCAATCGAAGAAGAATAAAAAGACAAACGAATAACAGAACTGGTAATGACTGTTTACCAGATAGAATGAATCACCGAATAAGCGAATCCAAAAACAAAAGACCAAGTTAAGGAACCAACGTAAACCATTTTCATTCTTTTTTTTTTTTTTTACTGCGGAACTATTATCTTCAATTTCATTGCATAGCAAAAAAAAAAAAAAAAAAGAAAAAGAAAAAGAAAAAAGCCCTTGGCTATGCTTTACGTAGAACCGCCTCTAGCATTAACGTAACCTTTTCTTCAACATCTATAAATTTAGAGCTCAGCTCCATCTTTTAGGGGATGAATCCACGCATCCGCAGAATAGGCTCTGCATCAATTGGTTTGTCCTGCTTCAGTCGGAAAACGCATTTCCTTGCTGCGCATGTACAGAGCAAGCAGACGTATCTTAAACATAGCCATTCCTTTTTTGCTGCAGAACTATTATCTCCAATTTCATTGCTTGCAAGAGCTGTCGGCCATGAAGAACACCCAACAGCCTACAGCGTTATGGAACACGTAACTTTTTTTTTCTTGCTAGCATCCACCAATTTAGAGCTAGGTTCTATATTTTTTTCATACTAATGTGTCGCCATTATTAAGACCAAAAGTCACTTGAGGATAAGGATTGGCGAGATTGTGAGCTGAGTCAAAATCATATACTCTAGGCTCTAAATGCTGTCGACTTTGCATATCAGAAGCAGGAAATATAATTACTTCAGAATAAAATATATTATCAACGCGAAAAATTAGCTTCGCATTGCAAACACATGAAAGTATAACCATTTCGAAATCACCTAGCGACCCATACAATATGTATCAATTATTGATAATAACTTAACAATCCAAACATCAGAGGCCCTGTCGGTGGGGCATTAGAATACGCTGACTGCCCCCCATGCAGAGGGTAAAAGTCCTTCAATGGGGGTCCTGGATATGACCTTAAACTATATCCAGTGGTGAGGCCCCAGCTTGTGGGCTTTGGGGAGCGTGGAGCCACCCTTTAATTACCATTGCTCCCAGGTCCACTCTGACCCGGAGTGGTAGTACCTGTTAGGGTCCCAACTATGGGTTAAATAGAAACCGACGTAAAAACAACAAATATATTCTATTAAAAATATTTTTCTTCAAAATCTTTGGATTCGGCATTAAATAACCCGAAAAGGGTTGATATGCCGTAAAACAAAAACAACCAACCAACCAACCAACCAAACATCAGGAAAGCCACACCCATTAGCTGCAAATCCTCTTGAAAACAACTATTTGAAAATACTTAACTCCATAGATAGCTCATGCTTCTTTCAAACTCGTTCATTGGTTTAATAGACACATACGTAAACGTTTCATTTATTATTACGTTACTTCCCATCGTCCCTCCCTTGCCCCTTCTCTTTATACACGAAAAATGAAAAAAAAAAAAAATCCCAGTTAGTGTTTTTTGCCAAACTCCCACTATTTAATTGCTTGACACAATCGCCACGCAGATATATAGAATTCATAATTCTTTTTGCATGTTTATTAGTTGTTATAAAAATTTTAATATAACTCCATTTTATTTCAGAAATGCATTAGAAAAAAATTGAAATAATTGATTTCCAACCTGCAACAAATTGCGTTGTGTGAGAGGGGAACCAAAACTCTCATAAACATTTATTCATGACGAAAGATGACTGTAGACCTATCGAATTGACCAGACACCTCATCTGAAGCCAACTGTACCAAGACGAGTTAATAAAATTTAAGCAATATATATATATATATATATATATATATATATATTAGCCTGGGTGCCCGAATGTTTGGAGGTATGTGTGTGTTGAGCAAAAAGAAAAAAAAGAAGTGGCAGTAGGCAGGCAGGCTTGAACCCGTGCCGAGAAGGGGGAAAGAACGTGAAAAAACAAGTGACGTCTTTGCCGTTGCATTCATCGCCAAAACGGAAGTGATGAAGGTTTAAATTAACGCTAGTCAATCGAAAAGAGGGGATGACTTTCGAAAATGTTGGCGAAAAAAGCGACCCCTCCCTGTAGAAAAGTGCCCAGTTGAGAGCGCAGGAATTAATGTTTTTAGCCAATTTTTCGATATTTGTCGTCCGAAGAGTCAAACTTGACAAGGAAACCGATCTCGTGAAAATCCGTTGCCTCTGTCGAAAGTTTTAGCTATACATACATACATACATATATACATACATTTAGACAGACAGGTGAGATTTATATTATAGATTAGGTGCTTGTTAATTGAATTACGGTGTTTATTTGATTGAATTATTCTGACGGGATATCGTGTTATAAAACATATTTTGGAGATAAACATTGGCTACCTGTCGATCTGAAAAATGAACTGTTCGTTTTTATGAGGAAGTAATTCTTTTCGTAAATATTTGCTATTTTAATATTAAAATGACGGTTTTCAGTGTATCAACCCACGTTGATGAGACTAATTGAACTTAGCGTTGGTTTTGATAGTAAACAACGAATGTATGATTTAATAATGCCGAAATGATCATTTCCGAGTAGATAAAATAGTTTTGGAACTAAAAAAAGAACAACAACAAAAAACAAAAAAACAAAAACAAACAAAGAAAAAAAAACAAAGAAAAGCGATCATCCACAGGTATCTGTTTTGCTGCATCACGGCTCTTCAGTGTGGATATATATGTTCAGCGTTTAAACTGAGATTGGAAACCTGACATAGTCAAGCATATTTGTCTCTATATCCCACGAAGAGAATTATGTTCTTGTTTTTACATATATTACACAATTCAAATCACATATTGTGTCATATATAATTTCGCCGTATCACATATATTGTGTCATATATAATTTTGCCGTATCACATATTGTGTCATATATTATTTTGCTGTATCACATATATTGTGTCATATATAATTTCGCCGTATCACATATATTGTGTCATATATTATTTCGCCGTATCACATATATTGTGTCATATATAATTTCGCCGTATCACATATATTGTGTCATATATAATTTCGCCGTATCACATATATTGTGTCAGATATTATTTCGCCGTATCACATATATTGTGTCATATATTATTTCGCCGTATCACATATTGTGTCATATATTATTTCGCCATATCACATATTGTGTCATATTATTTCGCCGTATCACATATATTGTATCATATATTATTGTAATAATTATATTTTTACAGTTTTATTAGATTATAGTATATTAGCATATTAGTATACTAATAATTTTAGTATTAGACTAAGAACATTATATAGGATACGGAGACCGTCTCTCAATGATGATAATAATAATAATAATAATAATAATAATAATAATAAACCCATATATAACATATGTGCTTAAACCTATTTATATAAGATTGTATCCATTATAAATACTTCATCCAGAAGAATTTAGGAACAATGGCTACAATCAATATACCAGCAATAAAACGCAGCCTCTGGATCGCATTGTCTATGGGCCAGTGAAATCTTTCTTCAATGACAGGGCTATTTCATGGATGGTAAGCAACCCTGAAAAGACCATCACTATCTACAACATGGCTGAGCTGATCAACTATGCTTGAACACTAGGGGCAACGCCACCGACTTCAAAGCATCTGCCATCTGGACAGGCACATCTTTCCTGACTATTTCTTTGTCTCATCTGATGTCACAAATCGGTTTGTTCCTGCAGAAACTCTTGCTCCTCCCAACAAGGTGTCTCAACTGCCTCAAACCATCCCAGACACACAACAGTTCAAACATCTTATTCTCTACAATCTTTCACATCTGGAGTCAGCACCACTTTCTCAGGAGCAGCACCAATATATATCCGAATTACACCAACTGGAAAAAGCTGTGACCTTCGCAAAAAGAAAAAAAAAAGAAGCAACGCCACCCTCCTTTGTTTCCCCAGCTCAGTTCAGATTTCCCAAAACTGCAGGAGAGGTCGGAAGAGAGGCAGTTGCGGGATTGTCACATTGACAGAATACCTTGAGAAACTGGCTGAAAAATTTCAGTCAAGAGTAGCCACCCCCTCCCCCAAAAAATAAAATAAAAAAAGGAAAGTGACGATCAAGCCAACTAGCCAAACTGTCCCCATCAAGAAGGATGACAATGATGATATTAACATTGACACTTTGGTTGATGACAAGTCTAACGACTACGAAAGTGAAAGTAACAAAGGTGAAGCTCGAGAACTGATTTGGGGCAGCGTAGACGTTGTGAGATCTGGAGATTTCGTGCTGTGTCAGTATGAAAGCAAGAAGTCAGCGGCTATGTACGTTGGTGAAGTAATTAAGGACATAAACACAGAGGGTAGAATAGAGATTGATTTTCTAAGAAGGACCGGAAATGCCCAGGATAAGTTCATCAAGCTGACTCGAACTAAACTCACTGGAACAACAGAATACACCAAGAATATTTTCTTCTTTCAAGAGTCGGTGGAAAATTTGAACATTTTCAAATTAAAACACATCTGGGGAACAGATTTCTTACTAGTGTGTCTATATGTGCGTGTACGTACGTGTGTGTGTGTTTATATTTCATTATTCATGTGTAGTCTTGATCATATAGAGATTAGTATATCGCTGAGCCCAGTGTGTATTTCAGATATTATCAGATGTCATTCTAATCCAGAAATGACGTAAACACTAGTAAATGTGTTCATTTGTTGTATTTTATTATTGAGAGCTCGAAAAGGCGGACTTCCTTTAATGTGAACAACTCTCCCCATCTGTGGCAAAGTCTCCCCATTTGTGACCAACTTTCCACATCTATGGCCAACTCTCCCCACTTAAGTGGCCAAGTTATCCCACACCTTGGCCAACTCTCCCCATACATGGTATGTCTGGAATTTTGTGTTCAATTTATTTTTTTTTACATGTTATATGAATAAATTTTATTCCATATAATGAGAAAAATGTTTTTTTTTTGTTTTATTTTTACACAGAAATCACCACTTATCAACATCCGGAGGCCACTCGAGGATAAGGGTTAATGGGTATACATTAGTCAATGTGATTATAACATAGTAAACATAAGTAGTGGGAATTTTGTAAATTGGATTACTTAAGGGACGGTTTATCAATAACTTGTTTATGTTAGACTTGAAGGCAATCAGATTGTAGTCAGCTGGAAAGCAGGCAACCGGAAGAGCGTTCCACAGGCGTGTAGTTCTAAGAATGAAGCTTTGATCATGGAATCTACGTTTAGGTTTAGGCACAGATAAAGGGTGTGGGGAATTATTGATAGTGATTTTGGCTAGACGAGTGTTTTTCATGAAAGTTTGGCGAGGAGGAACCATAGATTGAAGCTCCTCCTCTAATACACACACACACACACACACACACACACACACACACACCCACCCACCCACCCACCCACACACATATATATATACGCACACACACACACGAGTAATTTTAACGTCTTTAAACTGTCAATTACAGAGTATATAAATGAATTCAAATAGATTAAATCATAAATATATTTTTGTTTTTGTTTGAAATTGATTTCCACTTGCAATGAAAAATACAAATATATTTCTTAAAATGTCGACGTAAAAAAAAAGGAAAACGCTCTTAAAGTTTTGTTTTATTTGCCATGAAAATTACGATAAAGCAGAGACAGGCTCGCAACGTCTCATCTGTGGGAGAGAGGTTGCAAGGGAGAGAAAAAGCCATCTCCCACTAAGCTACGAAGTCTATTTTGAACTCTGTCAAGGCAGGATAAGCTGCTTCTAACAGCCCCTCCCCAGATGTAGCAACAGTACTCCATCGTTGGACGTACCTGGCTTTTATATAGGTAGAGAATTGTATCAGGAGTGAGATATCTACTGGAGCGGTGAAAGGATCCCACCATTTTCCAGCGACCTTGGCAACAGATTGGATGTACCTGTTCCATTTCAGATCAGGAGTAAAGGTCAAGCCCAGAAGCTTGTTAAAAATACGAAGCCTCTCCAAGACAAGAGCCATTCATTTCAACCGATGCCAGATTGGCATCAGAGCGTAGATGGTGTAGAGATAGAAGCTTGATTTTAGATGCATTAAAAGTAATCAGCCACCTCTTTCCCCATTGTACCACATGCCCAAGATCAGAGGAGAGAGATGTTGCTTACATGTGCAAATTTTCAGTTTGATACAACCAATCACCTCAACACTAGCGAAAGAAACATAAAAAACTCCTCCCCTAATATATATATATATATATACATATACAGACACGAGTAATTTTAACGCCTTTAAACTGTCAATTACAGAGTATATAAATGACTTAAAATAGATTAAATCGTAAGCATATTTTTGTTTTTGTTTGAAACTGATTCCAACTTGCAATGAAAAATACAAATAAATTTCTTAAAATTATTTGTATATTTTAAAAGCGAAAAATTATTTGCATATTTTAAAAGCGAACAATTATTTGCATATTTTAAAAGCGAACAATTATTTTCATATTTTAAAAGCGAACAATTATTTGCATATTTTAAAAGCGAACAATTATTTGCATATTTTAAAAGCGAACAATTATTTGCATATTTTAAAAGCGAACAATTATTTGCATATTTTAAAAGCGAACAATTATTTGCATATTTTAAAAGCGAAAAATTATTTGCATATTTTAAAAGCGAACAATTATTTGCATATTTTAAAAGCGAACAATTATTTGCATATTTTAAAAGCGAAAAATTATTTGTATATTTTAAAAGCGAAAAATTATTTGCATATTTTAAAAGCGAACAATTATTTGCATATTTTAAAAGCGAACAATTATTTGCATATTTTAAAAGCGAACAATTATTTGCATATTTTAAAAGCGAACAATTATTTGCATATTTTAAAAGCGAAAAATTATTTGCATATTTTAAAAGCGAACAATTATTTGCATATTTTAAAAGCGAAAAATTATTTGTATATTTTAAAAGCGCAAAATTATTTGCATATTTTAAAAGCGAACAATTATTTGCATATTTTAAAAGCGAACAATTATTTGCATATTTTAAAAGCGAACAATTATTTGCATATTTTAAAAGCGAAAATTTATTTGCATATTTTAAAAGCGAAAAAAAAGCTTTCATGGCTTTATTTTTATTTATTCATGTATGCGTAGAATTTTTCAAACCGGAAGCTGTAAACCGAATGAACGGTTTCAACACCCAAGCAAGACGATTTGAGTTTTATAATATAGTAGCCTGAGTGCCCGACGTTGCACGGGTGTGTTTTTGTGTGTGTTGAGCAAAAAAAAAAAAAAAAAAGAAAAGTGGTATTAGGTAGGCAGGCAGGCTCGACCCCGTACCGCGAAGGAGGAAAGAAACGTGAAAAAACAAAAAAACATGACGTCTTTGCTGTTCCGTCCATCGCCAACCCGGAAGTGACGAATATTTAAATTAAGGTTAATCAATCGAAAAGAGGGATGACTTTCGAAAATATCGGCGAAAACAGCGACCCCTCCTTGTAGAAAAGTGCCCAGTTGAGGGTGGAGAAATTAATGTTTTTAGCCAATTGCTATGTTAAGGCCGTGGGGACTTTTGGGGCTAAATATGAGAGGGGAACAAACAGACAGGTGAGATGTATATTATAGAAGATGTGTGTGTATGTGTGTGTGTGTGTGTGTGCACGGGTGTGTACCGAGTCTTAAGTTAAAACACGAATAAGATGTCTGACACGAGACGGTCATTGGTGGAGTCTCAATAATCGCCCAGATATCGAAATTTCAGCAACTACTACCGATAAGAAGTACCCAGTATAGGTCACCGAGACATTTGTGCTTCGAGGTAAATAAACGCTTTAAAATAAGTTTAAATACAAAATATATACATATTATATAGAGTATAAATATATAGATTTGATCTTCCAACAAAAGGAGGATGGACCTGTAAATTCACTGTTGTCCGTTCGTCCGTCCGCACTTTTCTCGATAACTACGCTTTGGAATTTTTTGAAATTTTGCACAAACATTAAACATGATACGAGTAAAAAAAGTAACAGAACGGATTTTCCGGGAAAAATCCTAGGGGTGCCTTTCGGGTTAAAATGGCTGAAATTGACACTTTTGTGCTTATTAAGAAAAATTAATGCCTTGGACTTTTATAAAACTTTCTGAAAAGTTGAAACTAACTGATTTCTATATAATTTTGTTTGGCGATAATTCTTCGGTGTGCCCCAGGGCTAATAAAAACACTCCATTTTTGGGACTATTTTATCATATTTGTCCAAAATTTTCTGTATGTCTATTTAGCAGTTTTGCATGGTGCTGAACTCTGGGGCTAAATTGAGTGGGGGAATGATGGACCTAATCATTTCCTTTTTGCATGGTGCAGAACTCAAATTTACGTATGTTAAGGTCTAAAACTGCACCGTTTGTTAATTTTCACCAGGATTTGACGCCCCTGAAAACTTTTGGGGCTAAATTGGTGGGGCAAAATAATTATTTTATGCCTCGTTCACTATGCTCTCACAGGGGACCATGCATGCTGCACTTGTTCAAATATTGTTCTATTATAGGATTAAAAAAAAAAATCATTTTTTCGTCAATCAGCAAAACTAAATGGAGACACCGATAAGCAACTGCAGAAATTTTCTCAAAATAAATGTTTGGAAAAATAATCTAATGATAAGAAGATAACAGCGGATTATTTCCAGCTTTATTTTAGAAGCGATCTCAAAATGGAAAAGTTTGATGGTGAAAGGAATCGTATCGGAAGTAGTTTAAAAAATATTTATTTTTGGATGTGCATACACATCTAGAAATGATAAACTTTTTAAGACAGAAAAAGAAAAGAAAATATACACGCCACCTGGCGACTATTAATCTAACTCTAAAGACCATTTTTTAAATGAATGGCTTCTATTACGTACTTTTAATATAAATTTATTTTGACTAATAATTTAGTTGAAGTGTTAGTAGGCAGGCAGACAGGCTCGAACCCGTGACGCGAAGTCAGAAAAGAAAGTGAAAGAAAACCTGACATCTTACCGCTACGCTATGACGCGACAGGAAGCGAAAAGCATTCAAATTTAGCGATCTCAATCAAAAAGTTGACTTGCAGAAATGGATAGTTAAGTGAATAAGTTTTAAGAATCACGCAGGCGCATAAATGAACGTTGCTTTTATAGCTGGCTGAATGCCAGTTTTGTTTCTCCACGATGTTGGAGGAAAACCAGCTCCCCGCAAAAAGGGGGAACTCTGGCAGTGTCTTAATAAATAGCAATTGTCTGATGTGAAGGGTTTCCCGCACATTGATAAAAGTTGATTGCCTTCAAGACATCCCTACATTTCATTCTAGGATCAACACCATCACAATCGCAGCATCTTTAGAGGAAGTAGTTCCTATTTTCCCCCCTAAATAATAAATCCTCCTACCGCCCGGGAGAAAATATATACATTCTACAAATATTGTGCTTGGACTCTTCGTAACAGGATTATAAACTCATAGGCATAACAATCTTTCCATTTTCCGATTAAAAAATAATAAATTCTTCCTTCTTAAATTTTGCCCATTCTCATTGGTTGAAAGCTGACAATTCGATTATTCCGGAATCTACACCTTAATACATAAACGAACGCTCCAGAACTTTCCAAAATATGGTAGCACTCTCTACAAGAGGCAATCGTTAAAAAAAAAACAAATACAAACATAATAACAGCTTATAAACAGAAGATTAAATACTGATAACTTTACAATTACCTAAGCACACTTTAACAACATGCCACTACCCCCCCCCAATAAACACAAACCCTGAAAAAATATGTATGGGTACCATTGTTTATTTTTCGATATCGGAGTGAACCTAACCTGATGCTATTTTTTGTTTTCTTTTTCACGGTTCATCCCATTTTTTGTGGGTTTATCGTGTTTGCGGGTGAGTCTCCTGACAACGATTATCAAGGTTACATTTGGGGCTAATACTTTGACACCCCCATCACAAAATGGGGTGTGTATTCCGTTAGTCATTATGTTTGATCTTAGACAAATTACACTTTCTGTGGAGTATTTTGTTTACTTTTCTTTTCCGGGTTCTTTATCGACACTGCACATACATTACATTTGTTTACGTTTTTTATAGGTAAATTTTTACTTTCGCGCCACTTCCACAATTTTCTTTAAAATACTAATTTTTATAAATTTTCGACTATGCTGATTAAGAAAATCTCATTTATATTTAGCAGATACAAGTAGTTTTTTGAAATATAAAGACATGCATTATGCTCTTTAAATCAATGGCCGCCAGATTTGTATGCACGCGGGAGAAACGAACCTAATTCTATCCGACCGACACTGCCTCATTTTTTGTTGGTTTATAGTATTTGCGGGTGGGTAGCCTGACAAAGATTATCTTGGTTAAATTTGGAGCAAATATTTTGACAACCTCTCTGACAAAATGGGGTGTATATTCCGAGAGCTGTTCTTAACATGGGGAGGTTGGGGGTGTCTATTCCAAAAGCCGTTCTTAACATGAGGAAGTTGAGAGTGTCTATTCCGAAAGCCGTTCTTAACACGAAGTTGTAGGTTGGGTAGCAACAACAATCGCACTTTAATTTTTTACGAGGAGGACATACTTCCACTAAGCAACGCCGGTTAACGGGCCCTGCTAGTATATATATATATATCTAATTTAAGAGGCTCATTCTCCCAATCTTTATCTTCTCTTTGAGAAAGACGTAGTTTAATGCTAATTGCCTCTGGTATCCCTACAGAGAAATGCCGACAGGGCTGCTCATGCATTTTTGTAGGTCAGAATGCGCTTATTCTAGTGCGATAGCTTTTCAAAACCACACCTGGTCTGGTGTCTAATTTGCTGGAGCGAAAGTAAAATAAATTAAAAAAAGCAGGAAATTTTCTACTCTCTCAATCCCAACTACTCCCACTGTCCTCATTGTTACTGGAGCTTCAAAATAATACCGATCACGTGAAAATCCGTCGCCTCCGTCGAAAGTTTTAGGCGTACATACATACATACATACATACAGGTTAGATTTATACTATAGATGGGACCCCCAGGCGACGCAGGGTATCACTGCTAGTAATATTACGTACGTACATACATACATTTTATAATCTGTAACTATAAATCAAAGCTTATCGAAGACATTTTTACGATGATAATTATAGATCATGGAATTTGAATGTTTTATTTTTTGTTTTTCATTCAAAAGTTTTTTTTCCTCCGTTGAAGTTATTTGTCAATACAAATTAAGCTCAAAATAGCCACGCCTAGTGACTTTATTTCAGACAAACAAGAAAATGGATGATATGTTTCAAGTGGCACTTAATCATTTGCTGATTGATAAAGAAGAAAGGTAGATTAGTGAAGATCAGTTCGAAAGGAAGAGAGAGAAAGAGAGAGAGAGAGAGATGCACACATACATACGTAAATAACAAGGATATCATTTTTTGATGTGACTATCCCATGTTTGCATTTACCGAAGAAAATGTTATTTAACCAGAACCCGACGGTAGACCAATTAATGGATGGGCAGAATTTTTTTTTTACGCTAGTCGTTCTAGACAAGTCATGACGTCACTTTGTTTAAGAAGCTAATAATAATAATAATAATAATAATAATAATAATAATAATAATAATAATAATAATAATAATAACAACAACAACAACAACAATCGGGACCTGTGGAAATTCCACAGCAGAATCTTCCATATGTAATATATTGCTGTTGAGCATTTTGTGGATGTTCAGCGTAAATGGACATCCCGCGGTATTATTGTAGCACTTTTGTTAAAACTGCAAAATCAGTTATGCTAAAATTATAAAGTAAAATAAAGTAATCTGGTTAATGTAGTGTCAGAATATATCTGCTTATTACAGTTTATCTCCATATCCTTATAGGCATCTGTGACATATTTCCATCGTATGGACGCCCACGACATCATTATACTATCTTTAGACAGAACAGATACTACCCTTGGATCCTAGCCAGAAGATCAAGAAAGTATATTTTAGGTTCATGTACGTTCCAAAAGCGACATCATTTAATTAAAAAAAAAAAAAAAAAAATTTTACATTGCGTCTTAGGTGATCGGGAGATCCTATTTATTAAAAAGGAGGATAGAAAGGGATAATATACTACGAACACTAACTTAGCGTATCTATATACAAATTTAATGTTTGTAGTATGTTATCACCTTCTATCCTCCTTTTTAATAAATAGGATCTCCCGATCGAATAATTCATAATCTGGAAACCACGACACACTTACGTGAAAGGTACTACGGTATTATCGTAAAAAAAAAAAAAATAAATTAAAAAAATAGCACCCCCCAAAAAAAACAAAACAAAAAAAAACGGGATAAGTTTAAAAGCGATAACGCGTAAAATCATCTAGGACTTCGTGGCGTAACGATTAACAATATAGACCATAATACATATGGTCTGAGGTTCGATTCCTAGAACAGTCAAGCTACGCTGACGAGAGGAAAGTGCCTCGAAACAAGTGTTCGTAGATTACTGCTTTACGGTATATATAAATATATATATATATATACTAGCAGTTCAGCCCAGCTTTGCTCGGGCCCTATGCACTGTTCATAACTTTATGTGTGTAATATATATATATATATATATATATATATATATATATATATATATTAAAACTTTGACTCATGTCCAGGTAA
>NC_136503.1:69330736-69348236 GCF_053919585.1 Euprymna scolopes | reverse complement strand
GGATTTAGGTCACAAAGATTTCATATAACTCGAAAGTATTTATAATTTTATCGTCTACCTGAACCTGTAGCGAAATGGCAAGGGATCTTATTCTCTTATTTATACCGATGAGTATATAATTATGAAAAAAAAAAAAAATTTTTTTTTTCCCTGAAACATGTTCACAATCATTTTTATAGCTATTCACTTTTCTGAACCATGCGTACACAACATTGCTAATGTAATAAATGTTGTATTCTTCCAAGTTTCTCCTCTTTCTCGGGTCGAACACTCTTGATAATTGATATCATCTACTATTTAATGTAAATGCAAAGACCTGTGTAAATAAACAAATGGAGCACTGTAGGAGTGGCGGTCAATGTTTGTATTAAACATTGTAAGATATTGTCGGCGGCACCTGCCCCAATGCCCTGACGGATAGTTACTGTCAATTCAATAGTCGGTGGTTCGATCTTGAGCTTGGGATGGGCACTGGCCTATTCACGCTGAAGAGATGGAATACAGCGAAATAGTCTATCCACGGATGACTATATAAGGCCAGGTGTAAGTATAAGACATAAATATAATATTAGTTTTAAATTTTTATGTTTTTTGATGGCATTATTCTAGATGGAAGAGGACGGATCCCGGCAATTAGAGAAACAAAGTAAATAGGTTTGAAAATAATATTTATTAAAGGAAAAGGCTAGAATCGAACCCAGTATTCAAGGGGTGAAAAAAAATACATACTGCAATTTAGATAGGAATGCGAACTATTGTCTATTATGTTAGAATAAAGATACAACTAGAGGGCAGAGTTATGACAATGGAAATGAATTAAGGAATGTTCTTTGTGATGCCAAAGACGTGTTAGAGACATATGTATAAATCCACGTGAGGAGACAATCACGTGGTTGAGCACGTTTATGACGTCACAAAGAAAAATAGATTACAATATATTCAGTCAGTTAGAGTCAATTAAGTCAAGAGAGAAGTTAGAGAAGTCAGAAGGGTTCGGAATTGACAGAGAGTCGGGGGAATCGAGTTAGCTGAAGTGAACCAGAAAGGTAGACAAGAAAATGTAATTCTGCAAGGCAATTGGATCCCTGATCATTCTCATCCAACTGAAATAAATATCATGTAATTTGTAAGTCTTTGTCTTCGTCATCATTTCGATCGAAAGGTAATGTGTTTTTGTGATTCTTCTTGCAAAAAGAACTTTGTATGAAACACTATAATGAATTCCCTACTCCGTGTTAAAAAGAACTGTCCGTTTCACATCTCTTAACATTCATATCTCTCCTAACTTACTTGTTTTGGCAATCACTGTTGATCAGTTGAGCCGGCTCCACCCATTGCGTTAGTCACATCTCGAATTAAAGCCGACCATGCCCGATGATCCGATGCCGCAGTAGCCATACGGAGAGCCATTCGCGATTCAAGTTACGTAGACTGTAGAAGTGAGGACCCAGAATCAACTCAGAGTCTTGTTTGACCATCTTGATCCAAGTCTTCAGCTGTCCACCACGACGTTTCTTCCAGCCTTGCAGCGGGGCCGGGTCAATGGCCTCACGGATGACATCGCCCGGTCGACAACGAAGGGCATGGCCAAACTAGCCTAAACGCCTCATGAGGATGGTTTTTGCGAAGGATAGACGTCTTGCAGTGTATGTGTACCATAGTGTTGAGGACAAAATGCTGCCAGCGAACCCGGAGGATGCGGTGTAGATACTGATGATCAAACTCTTCAAGTTGGACCGATTGAAAGCTTGCCCTATGTCTGAATACACTTTATGTAAAATTTCAAATGTTTAGACCAAAAATTGACTGAGTAATTTGTTAGAGATAAAATTTCTTTTAACTTTGACCCCGATTTAGACCCCTAAACATTTATTGTATCCGGCTCAAATCAAATTATAAATTAGATCCATGCCCAAGTAACCTTCATCTAAACTATCAAGTGAAATTGCCGGAGGAGTTTGGTAGAGTTTTCAAAGGTCAAATCATTGACATTTGACCCCTTGACATTGCAATTTATGGCAAAAAACCAATTAAAAAGATTTCCCCAAATCTCAACACCCCTTAGGTCAAATCTCGAGTCTGTAGAGTGAAAATTGATAGAGTAGGTCGGTAGGGAAATGTACAAATACAGAGAAAATTTTATGTATATATATATATATATATATATATATATATATATATATATATAGTGGGATTGTTGTATTCAGATACATCTTAACCTCATTATACATCTTAACCTCATTGGGTACAATCGTTCTTCTCCTGTCCAACCAGCACTCGTGTTTCTATTATTTACATTGAAGAAGACCGAGCGATCGGTCGAAAATTTTGTGCATGTGAAAAAACGTTTTCGTTTTTTTTCGAAAGAGTTTTTGTATTTCTGCACGTCAACAAATAGGAAATTCAGAAAATATATGAACATTTATATATCTTTCGTGTTGATTGTTTATCCATATATGTGTGTATGTGTGTGTATGTGTGTGCATGTGTGTGTATGTGTGTGTATGTGTATGAAAATATGCATTTTTTGCTCTACTCACGTATTGACCACTGTGAAACTAAATACTGAAAACCCATGCATAACGTATTATAATCTCTTTATAAAATACTAGCAGTTCAGCCCGGCTCTGCTTGGGCCCTATGTACTATTCATAACTTGCCCTACGTGTGAATACACTCTATGTAAGATTTCAAATGTATAGACCAAAATTTGTCTATAATTTCGTAGAGACCGCAGATGTCAATTTCTTTTTTAAATTTGACCCCAATTTTGACCACTTACACATTTATTATTTTGGTCTCAAATCAAAATACAAAGTTTAACCCATATCCAAGTTACCTACATCTAAAATTTTCAAGTCTTTAGACCCAGAATTGGCGCAGGAAGTTGGTAAAATCTTCAAAGGTCAACTATCTCAACTTTGACGTTTTAGCAGCCAAATTTTCGCCCCAAAATTGATTAAAATGTTTGCTGCATGTCCGAATACCCGTTATGTATAAATTTCCAAAGTTTAGACACAAAATTCGCCGAGTAGTTTGCCCTAAAATTGGCGGAGGAGTTTGGTAGAGTTTTCAAAAGTAAAATCGCTGAACTTTGACCCCTTGGTTCATGTCCAAGTAACCTATATCTAAAATTTCAAGTGTTTAGACCCAAAATTGGCGGAGGAGTTTGGTAGAGTTTTTAAAGGTAGAATCGTCGAAGTTTGACCCCTTAACAGCCAAATTTCTGGTCGATTTTCCTAAATCTCAATACCCGTTATGGCAAATTTCGAGTCTCTAGACCGAAAATTGACAGAGATATTTAGTAGAGAAGTGTACACAGGCAGACAGACAAACAGACAGACAGAGACACACATAAATATTTTCACTTCATATATATATATATATATATATATATGAGAGAGAGAGAGAGAGAGAGAGAGAGAGAGAGAGAGAGAGAGAGAGAGAGAGAGATAGGAATGTGTAAAAAATAGGCGTGAAAAAGAGAAACAGGTTTGAAGAAAGAGAGAAAGATAAATTATAGAAAGAAAAAATTAGATAAAAAAGAGAGAAAGACATGGAGAAAGAGAAAAAGATAGAAAAAGAGGGCAAGAGAAATAAAAAGAAATATTGGAGGGAAGAGAGATGAAGGGAGAGAGAGACAGGGACAGAGAGAGAGAGAGAGAGAGAGAGAGAGAGAGAAAGAGAGAGACACACCTTGATAGAATTAATTGATGGTGATATGCAGATTCACTCTTATGGAAACTAGAGATGAAAATCTGCAATAATAATAATAAAAAAACAAAAAACAAGCAAACCAAAAAAAGCAAAAAAAAACAAAAAACAAAAACAAAAACAAAAAAAAAAGCAACGAAAATTAAAAACGTTTATTAAATAAAACTAACTTCTCGCCACCTGTTACTGTATAAATAGCAACGAAAAAAAAAGCAGAAAACAAAAATGTGCTTCGCAAACGAAAATCAAAGGAGCACAACGATAGATTGGTTCCGGGTAGGTGTGGTCATGAGTAATGAAATTAAGGAGAGTTACCGTATCGTTCTAAAAAAAGAAAAAAAAAATCAATAAACAGAAACTGTTAAGATTTTAAAGATAGATTAACGTTTTCGTGTTGATAAGGTCAAGAATATTGAAGAAAAATTGAAAGTAGTAGAAGCCGAGCTTCTTAAAGCGCCCATTAAATTCTTAATATGCGAGGAAAAGGCCATTTTCAAAACTAATTATGACAGACTAAAATACAATTTCAAACCTTGCTTCTCAACGAAAGCAAAGTGTGACACAAGGTCGTTTTTAATGTGAGGATTACCAGCTCTGCAAAATTGGGCTCTTTGAAATAGGCAAAAAAATTTCTTAGTATAGGACTTCCTCACAATTGAATAAGAACTAATTAACTTAATTACGACAAATAGTAACAACAATTTCAAACATAAGTATGACAAACCAGAATTCCTATTTCAAACCTAAGTATGAAAGGTTTGAAATAAGAATTCTGGTCTAAATATAACTGGCTAAACTGGTAATTCAAACCAAAAGTATGACAGACCAGAATTGTTAATTCAAACCAAAAGTATGACAGACCAGAATTATTAATTCAAACCAAAAGTATGACAGACCAGAATTATTAATTCAAGCCAAAGTATGACAGACCAGAATTGTTAATTCAAACCAAAGTATGACAGGCCAAAATTGTTAAGTCAAACCAAAGTATGACGGGCCAGAATTGTTAAGTCAAACCAAAGTATGACAGACCAGAATTGTTAATTCAAGCCAAAGTATGACAAACCAGAATTGTTAAGTCAAACCAAAGTATGAAAGGCCAGAATTGTTAAGTCAAACCAAAGTATGACAGACCAGAATTATTAATTCAAACCAAAGCATGACAGACCTGAATTGTTAATTCAAACCATAGTATGACAGACCAGAATTGTTAATTCAAACCAAAGTATGACAGACCAGAATTGTTAATTCAAACCAAAGTATGACAGACCAGAATTGTTGATTCAAACCAAAGTATGACAGACCAGAATTGTTAATTCAAACCAAAGTATGACAGAACACAAAATATAACAGATCAGAATTGGTAATTGAAACCAAAGCATGACAAACCAGAATTCTTATTTCAAACTTTAGTATGGCAGACCAGAATTGTTATTTAAAACTTAAGTATGGCAGACTAGAACTGCTATTTCAACTCTAGTATTATAGATTAAATTGCTATTTCAAACTTAAATATAATGTTATAGGTTTGAAATAACAATTTTTCTTCTTAGTATTTTATTTAAAACTTAAGTCAAACAGACCGATAGTCAGGTTAGATTTGAGTTCTATAGAATTGACTTGACAATGTTGAGCTTAATTATAAACAGAACTCGAAGCCTAGAAAGTTGGCTTATCAGCAGGCTGGGATGTTCCATTATACTTAACTGGGCGACTTTGTTTTTTTTAGATTTTCCATGAGTGAATAATCATAAAATATTGCTTCATTTGATACATAACATCAAGTAATGGCAGTTCTGTTAAAATATTTATAAACAATTGTTTCTGCTAATCTAGCAAACATTCACACACAAATTAACGTATCATAAATAAATGATTTTTACAAAATGAGCAAAAATAAGTTTTTGGATAAAATTTTCTGACCTAGGATTATCTCACTTTAAGTACAGAGCTCTAGTCCTATTATACACTATTGAGTTGCTATATAAATCTCTGTGCGAACTTAAAGTAATCTATAAATATAAAAGCGAAAATGTATGTATGTATGTATGTATGTATGTGTGTATGTATGTATGTATGTGTGTTCGCTTTTTCTGTGTGTCTACAAAAGGCTTCTTTAAGAGAAGCGGTCGCTCGGTTCACAACTTTTAAAAACTTTTTATATCACATGCAAATCGTAATATCTGACAGTTAACAACGAAGCTCGCCTGACTATTTAATTTGCTCGATTTCGGGAAGATAAATATTCAATATTTGTCGCTCGCCGCATGTGGGTTAGTCTTTTTCCTATAACATCTTCGGGGGGGGGAACGCGTTCAGCAGTAAATGAATACCATCCCGCAGTCAAAACTTGACCTCATTTAAAACGGGCACCTGTTAAATCCAACTAATTAAATAAATTCAAATGTGTTTCCACAAGCATCTCGTTGTGGGGCAATGGTCAACATCGCACGTTGTTTTTTTTTTCACACTTTAATTTACAACTTTGCCCCAAGGGTTTTTTTTTAACCCTCCCAAACACCCGGGAAACGCCGGGTACCCCTCGCTAGTATATATATATATATATATATATATATATATATATATATATATATATATATATATATATATATATAAAGGACAATCCACTTAATTTGTTTCCTTTTTGAAAATTAAATGTTTTTAACTCTTCTTAAAATGTTTTAACATGTTTTATTAATTCTTTATTCCACACACACACACGTGTGTGTATGTGTGCGTATATATATATATGTGTGTATATATATGTATATATATATATGTGTGTGTATATGTATATATGTGTGTGTGTATATATATATGTGTGTATATATATGTATATATATATATGTGTGTGTATATGTATATATGTGTGTGCGTATATATATATGTGTGTATATATATGTATATATATATATGTGTGTGTATATGTATATATGTGTGTGTGTATATATATATGTGTGTATATATATGTGTGTGTGTATATATATGTGTATATATATGTATATATACGTGTATGTATATATACACATATATACGTGTATGTATATATATGCATATATATACGCGTGTGTGTATATATATATATATGTGTGTGTGTATGTGTATGTATATATATATGTATGTATATATATGTATATACATATGTGTGTGTATATATGTATATATATGTATATACATATGTGTGTGTATATATATATATATATATATGTATATATATATATGTGTGTGTGTGTGTGTTTGAAACATTACATGTAAAGGAGAAGTAGACTTTAAAAGCCATGTTAGACCCCTCAGCAAAGTCTGGCATCTTATCCATTAGGAGAGAACAAAAGGGATGTGGAATGCAAAGGGAGGTTAGACTCGGTGTTATATTGATAACTTGCTTTCATATATATATATATATATATATATATATATATATATATATATATATATATATATATGGGAAAAAGTAGAAAAAAAACAAATTTCATCGCTGCATTTCTTAAAAAAATTATTCAAAGTACTTTGCAGCATGTGACAATTTTTTTTGATGCGTACATCATAGAAAATGGTATATTTTTTCAGGATCAGACTTCTGATACGTTAATTTGATAAAAAAAAGTTTGTATTAGGAAAATCTGGGAATGAAACCGTTGAAAGATTTTTATTAGCTAAGTTTCATAGTCAAGTGACGTTTTATTTATTTATTTTTTATTTAAACATAACTTAACCAATGTTAATAAAAAACCCCGAAATTATTGCGAGTAAAAATGTGAGGTAAAAATTAAGAAACAACAAATAAACACACGAAAAGATGGATAGTTCGACTTTTTTTTTGTATGACACAAAATTTGGTTAGAAAAAAAAAACAATATATGAAAAAAAAGGAATAAATTATTTTTAATGTTTATTTTTTTTTCAAGAATAAAAATGATTCAAGAAAAAGAAAAAGATTCGTTTTATTTTGTTTTGCTCCTGGATAAAAAGTCAAATAAAAATCGCTGAATTACTTTGACGGATCAATCATTTTTAAATTCCATTCAAATTTACAAAAAAAGAAAGGCTTTTAGTACCAACACTTACGATGCCTCTCGGGAAATTTCAAAGGAAATAAAAAAACTAAGATGAACGTACTTGAGATGAAGGGAGCATGAGTGGAAATTGGTGGGAGAGACGGAAAGACACGGGAAATCTTTGGAATATATATATATATATATATATATATATATATATATATATATATATATATATATGTGCGTGTGTGTGTGTGTTAGGAACCAATCAAGTTGAAAATCTATATATGTATAAAAGTGAAAGTGTCTGTGTGTGTGTCTTTCTGTGTACATTTTCCTACGCAATAACTCTGTCAATTTTCAGTCTACAGACTCGGAATTTGATATACAGGGTGTTGAAATTTGGGAAATCTTAGTAATTCGTTTTCGGCCAGAAATTTGGCTGTTAAGGAGTCAAAGTTCAACGATTTGGCCTTTGAGAACCCTACCAACCTCCTCCGCCAATTTTGGGTCTAAACACTTAAAATTTTAGATATAGGTTCCTTGGACATGGATCTAACTTAATAATTTGGTTTGAGTCCAAAACAATAAAGGTTAAGGGGTCATGATAGGGGTCAAAGTTAAAAAAAATTTAATGCTTTTTTTTTGCTCAATATACACCTCCAAACACCCGGGCAACGCCAGGCTCTCAGGCTAGTCTAAAATAATTTTTAGAATTTCCATGGAGTAAACATCATTATCTCTCCCCCCTCTCTCTCTCTGTCTCTACATATATTTGTATAAACATATGCAGTTATTATTTAATACGTATGAGTTGTTTTCATATTACAGTCAACATAAACTCATGAATTTATAAGTTACATCAAAGGGACGTAATAGTGGTTTAAAACCGTGGGTATTCTTTTAAATACATACATACACACTCGTTTATATTTGAACTTTTAAAACATACTAGCAGTTCAGCCCGGCTTTGCTCGGGCCCTATGTAATGTTTATAACTTTATGTGCATATCTATATATCTATAAAAGTGAAAGTGTCTATGTGTGTGCGTGTGTACATTTCCCAACCAAATAACTGTTTCAGTCTAAAATCTCGATATTTGACATAAGGAATATTGAAATTTGGCTGTCAAGGGGTTAAAGTTAAGCGATTTGATCTTTGAAAATTCTATCAAACACCTCCGCCAATTTTGGGCCGAAACACTTGAAATTTGAAATGTAGGTTACTTGGACATGTGTAAAACTTTTGATGTGATTTGAACCCCCAAAAATAGATGTCAAGGGGTCCAAATCGGGGTCAAAGTTAAAAGAAATTAACTTCTGCGGTTTCTACCAAATTACTTTAACCAATTTCTGGTCTAAACATTTGAAATTTTACATAAAGGATAGTCAGAAATAGGACAAGCTTTTTAATCGGTTTGGGTAAAAAATTTGAGCTGCCAAGGGGTCAAAATTAAAAAGATTTTACCGTTTTTTTTTTACATAGGCATCACCACTTATCAAGGCCAAGAGGCCACTCGAGGACAAGGGTTAAAGAGTGTGCAGTAGACGATTGGATAATAAAGTAATCGTTAGTAATGGAAATTCGGTAAATTTATTAACTTATATGGAACGGCTCATCAAAAATTTGTTTACGTTAGACTTAAAGACAATCATATTGTAGTCAACTGGAAAGAAGGAAAACGGAAGACAATTCCATAGGCGTGCAGTTCGAAGAAAGAAGCTTTGTTCATGGAATCTACGTTTAGGTTTATGCACAGATAATGAGTGGGGGAAACTAGTGATAGTGTTTTCTGCTAGACGGGTGTTTCTTGTGAAAGTTTGGTGAGAGGGGACCATAGATTGGAGCTGAGTCGATCACTTGCCATGAAAATAATGATAAAGCAAAGACAAACTCGCAACATCTCTTCTGTGAGAAAGAGGTTGCAGGGAAGAGAAAAGGACATCCCCAACAAGGCTACGAAGTCTATTTTGAACACTATCAAAGCAGGATAAGTCCTTTCTAGCAGCTCGTGCCCAGATGTGACAACAGTACTCCATCCTTAGACGTATCTGGCTCTTATATAGATAGATAATTGCATCAGCAGTGAGATATTTACTGGATCGATAGAAAAATTCCACCATTTTTCCAGCGGCCTTGACAACGGATTTAACGTATGTGTTCCATTTCAGATCATGAGTAAAGGTCAAGCCCAGAAGCTTGTCAAAACCTGAGGCCTCCCCAAGACGAGAGCCATTCATTTCAATTGATGTCAGATGGGGATCAGAGCGTTGATGATGTAAAGATAGGAGCTTGATTTTAGATACATTAAAAGTAACAAGCCACCTCTTTCCCCATTGTACCATTTGCTTAAGATCAGAGGAGAGATAATCAGAGAGAACTAGGTCATTTACGGTCTTAGATGTGCTATCATAGATAGTAGTGTCATCAGCATAAATGTCTACGAATGATATAAGGATGTGATTTGGAAGGTCATTAATGTGGATCAGGAAGAGACTTGGGCCAAAGATGGGCCCCTGAGGGACTCCAGCATTAATACTGTGGGGCTTCTGATTTCTGCCCATCAACCACTACTCTTATGAATCTATCAGAGAGAAATGATTTAATAATTGAGAAGACATTTCCAGCTATACCGTAGGTGGAGATTTTGTGAAGTAAACCTTTATGCCATACTCTATCAAAGGTATGTCAAGAGCAACTGCCCTAGAAAGGTAGCCTCCATCGAGAGATTCGCTAATCTGATGAGATATAACTGTAAGCACATCTGCTGTAGATCTAGCAGAACGGAAACCATATTGTGTGTCACTAAGAAGGTTATTTTTGCTAAGATGGTTGATTACTTCTCTATTTAACACAGATTCCAGAACTTACTCATTACACACAGGAGACTTATCGGCCTGTACTGAGAGGGAGATGAGCGATCACCTGAATTCTTAAATACAGAGCATACTGATGAGATTTTCTAGGGTGATGGGAAGCAATTCTCCTTAAGACAACGTTTAAACAGTTTTGTAAGTATGGGCGCTAGTTCTGGTTGAAGTTTTTTGAGTACTATATAATTGGAATACCGTCAGGGCCGGTTGCTTTACTGGAATCAACGATTTTGATTAGCTTGGCAACATCACGTACAGATATTTGTATATCACATAACATGTTTTCTGATACAGGAAGAACTATTGGAGGTTGGCGGACTTGGTCGCAAAGGGTAGAATTAGCTGTAAAGTTTTTGGCAAATAGTTTGGCTTTGTCTGATGCTGACGAGATTACCTCAGGTCCATTGATGATAGTTGGGATAGAGCACACGCTTCTGTTCAGGATTTTGTTTGCTATTTGCCAAAAATGGTGGGAACCAAGCCACTGCTCAGCTACTTTGGACTTAACGGACTGGGCATACAGCTCCCTTGCGTTCTTTATTACTTTTTCACAGTAGTTGCTGGCAGTTCTGAAAGCGGCTTTAGTCTCCGTAGTTTGCAAGACTACTTTCTGCTCGAAAACTGCTTAAAAAGATTTTCCCAAATCTCAATATATCTTGTGTCAAATCTCGAGTCTGTAGACTGAAAATTGACAGAGTAGTTTGGCAGGGAAATATACACACACAGACAGACACACAGACAATTTAACTTTTATAGATATATAGAATATTACATAGACCATATTGTCTTTAACGCTTAAAACTGAAAACAAAGATCATTTAGTTTCTAATGAAAAACAAATCAAAGTCGAAGACTCATTTCATAATCTTATATGGTGGCCTTATGTTATATGAAGCAAATATCAACATAGAATTTGTTAATATACATAATGATTCTTAGGTGTAGGTGTATATATATATATATATATATATATATATATATATATATATATATATACTAGCAAAAGTACACGTCGTTGATCGGGTTCAAAAACAGACTACAGAAAATGGACTCTGATTTATGAAAGTATGATAGGTTATGAAAAGGAAGGGTTGGAAATTTGGGTTGAATTTGGGGGCATCAAAACCAAAGCAAAATATGATGAAAATAAAAATAAAATAGATAAACCCCATAGTTTATTATACCATACCTGTTCACACTGAAACACTTATCACAATATTCTGTGGATCTATATTAAAAAACCTGGTTAAACTTTGTGACATATTTCCATTCTATGGAGGTCAGGTGCGAACGAACACCCCATAATTTTATTATAACATATTTCTTCAAACTGAAACATAATTATCAAAATATACTTACGCAGATAGATATGAAAAGTTTTTATTAAAGTTTGTGCCTATTTCCATTCTATGGATGTCAGGCGCGAACGCAGACCCCACAATTTTATTATACCATCCCTATTTAAGTTAAAACATACTCATCAAAGTATTCTCGTGTACATCTATATCAAAAACACTTGTAAACGTTTTTTTTTAACTTTTCATTTCCTTACATTGTGGAGAAGGCGCGAATGCAGACCCCACAATTTTAATGAACCACCTTTCTGCCAGATCAAACATACCCATTCATGTGTTTCGATACATCTTCTGTCATTATATTTAAGCAGTTTTTTAAAAACGTCAACCATATAGGAGCCTATTCGTGACAAGGCACACACACAGCTTATATATATATATATATATATATATATATATATATATATATATATATATATATGTTGTAATGACTATCTTTTGAAGTAATAAATGACCAACTGAGAAAATTTGATATTTGGAACTTGGAAAATGATTATATTTCACTTTATATGCTCTGGAACATAATAAAGGCCATTCATTGAGCTTGGATTATTGACAAAATTTATGTTGAAAATGTCTTTCATTATAAAAACTTTATTTATGAGAATTTTTTGTTTTAATCCATTACGATTGGTATATACAAACCAAGCAAATGATTAACATATATACACCTTGATCTTTTTATTGAGCACTATTACCAATCTCGTTAAATTCAATGGTTTTTATTTTTGGATAGTCTTAACCTGGAATAAATATTATATAAGGCACCCTTTAAAGAAAAGGGAAAATCTTTTCTCGCTAATCTATCTATAAAAGTGAAATTGTCTCTGTGTGTGTGTGTGTGTGTGTGTTCATTTTCCTACCAAACTACTCTGTTAATTTCCAGTCTACGTAAGGGACATTAAGATTTGGGAAAATCTTTTTAATTTCGGCCAGAAATCTAGCTGTCAAGGGTCAAAGTTCAACGATTTGACCTCTGAAAACTCTACTAAACTACTTCGCCAGTTTTGGATCTAAACCCTTGAAATTTTAGATGTAAGTTACTTGAACACGGATCACTTTTAACTTGATTTGAGCTCATAACAATAAATTTTAGGGTGTCAAAATTGAGGTAAAATTTAACAAAAAAATTGACCTCTTAACCAATTTTTGGTCTAAATATTTATAATTTAACATAAAGTGTATTCAGAAATAGGGCAAGCGTTTTTTTTTGGCCGAAAATTTGGCTGCCAATGGGTCAAAGTTCAAAAGATTTAACGTTTGCGATCTCTAGAAAACTATTCAGCCAATTTTGGGTCTGAACATTTGAAAATTTGCGTATAGGGTATTTAGACATGTAAGAAGCCTTTTAATAAGTTTTTGGAAGAAAATTTGGCTGCCAAAATGTCAAAGTTGACTTTGCAGACTCTACCAAACTCCTCTGCCAATTTTGGGTCTAAACACTTGAAAATTTAGATGTAGGCCATCTGGACAGGAGTTAAACTTTTTAATATATATATATACATATCCATATAAAGTTATGAACAGTACATAGGGCATGGACAAAGTCGGGCTGAACTGCTAGTATCCTATAAAAAACGAATGTAGCCTTAACTCTTTTCAATATCGCTTATTTTTTTGGTCGCATGAGGTGGTTTCCTTAAATTAGGATTCTACTGAAACATGTATGCACATATGTAACCAATCACGTTTGTATAGCGAACAGACTATATATACATATGTATGATTACTATATTTAATCATATACTTTAATTATAATTTAATATACGAAGATATAATTGTATGCATAAATTTTTCAGAATTTACTTCAACAGTGCTCGATACATAGGCACAGCTAGGTAGTAAGTTATGAAAACATATATGGCAATTAAGCTACACAGAATATTCCGCGTTCCATTCTCGTGAGAATTCGTCAGGCAATTAAGCTACACAGAATATTCCGCGTTTCATTCTCGTGAGAATTCGTCAATTTTGTGAGAATTGTTAATATTGCTATATATAATGCTAATATTGTTATATACAATGTTAATATTGTTATATATATTGTTAATATTGTTATATATATTGTTAATATTGTTGTATATAATGCTAATATTGCTATATATATAATGCTAATATTGTTATATACAATGCTAATATTGTTATATACAATGTTAATATAGTTATATACATTGTTAATATTGTTATATATATTGTTAATATTGTTATATATACAATGCTAATATTGTTATATATATTGTTAGTATTGTTATATATATTATATATATAGCTATATATACAATGTCAATATTGTTATATACAATGTTAATATTGTTATATATATTGTTAATATTGTTATATATAATGTTGATATCGTTATATATATTGTTAATATTGTTATATATATTTTTAATATTGTCATATATATTGTTAATATTGTTATATATAATGTTGATATTGTTATATATATTGTTAATATTGTTATATATATTGTTAATATTGTTATATATAATGTTGATATTGTTATATACAATGCTAATATTTTTATATATATTGTAAATATTGTTATATATAATGTTGATATTGTTATATATATTGTTAATATTGTTATCTACAATGTTAATATTGTTATATATATTGTTAATATTGTTATATATATTGTTGATAAAAAATCAATTAAAAGAGCTTATAATACATGCATATGTGTGTGGGTGAGCGTCTAATTTTCAATAAATAATATGGCATCTTTTCCTATCTTTAATATACAATTTCAAAATTATAATGATTCAATCATTAGTTTAACAAATTTCATATATACTAGCGGTACCTGTGAAAATTCCACAGCGGACTCTTTCATATGTTGATGTTGGCAATTTGTGGATGTTCAGCGTAAATGGAGACGCCCTAGTATTATTATATCATTTTTGTTAAAACTTCAAACGTATTTATCTAAGCTAGGAGGGACGCTCGGTCGTAAAATACGCTAAAATATGTTTGTATATATTATTATAGAGTCAATTCGATTCTTATAAAGTTGTGATTTCAAAAATAAAAAAAAATATATCTATAGTACTTGGGTGCATTAGCTTGAATTGAAACTGAAACCAAAACTTATGAAGAATGAATATATATATATATATATATATATATATATATATATATAATGATTTCCTTCAGCTGTAATCGAAACCGTAACCAAAATTATGAAAAATTCATAGTAAAATTATTAAAAAAAAAAAAAAAATAGATGACTCGAGTGCGATCAACTATAATCGAAACCGAAACAAAAACTTTTAAAGAATCCTTGGTAAAATTATTTATTACAAGAAATTGAAGGTCATAAGAATGAAAAGACAATCACTCGAAAGGAGTAAGCGCGACACACAAAAGAACACACAAGCTATCGTATTAATATATAGATGAGAGAGAGAGAGAGAGAGAGAGAGGGAGAGAGGGAGAGAGAGAGAGAGAGAGAGGGGGGGAGAGGGATATAAAAAAGGATTAAATTGTAGAAAATAAAATACCAGTTTGAAATATACATGTAGAAAAGATGTCTTTGTACTATTTTGCAAGTATATTTTCAGATATTGTACTGGTATTTTATTTTCTGCAATTTAGTCATCGCGAGAAGGTCTTGAAATAAAGACGAAACGTTGATGAACGTGTAACTTGGTTTTTCCACTTTTCGTCTCTCCATCTTGTCGGAATATTATTTCTTTTATTGTTATCATATATATAGCTACAGATATCCAACTCTACAAATAAATGTACCTCATAAATATGTGTGTGTGTGTATGTATGTATGTATGTGTGTGTGTATGTGTGTATGTATGTGCGTGTAACAGCAGGCGGACGGATTTATAAATACTGAGCCGAGTACGCAATGACGTAACGGTAAGGAAAAAGAGAAAAAAACTATTACAAAGAGAGACATCAGGCTGTGTAACGTTACAGCCGTGACGTCACACAGCATGATCTCTTTCACACGTGGCAGAAGAATGTGGAAATATATGTTGTCGTTTCACAACAGAAAGCGTCGAGTTATTACCTGTACTATGTTCCTTGCGACATACTCTGCTACAACGTGCTGGTTCCCTTACAACGTGACACGCATATAAGAACATCGGTTTGGCCCACTATAAACAAATAGATAATGTGGACGCTGTCTGGACATTAATCGGTGGAAGAACACAGAGGAAACAGCTCTTTTGCTAATCTATAGATCTTAAATCAATTACGATTGACTTATAACCAAGTCTTTGATCTTGAATGACTATATATATATATATATATATATATATATATATATATATATATATATATATGACTATATTAATATCGTGTCCATAAACGGAACTGAGTAAACCGGTATTTTTATCGATGTATATTCACACACACACACACACACACACACACACACACACACACACACACACACACACACACACACACACACACACACACACATTGTGTGTGTGAATATGAATCAAGAAATTATTCATATTTTTTCCTTTCATCTAATCCAAAAGCATGTGCGCGCACTTATTCGACAATTTCATAGAAGAGTACCCCTGCTACCACACCTATTTTTCTACAGATATTAAATGGTAGTCGGGAAGATTTTAGTTTCTTTCTCCCTCTTATCATTTTAAGACAATAAAATCTATCGAAAGTGGAAGACTAAGCAGTAACAGAAAAAAAGCGTTATAACATACGTGAGCAAATAAAAGAAAAAGCAGGAAAATTCATTATGAAATGTTTTGTTTGGGAAAACGTTTATAGCCACATAAAAAGAAGCAAACCGTTACACAAAGAATACAATATTGAAATCAAATCAGTAAAAATCTTCGCTCAATAGAGAGCATGTTAGGGGTTGGTTAAAGGTTGGTAATTATAACAGAACATGAAATAGGAATCACAAACGCGAGGTCTGATTTCATCATCTTCTGTTGTGACCTTATGTCATACGAAGCAAACACCGAAAAGAAATTTGTTAATGTATATAATGGTTTGTATATATTAGATATGTATATATATATATATGTTATATAAAATACGTATATATAT
This sequence comes from Euprymna scolopes, assembly GCF_053919585.1. Classification (NCBI taxonomy): domain Eukaryota; kingdom Metazoa; phylum Mollusca; class Cephalopoda; order Sepiida; family Sepiolidae; genus Euprymna; species Euprymna scolopes. Next base: position 69,331,252 of record NC_136503.1, on the reverse strand, counting down.
GCATACGTCACACACACACACATATATATATATGCATATATCATGCGTATATACAGTATATATATCATATAGTATGTCGTGTATATATATGCATATACTATATCATGTATATACAATATATTGGGTATATATATAAACTATATCTTGCATATACATATACTATATCATATATATGTATATCATGTATGTATATATACACTAGATCATATATATATATACTAAATCATATATATATATACTAGATCATATATATACATACATACAAGATCATATATATATACATACTAGATAATATATATATATACATACTAGATTCTATATATATACTAGATCATATATATATACTAGATCATATATATATATATACATAATAGATCATATATATATACATACTAGATCATATATATATACATACTAGATCATATATATACATACTAGATCATATATATATACATACTAGATCATATATATATATATATACAAGATCATATACATATACTAGATCATATACATATA
>NC_136503.1:69225736-69325736 GCF_053919585.1 Euprymna scolopes | reverse complement strand
GCGAAATAAATTATTTATTAAAAAGATATTCCACTCGTTTATCTTATTTCGACCCCATTGCGTTGCGTATAATCCTACCGAGATCTGTTCGAGAGAAGAAACAGAACAAAAACTGCGCCGTGAGAGAACTCGACTAAACTCCGATCTGTGATTCTTCTCTGTAATATATTCACAGCAAGAACTCGTAAATCTACCACAAAGAGAAAAATACTTTCTTCTTTTTTTCTTTTCATGTACTTAGTGTTAGGCGGAATTTTCATTTACTGAGCTTTGTTTCGAGGTCTCCCAACTCTGGAATACATTATCGCTGAATTGCTTCCCTGTTGTTTATAACCTGGTCGTCTTCAGACTTGTGATAAACTGTCCCCATAAGTAATCGAACGCAGTTTATATCATTAGAACTTTCATAATATTCCTCATCTTTCAACAGGCAATTATTTCTGTGTATCAATCCTTATATTCAAATAGCTCTTCGCCTTGATACGTGACGATCCCAATAGTAATAAAAAACCCTCAATGTTAGTATAATAACTTGATATTTTTCTTTGATACTTAAGTTGGATAGCGTAGTTTTCTGTGTCTGCTATTTAAAATGTTTAATAAGTAAAAAGAACCTTTTCATTTCTCACATTACTGTTTAGTTAGACCTTTCAACTGTGCACTATGTGACCTATACGCCTGCATCCGGGTTTTAAAAGGTCAGTCTCAATATATATTTTTTTCTTTTTCTTTCGCACATGTATCAGATAGTCTCGTAAAAATATTGTTGGTCCCCGGCACACCCCTCGTAGCTTATAAGTATACGACATTTGTAAACCATTCTTTTAGAAAACTGCTACATCTTGTAAATATGGAAATCAGTTTTGATAATGTTAATTGGACTGGGATGTATGACTTTTTTTTTTTTACAAGTTTGATAGGCGAGGAGAGGGCGTGAAGAACGCATTAATAAAGAAAATAGTCTAACCTCCTCCCCTATTACGTCACGCAATGTACTGTTGAATGGGTTGAAAAAAACTGAATGACCTCAATTGATGCCGTTGCAGTTGAAAAGGTGCAGCAGGGGTGGATGCACTTTGTGTGTGTTTGTGTGTGTGTGTGTGTGTGTGTGCGTGCGCGTGTGTGTTCTCCAGAGAAATTGAAAATATATTGGTGAGAGTGAATGCATATATAAAGACGTTCCGTAAGAGGAGAGAATTATTAAGTGCGAGAGGGAGTAAAGGTTTCGGGGTTTAGAGACCTAGAACGTTGTAGAGAAAGTGAGAAAGAAGCGGAGGAAGAAGGTAGGGTAAATATAGGTAAGAAGGTAGGGTAAAAATAGGTAAGAAATAGCTGTGATTCGTAGAGATGACAAAAAAAAAAGCGAGAGAAAGAGAGCGAAATAGATGGAGCAAGAAGTGCGAGTGTCATTTTCACAGCGTTTCGGCCGATGTAACCTTCGATTTTCTTTATGTGTATCATGTCGAACTCTGGAATCTTTCTGTCAAACTGGGGAATCTGCACAGAATTTCGAACGGAATCTTTTATTTAATTCACGAGGATATCATGTTCTTGTTCCGTCAGCCATGACTGCATAGAAATCCTAAGCAATTCGCAGTTTTATTTTCACTCGCCCACACCGATGATTAAAACTTCAACCTTCAGAAGTAGGTCACTTTTACAACTGATTTTTTTCCCCAAGTACTTTAACCACTGCGCCACTGGTCTTTGCGGACAAGATATATCTCAAGAAGGTCGGAGGTTACATCGACTGGAACATTATGAAAATAACACTCAAGATGAGAACAGTTATCCGAAGAGCCCAAATAATACGAATAACCAATCCTCATCTTAAAAATTTCAGAAACGTATTATTCTTTTATTAATAACTAATTGTATCTAATCAGCGTTACCCGGGATAAAAAGCAGAAAACGATTGATTTGTTTAGGAAGGAACGGAGATAAATTTTAGTGATGACGAAATTTTTTTGTAAAATAAGAATTTTTGTAAAATAAGAATTTTTAACATTTGATTTGGTTGTTTGATAGTTTTACAATATATCAACTAGTGTTAGGACGATTAATCGGAATCGAGACTGTTTTTTTTTTTTAATAAATTTCAACAAATAGTCAACTGATGATAGCATACTCTCTCAGTAGAGAATCACCACGTAATTGACAACAGAACTTACACTAAGGGAGGAGCTATTGTTGCATTGCTCCCACGGGTGTTTATATTCTGAAACTGCATTATAGTAGTAGTAGATTGTGCTAAAATATATGTTAAAGCCTATCTTCAGAGATGAATATTTTGTGGGAAAGGTTTCTCTGTTCTTGCTTATATAGCATTCCTAAATAGTCACTAATCTCATCTCAGCTAGGCTGAAAGTCAATTAGTTTCGGTGATATAATCTACTCAACCACCTACTGCCGTGCCTAATAACATTCTATCCGAGAGCTCATCTTTCAAACCACTTCATTCACAGAAAACATTGGGATAAATACTTTGAAGACATTGCTAAGGCTGCTGCGGAGAGGACGGTTCCGTCTACCATGCAAGAAAACTACTCACAAATAATAGTATCCCGTATTTGTACAAAGCCACCATCCGCCCATGTATGGAGTATTGGTCCCCCATCTGAGCTGATGTATTGCCTACTAGTCTCTTAGACAGGTTCCGAAAGAGTTTTCAGTCTAATAGCTGCTGCATTATCAACCAAGCTCCAACCCGTTACCCATCGCCAAGGAAAGAGGGACAGGAAAGCCAGAAAAGAGGGGCAGGAAAGACAGAAATAAGAGTGATAGGAAAGAAAAGGAGCCAGAGAAAAACAACCAAAAAGAAAGGAGAGACAAGAAGAGACAAAGAAAAAGTAAATTAGAAAAAAGGAAAGGAAATAAAAAGAAAAAATAAGTAACAAAAATCAAATAATAAAACAAACACAAAAACAATTAAAAGAAAAAGAATGAAAAAAGAAAAAAAAGGTAAAAAGAAAGAAAAGATCTATGCGTTTTATCTGCTCATGTGACAGACCGACCCAAATGCTATTACCAAGTTAAGCGCGACAGGCAAACGAAAATGTTACTTCAAACTTAAGCGTTTCAGACTAATCGATCTGGACAACATCTTATAAAACGTTTAGACTTATCTAAGAATTAGGTTCGTTTATTTAATCTGCGCGATTTGCAATTAAAATGTTGAATGGAAGCTTGAAGGAAAAAGCCTCTCAGATGAATGCGAAGATGCATTTATAAAAGAAATCAAAAGAAGAAAATGAAGAATTAAAGATAATTATGGGAGTTGGTCTGAACGCGCAAGAAAAAAAAAATGTCCAAACATTTTCTTCGCTTATTACTTGATGACGTTCGCTACTAATTCTATGATTAATTCACACAAAAAAAAAAAAGAGAAAAAAAGAGACCCTCCACAAAAACTCGAAATGGAATGGAAAATTAATAAAAACGAAAATAAAAAATAAAACGGTAATGGAGAAAGTCTTTTAGTATGGCTACAAATTGAATTGTGAGCGAAACCCGATTCCCCCCCCCCATCTTACCCAAAACATGGCTTCGCGATGCGCAAAAAATTCTCTGCAATTTGCATACAACACACACACACACACACACACACACACACACACACACACACACACACACACACACACAGTGGAACTTCGGATGAACCCCCCCCCTTCATTGGCGAAGTTTTTCTTAGGAATCTTTTTCAAAATATTTCTTCTGTTTGCTATCGATTTAAGATTATCATTATTATAGACTCCTTCACCCCGCTAAGAAAAAAAAAAAACAACATTTATTTTATTGTCAGAACATAGATGAATCACCTGTCTCTAAAATATTAATTAGCGATTAAAAAATATTTTCCCGGATTTATTTTCGGAATGTTTTTTTCCAGATTTTTCTGGAATTAAAAAAAAAAACAAAACTTCAGTTTACCAAGGATAGGCAGTAAAGTTCGTAATAATCGAAAAAAAAAAAACCCAAACAAAAAACAAACAAAAAACAAAACAAAAACAAACAAACAAACAAACAAACAAACAAAAAACACAAAAAGCCTTTTACTATAACAACTCCAAGAAACCCTAACCCAGCCGCTAATTGTAATGGCCAACAACACTTTTCCGGAGAGCTCAACTTTCAAATTTTTCTGACGACATTCTTAGCAATATGAAATACAATAAGTGCATATATATACTACAAAACTAGCTGGACGCCTGGCGTTGCCCAGCATGATATTTTAATTTATGCAGATTGCATATGTATCATTATAGAATCAATCTTCTATTTAATATTATATATTACGAGGAATATTTTTTCCGCAAAAAATAAAAAATAAATAAATAAATAAAAATAAAAAAGTAAAATAAATAAAAAATAAAATTAAAAAAATTAATAAAATAAATAATAATGATAACGTAATTCAAATTCCGTCTGTGTTTGTTTACAATATCACGTCAGCTGATCTTAGGGCTTGATGATAAATGCCCTGAAAACTTACTTCTGATTAATGTTTAGTTTTAATATATGCAAACAAAGAAATGAGTTGCGATAATTTTGAATTGTACCTCTTCTTTTATCATGAATTGAATTCATTAATAATAAAAAAAAAAAAATTAAAATAAGACGGCGAGGTACACCCGGGCTTTAACACGGGTAGTCGACTGCTCTACCACTGAGCTGTGTTTCCAGATTTTTTTTTTTTTTTTACACAGTGGTCATCACTTATCAAAGCCCGGAAGCCACTCAGGGATAAGGGTTATTGACAAGTACATTACGTTAGTGTGGAGATTTGATGAAGTGTTTACTTAAGGGGGCGGTTCATTAGGAATTTGTTAACGTTGGACTTGAAGACTTCCAAGTTGTAGTCAGGTGGGAAGCAGGCAGACGGAACAGACTTCCACAGGCGTGCAGTTCTAAGAATGAAGCTTTGTTCATGGAATTCACGTTTTGATTTAGGCACAGACAAAGAGTGGGGGGAAATTTTTTGACAGTGGATTCAGCTAGACGGGTGTTTTTCGTGAAATATTCGCGAGGGGGGGCCAGAGATTGGAGTTCAGACGAGCACCTGCCATGGAAATAACGATAAAACAAGGATAGGCTCTCAACATCTCTTCTGTGGGAGAGAGGTTGCAGGGTAGAGAAAAGGGCATCCCCCACTAAGCCACGAAGTCTATTTTGTACTCTGTCAAGGCAGGATAGGCTGTTTTAGCAGCTCCTGCCCAGATATGGCAGCAGTATTCCATCCTTGGACGTACTTGGCTTTTATATAGATAGAGAATTGCATCAGTAGTGAGATATCTTCTGGAGCGGTAGAAGTATCCCACCATCTTTCCAGCACCTTGGCAACAGACTTGATGTACGTGTTCCATTTCAGATCAGGAGTAAAGGTAAAACCCAGAAGCTTGTCAAAACACGGGACCTCTCCCAGACGAGAGCCATCCATCCCAATTGATGCCAGATGGGGATCAGAGCGTTGATGATGTAAGGATAGGAGTTTGGTTTTGGATGCATTAAAGGTAACCAGCTACGTCTTCCCCCACTGAACCACGCGCTCGAGATCAGAGGAGAGAGAATCAGAGGGAACTTTGCCATTTACAGCCTTTGATGTGTTGCCGTAGATGGTTGTGTCATCAACATAGATGTCAACGAATGATCTAAGTATGTGTTTAGGGAGGTCATTGATGTAGATCAGGAAGAGAGTTGGGCCCAAGATTTACCCCTGAGGGACTCCAGCATTAATACTGCAGGCCTCCGATTTTTGTCCATCGACCACTACTCTTATGAGCCTATCTGAGAGAAATGATTTAATGATTGAGAAAACATTTCCAGTTATACCGTAGCTGGAAATCTTGTGAAGTAGACCCTTATAACATACCTTGTCGAAGGCCTTTGATATGTCAAGAGCAATTGCCCTAGAAAAGAAGCCTTTGTCAAATGATTCACTAATCCTGTGAGATATAACCGTCAGCACATCTGCGGTAGATCTTGCAGAGCGGAAACCATATTGTGTGTCACTAAGAAGGTTGTTTCTGCTGAGGTGGTTGACTATTTCTCTATTTAATATGGATTCCAGCAACTTACTCATAACACACAGGAGACTTATTGGTCTGTACTGAGAGGGAGATGACTTATCACTTGAATTCTTAAATACAGGGCAAACTGATGAGGTCTTCCAGGGAGTCGGAAAGCACTTCTCCTTAAGGCAGCGCTTAAATAGTTTCGTAAGTATGAGAGCGAGTTCTGGTTGAAGCTTTTTTAACACTATAATTGGGATGCCGTCAGGGCCAGTTGTTTTACTGGAATCAAGGTTCTTGATTAGCTTGGCGACCTCATGCACGGATATTTGTATGTTACCTAGCGTGTTCTGTGTTATAGGAGGAAATATGGGGAGTTTATGGCCTTCGTTGCATAGGGTAGAATTAGCTGCAAAGTTCTTTGCAAATAGATTGGCCTTGTCTGACGCTGACGAGATGATCTCTGGTCCATTGATAATGGTTGGGATAGAACGCACACTTCTGTTCAGGATCCTATTTGTTATTTGCCAAAACTGATATTAATAAATCGTTTTTTTAAGAAGAAATTATTTATTGAGATTTTATTAAAAGTAAAATATTTATTGAGATTTTATTAAAAGTAAAATATTCACCTGTAATTTTTTTTATTTATAAATAAAGAAAAACTCTTTTTAGGATCGTATTTTTTTCGATTTTCGATACTTATAGGAAGAATTTCTGTATAAAACATATCTAAGAACACTGCCAGACGTATAAGTTAGCTTTGTGTGAAATTTGCAAAAGATATACTCAGCGGTTTCGGAACCTATAAGGAAGAAACTCACACACACACATACAATGTGACTTTTATATAATAGTAGAGATCTGATGCAAATGGTAAACTCCCGCTACCTGACTAGAAAACTTCTCGCATCTACCAGTATTCTACATATTTACAAAGCCACCATTAACTAAAGCATGCCACATTTGAACTAATGCACCAGCCTCTGTTTATCTTTGACAGGGTTCAAAAGACTTTCTAACCTTATTGACCTTGCATTCGCTACCAACTTGAATCCCCTGTTGCATTCCGGTGATTGTTTTACTGGAATTATATATAAAAAAAGAAGATCTACAGCTCTGTTGAAAGCGAAATGTCCAAAACCATTAGGGATACCCTGGACGGTTACCTGGACGGTTACCATGGAAGGAGGAAAGTGAAATGGGGTTCTTTGGCCGCGATGAAGGCAATACACGTAGGAAGGAGGGAGAGGGCTCTGTTGAAAAACTAAACCTGATAGAGGGAGCCCGTTGAACACATATGGCATTTAGCGATGGTGTCACACACACATACACACAAAGAAACAAAAGCAAAACGTCTGCTTCCAATTTGTCATGAGTACAGCGGTGACAACAGCATATTCTTTCCATTGTTTTGACTCTTGAGTATATATCCATAAATATCTTATGTTTTTATTTAGACTGATGGGGTTCTCAGTTGTGTCGGATATATACTTGAGAGTCAAAACAACGAAAAGAATATTCTGTTGTCACAGCCTTAGTCATGAGGCAGCACAAAAGTAGTAAGGCTTATAAAACTGTCATGAGAATGTTCATGTTAGTGTGCAATCAGTTTAACCAAAGATAGTTTTACATAAATCCAACACTAGAAACTATATTTCCAGCGAACACACTCATGCTATTTGAATGTATTCATTGATAACATATCGAGTTCTACAACACACACATATCCATAAACATCTATTATACAAGTCTTACCAGCCTGTTTAAATGTATGTATGTTTGTATGTCCCGCAAAAACTTTCGCCAGAGACAACGGATTTTCACGAGATCGATATCGTTTTCAAGCTCGATCCTTCAGACGACAAATATCGAAAAATTGGCTAAAAACATTAATTTCTGTACCCTCAACAGTGCATTTTTCTACAAGAAGGGATCGCTTTTTCGCCAGTATTTTCGAACGTCATGAACTCTCTTCGAATGACTAGCCTTAATTTAAATCTTCGCCACTTCCAGTTTTGCGATGGCAGATCTGGCAAAGATGTCACTTTTTTTTCACGTTCTTTTCCTCCTTCGCGGTACGAGTTCGAGCCTGCCTTCCTACTACCACTTTGTTTTTTGCTCTACGCATACCTCCAAATATCCGGGCAACGCTAGGCAATCAGGCTAGTTTAAACATAAATAATATATATATATATATATATATATATATATATATATATATATATATATATATATAAGGAGATGAATTAGATCGCAGTTTAATCTTGTGTTTTCAAGTCTTACAAAATCATTTTTGAGGAGTCATGTTTTTATACAAGTCAATCCCAGCTAAATAAAATTGCTCAATATACTAGATCGAGCAAATTAAAAATTACAGATTTTATATATGAAAAATTACAGGTTTTATATTTAAATTTCTTTCAGAAAATATTATTTCCAAAACAAATTTGTTGTTTGAACAAAGAATACAGCATTTTAAGTAATTTCCTTAATTCAACATGGAGTAATGGAGACATATAAGGTATTTACGGCTTCCAATTTCCGGATTTTAATCATGTCAAAACGCACGTTATTTCCTTTAGACGGATTAATTATTGCTATTTCTCCTGATGAGTTAAGAGCATAATAGATTCACTGATTGATGTAATAATTAAGTGATTGATTTGGCGCTACGAAACAGATACTGTCAAGAATTGTAAATGTGAACTGAATTAAAGGAATAAATTATAAGATGGTCAACATCATGAACTTTGAAATATAGCATGTTGGAATATTTTGGGAGAGCAATGAGGTAGATATTTATTTGCTGCCCACCTCAGCAAAATGTGGCACAAGGCCGGAAAGTGGGAACCCCGCAGGCTCCCCTAAAGGAGGGGCACTCCTGCAATTTTAAAAATTGCCTGAGTAACCCCGTCGGCATTCCCCGGTCGGGGCGCCTCAGGCAGCAAGCAATAAACTTGCCCCACCGGAAAGCCCGGTGGCATGGCCTGGGAGGGTGGACCTCCTAGGTATTACCCAGGCGGTGTACCTCAGTCCAACAGGTGCTGGGCCGGTTCCCGGCCCCTCACCTGTTGGGCTGAGTGTCAAGTGACGAATCCTTGACTGGTACTACCCTGTCTCCATGCAGCCGGGGCCGCTAGGAGACATCCCATCATCTCAAGAGAGTAATGGGGTAGATATTTATTTGCTGCCCACCTCAGCAAAATGTGGCACAAGGCCGGAAAGTGGGAACCCCGCAGGCTCCCCTAAAGGAGGGGCACTCCTGCAATTTTAAAAATTGCCTGAGTAACCCCGTCGGCATTCCCCGGTCGGGGCGCCTCAGGCAGCAAGCAATAAACTTGCCCCACCGGAAAGCCCGGTGGCAAGGCCTGGGAGGGTGGACCTCCTAGGTATTACCCAGGCGGTGTACCTCAGTCCAACAGGTGCTGGGCCGGTTCCCGGCCCCTCACCTGTTGGGCTGAGTGTCAAGTGACGAATCCTTGACTGGTACTACCCTATCTCCATGCAGCCGAGGCCGCTAGGAGACACATCCCATCATCTCAAGAGATTAATGGGGTATGATCCCACACAGTCGGACGATTCTATTTATAAACGATGCTGCTAAGAACTGACGAATCCAATAAATTCACGTGCTGCTACCAACCAATCAGAAATCAGAATTGCTTCATAAATAATAAACCTTTTCTGGTGCAATTTCACATGTTCTTTCCCGGGTTTCGACACGGTTAGAATATTTTGTTCTGAGGAACTGTCTACCACAAACAAGTCACCTACCAGGACTTGTGTGTAACAGCGAACCATCTGAAGCTCAAAATGGCTTACACTTCTGTCATTTATTCACTATATTACTCTGTAATTACATTGAGCTTCTTAATTAAGGATTGGTATATATTACAAGAAAATATATTTCCACAGAAATATATATATATATATATATATATATATATATATATATATATATATATATATGAAGATAAAATACATATCTTAAAATGATAAATTATGAGCAGAAAATGCATGAAAAACAGAAAAAATAAAAAACAAAAACAAAAACAAAAAAACAAAAAACAGAAGATTTGACCTGTTTCATGCGGATCAACGAACGTTTTTTGTTTTCGAAAAAGAGATTTTCACTTTATCATTTGATTCCATTTAAATTTTGTCCATTTTTGTTTTTCATTTGTTATTTTTATTCATTTTATTTTTTTTTTCGTATTAAAAAATATCCTATTTTTCATTTTCTTTCACCTTTTTCCCGATTATTTTGCATACGTAACTCCCAATCAATGCAAATAACCTGACAAATGAAAAGAGATCTGCATACCTTGAAATTGATCTTCTGCAACCTATCCACCCATCATCCAACCGCCGGCAATAAGATAGCACCAAAAACCTCAGCAATAGATATGTATGCAACCACTCCCCGATAAGAGTGCATTTGTATTCATCAGATAAGATTCTAAAAATCTGTGGACTTTTTCTCCCTCTGCATAAAGTGATGGTTTCACAGAGCATAACGAGAGCATTTCCTAAAGAAAATCATCTTGCTATCTATCTCATATCCTGCTTGATCCTTCCCTGGCTTTAAAAAGGCTAATCTGGCAACCCTGGACAAGAATATGATAGTGACCTCCCTTTGATGTAGTTTTACTTCGAATATCATAATCTATAATATAAATCTGACCTGTATGTTTAAATGTATGTATGTATTTATGTATGTATGTTTGCCTAAAACTTTCGACAAAAGCAACGAATTTTCACGCGATCGGTATCATTTTGAAGCTCGAACTTTCAGACGACAAATATCGAAAAAATTGGCCGAAAAAATTAACTCCTTCACCCTCAACTGGGCACTTTACTACAGGGAAGGATTGCCTTTTTCACCGATATTTTCGAAAGTCATCCTCTCTTTTCGATTGTCTAATCTTAATTTCAACCTATGTCACTTCCGGTTTGGCGATGTTCGTAACAGCACAGACGCCAGGTTTTTTTCCACGTTCTTTGCCTCCTTCGCGGTACAGGTTCGAGTCTGCCTGTCTACTACTACCATTTTTTTGTATTTTGCTCAACACACACCTGCAAAAACCCAGGCAACGCCGGGCACCCAGGCTAGTCTTTATATAAATCTCACCTTTCTGTTTAAATGTATGTATGTATGTATGTATTATGTATATTTGTATATCTGCCTAAAACTTTCGACAGAGGAGACGGATTTTCACGAGGTTGCTATCGTTTTTAAGCACGACCCTTCGGATGACAAATATCGAAAAATTGGCTAAAAACATTACATTCTTCATCGTCAATTGGGCACTTTTCTACAAGGAAGGATCGCTTTTTTCGCCGATATTTTCGAAAGTCATCTCCTCTTTTTGATTGTCTAACCTTAATTTAAACCTACGCCACTTCCGGTTTGGCGATGAGCGCAACAACAAAGACGCCAGTTTTTTTTTTCACGTTTTTTGCCTCCTTCGTGGTACGAGTTCGAGCCTGCCTGCCTACTACCACTTTTTTTTTTCTCAACACACACGTCGAAACACCCGGGAAAACGCTGCCAAATCCAATGATTCTGAAGAATTTTTTTTTTCAAGTCGGTTTCTATTTAACCCATAGTTGGGACTCTAACAGGTAATACCACTCCAGGTCAGAGTGGACCTGGAAACAATGGCAATTAAGGGGTGGCTCCACACTCCCCAAAGCCCGCAAGCTGAGGTCTCACCATCGGAAACAGTTTAAGGTCTTATCCAGGACCTGTAATGGTGTGAGAAAGAAACTAATAATTTCGACGTGTAGCAGTTCTTCACCGAAAGTTACGTAAAAGGGAACATTCGAAAGAAACAAGGCAAAAAGAGAACATTGTCTACCAAGAGATGCTGAACTGAAGGAGTAAATTAAAAGATTATGTCTAACAATAAGATTTTATTATTAGTATTGAACTATGTAGCACAATAGTACTTTCTGAGTATTTATTAGTATTTATTAATTTATCTTCTGGTACCAGTTCTATATTTAAAATACAATAGACACTAATCCATAGAAATGTTAATGAACTCTTGTTTGCTACGTGTTATTGATTTTTCTGTCCAAAAGATTTATTTTTGTGCTAAACAGAAAAGTATCAACAAAACATATTTGTTGACCAAATATATTTCTCATTCTGTGGAATTTCCACAGGTTCTACTAGTATATAATGTTATGTATATAAGAAAGGTGAACGTGCGTATGTCCGGCTCGATTCAATATCATTACATATGCAAATATATTTTTATCGTCACAGAAAGGGAGGTTTAAGCTTGGTCCTATGTATAACTGGTGCGGATAGAATAACCACATATGGAAATTTGATTCTTATGAACAAATGAGAATAGGCGTACGTAATCTGAATGATCTATATAAATAAAACATTAAATGTGTGTGTGTGTGTGTGTAAATATTTAACCGAAGACTCTTAAACTACTGGTCACGCAACACGGAAATTAACTGAATTATACTCTAAGGATGGTTTATAACAAGTAAAATCTTTGTTTAGATGGATGAATAACGCGCACAAAAATATGTCGGCAAGTTGAAATGCAAAATGTTCAATTTAACTTGCCGACATATTTCTATTACTTGCACACATGCGTAAATTCAAAGGTAGCTTGAAGTGATTGAATTTTAAATGTTTCTCGATAGCTGAAATGGTAGGGAACGCGGCTAGAGCGCTGGATATTTTGATTTTGATTTTTTAAAAAACTTTTGAAATCAATATATATATATATATATATATATATATATATATATATATATATATATATATATATATATATATATACTAGCAGGACTCGTTAACCAGTGTTGCTCGGTAGAAGCATGCACTCCGCTCAGAAAAAAAAAACCTACAGTTGCTGTTGGTAGCCAACCCCCAACGTCCTAATGTTAAGTATGGCTTTTGGAGTACAGCCCCCAACCATCTCATGTTAAGAACGGCTTTCGGAATAGACACCCCATTTTATGAGGAGGGTTAAAGTATTTGCTCCAAATTTAACCTTAATATTCTTTGTCAGCACGCCCACCCGCATTATAACCCCCTAAAAATTGGGGGTGGCAGTGTTGAGTGAAGAAAAGCAGATTTGTTTATCACGCGTCTGTAGACATCTGGCACCCACATAATTACATTCATTGCATAATGCACGTCTTTATACCTCGAAAACTACCTGTCTCCGCCAAAGTAAAAAGGGATTATCTTATTCAGCATAGTCGAAAATCTATAAAAGTCGTCATTTTAAAGGAAATTGTGTAGATGGAGCTAAGGTAAAAATTTACCCCCCCCAAAAAAAGTTAATGCCTGAGCAGTGTCGATAATGAGTCCGGAAAAAAGAAGTAAACCAAAAACAAATATGTAAAAAATAAAGTGTTTCCATAGGCAATGTAATTTCGGGTAAATTTGTAGTTTAGCTGAGTTAGTTATTTGACAGACACAAGAATTATAAAATCTATTTATTTTTTATATAAAACACATTATTAGACCCAAAGGCTATAATAAAACCAGAAATATTTGATTGTTATTAGTTTTTCATCATTTTTTATGAAAATAATCACGACATTCGAGACCGCCATATAACTTTAACAATTTTGGCCATTCTAATGTTTGACAGATTGTCCTTTTTAATGTCAAATTTGGCCCTTTTTAGACTCTTTCATGGAAATATGCTTTAACTAAGAACATAAAAAGGGGCTATCTGTCAAACCTTACAAAGGCTAAATTTTAAAAGCCAAGTGGCTGCCTCCAATGTCGCAAATTTAGTCAAATAAAAACTGATGTAAAAATTATAAATTTATTTCAGCCTTTATGTGTTTTATATATATATACATGAAAAGTATTTAAAATTTGTTTGTCTGTAAACAAACGAAAACAAAACAGAGGGTTGTAAGCAGTTGACAGATAAGTAACATGATTGATGCCTAGGTAAGCGTAGGAAAATATATAAGTAAAGTAAAATCATCCGCAGTAATAGTAAATGTTAAAAAAAATATATAATAAAATAGTAAATGTTAAAAAAATATATAATAAAATAGTAAATGTTAAAAAATATATAATAAAATAGGCCCCCCCAAAAAAAACAAACGAAACAACAAAGTAAAATAAAAAAAGCATCGTGTAAGGGTAGAAAAGACGCCCTAAACTCGAAAAAATAAATAATGGTGCACGTGCGTTCGTTTATGTATGAAGTGGATTTTGGAATAATAGAATGTGCCAGCCTTAGCTAATCAGATCGGGAGGATTTTGAAAAGGGAGAATTTATTATTTTTTAATCGGCCAATGGAAAGATTATGTTATGTGCATGTAGCTTATACCCAATTACAATGAGTGTAATGTAGGAAAATGTAGAATAGGTCACGATGTCAACTGATAGCAGTAAGAGGACTAAATATTTATAGAGAAAAATAGAGACTCCTTTCTTTATAGATGTCGCAATTGTGTTAGTGTTGCTCCCAGGATGAAATGTAGCATTTTATTATAACGACTTCATGCTTAAAATAGTGTTTGAAAATTACATGAGATACTAGCTAACAGCCTAGACGTGATTAATTATTATGTGACATCTGTTATTGCAAACCTACGATACTTAGCCCAAGTAAAATTCATCCCAAAGCAGCAAAACTGAAGCTGGCCTACAAGGACACTATAAATACAAATGTAGGCAAATTTGGGATTAATTTTATTGGTTTGAAGACATAAGTTCTTTTTTTTTAACAATTGTCATAAAATATCATAAATGATAATACACTGTTGGATCCGTGAATAAAGTAATTTATGCAGAAAATCCTGAGTAAGCGAGCTTAATGTATTACAGAGCAAAAATAAAATCTCAAAATTTCAGCTTTTACGAGAGAATTTGAATCAAGATGGCGACGGGTTCTTGTTGGAAAGGAAGCCTCTTTTCTGAAATTCGCGGTTTTCATATTCCATGATTTTTTTTTATTCTGAGCTTCAATAACATAAATGCATGAACATCGCGAAAATATTTAAGAGAATTTTATTCGTGTGTTTCGATTACTTACTTTGGGAGATTGTGTGTGTGTGTGTGTGTGTGTGTAAAATAATAGAACCTTTTTTTTAAATATGAGGTTGAGTAAAAGTGCAAAATGCTCAACATTCGAGAATTTATAAAACATCCCCTAAAAACAATACAATTTATATAAAGCACATCAGAATAAAATTAATCTTGTTTTTACCCGTGGACAGTACTGAAATAACATTAAAGGTATTTTTGCACTTAGGAACACGCGATTTCCACAAAGTTACTCAGGTGTGCTCGGTAGATGACAGAAAAAACCGGAAACGGTTGACAAGTAGTTTTCTGTATATTAAGGCATTCTCCAATGGATTACTTTATGAATTTCAGTGGTCGCCGCCATTCTAAACACGAGGAGGAGTTTGTAACAAAATGTGTTTTTTTTTTTGTAATAAGTTTCGCCCAACTATTTCCGGTTATTCCCGTAATCTGCTGGGCACACTCGAGTAACTTCGTGGAAATGACGGGTCGATAAATGCAGAAGCATCACATTTAGAAACCCATTCTTAGAGAGAGAAAGGTATTTTGTAACTATTCTGCACTTTCACGTAACAATTTAAGAAACAAAAGATATCATAAAACTTAAGTTAAATTGCAAAATTCCATCTAAAACTAGCACAGTTTGTATTCTGAAGAAGTACCCAAGCATTTTTTTACCAATGAAAAATCTTAGAAATCTTTTCTACATTTTAAAAACTTCAGTTTCTGGCACTGATTTTGATTTACAAGACCCGAGTGTTAATTAACCTGTACATTTTTGCTACCGTGCTAAAATAACGTTATTTTGAAAGCCATTCTTAACATGGGGAAAGATGGGTGTTTGTAAGTATTCTGTAGTTCCACCTAACAATATAATAAAAGAAAAAATATATATCGTGAAACTTGAATTTAACTTGAAAATACTATTTAAAAATAGCACGGTAACATAAGTGCATAAGCACCATTATATTTTTGCTTTTTTGGAAGGTTGCAAATTCTTGAATGTTAACTATTCTGTAATTTTACAAAAAATTGAGATTTTTTTTTCATAGTTGGAGCAAAATAAATAAATACGTGTTCTTTGACCGTTAACATATTGTTATTGGCCACACCTTTCAGCACGTTATGAGGGAGTCTATAAAAATATCGGTACTAGTTTACATATGGGTACTAGTTTACAGAACTTATTGATCCGTGCTGAAATAATAGCGTTATTTTTAAAAAGCTATTTATTCTTAACATGGGGAGGGGAGGGTGTTTTGTAACTATTCTATACTTTAACCTTACAATTGAATTAAAAAAAAAACATATCAGAAAACTTTAATTAAACCTGGAAATACGATTAAAAAAAATAGCACGGATCAGTAAGTGCACTAGCACAAAAATATTGATGAAATGTCCATGTAATGAAGTAACAATGTCATTTTGTTCGCCGGGAAGATGGAATTGATGTTGCTGGCAGCTAAATTTATCAGTGCCACTTAAGCGGCTTAAAACAAACTCGGGTATTAATTGGTAAAAATGGTTAATAAAGAAGTTAGACGCGATTAAGATAAGTAAAAGTGAAACGTTTGTCTAAGTAGATAATGGGAGTAAGGAATTCAATTATTCTAAATATTTTCAACAGAAACAAAAATGGAGGAAATAAGCAAAAAGAGATTCTCTGGAAGAAATGATAAATTTAAAGTTTAGATTAGAAAAAATACGATGAAAATTATCTATAAGCATGTTCTGAATTTATGTTTATACCTTTTAGAATTTATATATACCTTAAACTTTTTTGATAAAAGAAACAGTCCTGATTTCAAATAAGAGTCCCGACTAAAAAAAAAAAAAAAATAATAATACAATGTCTCGACTCCAAATAATAATAATAATAAAATGTCTCGACTCCAAATAATAATAATAATAATAAAATGTCTCGACTCCAAATAATAATAAAAAAAGTGTTCTGACTCCAAATAATAATAAAAATAAAAAAGTCTCGACTCCAAATAATAACAATAATAATAATAATAATAATAAAAAAACGTTCCGACTCCAAATACTAATACTTTTTTAAGTCCCAACTCAAAATAATAAAATGTCCCGACCACAAATTAAAAAAAAATGTCGACTCCATATGAAAATGTCCCGACTTCAAATCAAAAAAATATCGACTCCATATAAAAAGTCCCGATTTCAAAAAAAAAAAAAAAAAAAATTGATACTAAATATCCTTCAATTAAAAATTCTTCGACTCAAAATAAAAATAAAAGAAACAAAAACTGCAGAAAATAGACACTAAAAAATAAAACATATATATATATATATATATATATATATATATATATATATATATCAATAATACACACATATATATCTATATACACATACATATTTATATACATTACATATATAAATATATCTATTCAAACATATACATACACACACACATATATATATATATATCTATTCAAACATACACATATATATGTCTGAATCAATATGCGCATATAGGCCCGTGTATACGCCTCCTTAGGGGTATGGGTGTCGATGTGTGTATGTATCTGTGTATGAGCACATCCATGCTTGCGCACACGTACCCAATTCAGCACCTTAAGGAAAATTTGACGTAAGCGGGAGCGGCGCGGGTGTCTATGCATGCATTGGCACATATGTGCATATATTTGCACTCCCGGGCGGAGATGTATGTGTACATGTGAACGTTTCTTTAAGTATATATGTGTGTACGTGCGCATGTTTGTGCTCGCGTGCGCGGCCGCTAGCTAACCCTCTCCAAACAATTAACAACAAATAAAAACTAAATAAATAAACCGAATACTAGCCCCCCGCCTCCGAATCTAAGCGAACACCCAACAGGTCAAGAATTACTTATCAAGAAATCATCTAACCAACGAGACGCCAAAAACTTTAGCATTAAGACTCGAATTTTAAAGTAACCCCCTCCTCATACCCCCACATATTTCCCTTCCCCCTCCATGTATCTCTATGCCCTCAGGCACACCAGAAATGAACTTCCCAAACCCTCCCCACAAGTTCCTTAAACTCCAAAACTAAAACATTACCGACATACCAAGCACCCCCTCCCACCTTTCCCACTTGTTTCCTTCCTCTGTCTTCCGCTCTTCTCGCACCCGTCTCCTGACATCATTCACGCTTTCATCGCATCATAACGAATATTTCTGTAAAAGTCTGAGGAAGCTATAGACGACCCAAAAAACGGCCGGGTAGCTGAAACAATAATGTAACTTAACAGAAAGATACGGTAATAAAAAATAAAACGCATATTTGCTCTACAACAGTATTGAGCACTTTTTTCAGTTTTTATTAATTACCATTTCTACTAAATATATATATATATACATACATGTAAATATCTATATACACATATATACACTTTGTATGCACTCGAATATATGCGCTCACACACACACATACACCCTCCCACATATATATATATATGTGTGTGTTCCCTACATGTCTCCAGCTGAATTTTATTGCCTTCCAGAATCTGCAAACAGAATTGACGTTTGCATAATTTAGTAAACCAAATCAATTCTTTTTTTAAAAAAACATATTCAAATAAATATATGTTGTAAAAAGTTTTAACCGACCAAACCACATAAGAAAAAAAGAGGCAAACACAACAAACCCCAAAAGGAAAAAAACCCCACATATATTCACAAAAATAAATAAGTACCTTACACCTCTCTTGCTATTCGCACGATTAAAAGTACAAGTTAAATAATAAAAAAGGCGCCTCTTTTTTTTTTTAATCGTTCATTTCTTTTTTAAATTTTAGTCGAATCAACCTCATCTTTATTATGCTCAGTATCTCCATAAATTATCTATATAAGAAACGTGAACTTACGCGTGGCTGATCCGATTTGCAGTATAAAAAAAGGGAAGTTGAAGGAGACGAACAAATAAAAAGGTGAAAACGAGGCAGTAGACAGAGTAGCGACGGTTACTCATACTTTTTTAAAGCTTGGTACCGGTCAACAAATCAGAATACAGTTTTCACGCCGTCGGCTGGTGCTGTTGCTTCGAATATTCAATGTACCTATGTTACCTAATACATTTTTTTAATACTTGGAGAGAGAGAAAGGAAGAGAGAGTGAGAGAGAGAGATTGGACAGCAATAACACTAAGTTTGTTGTTTTCTTATCGATTCATTGATTTCATGTAGTAAATAAAAACTAAATGAGTATATATATATATATATATATATATATATATATATATATATATATATATATATATATATATGAGGTGGAGAGGGCTCCCGTAAGCCGTGGTAAAGGCAACCTTTCTAGGATAAGCAAATCTCTGATTTAAAAAACAAAGCGGGAGACCAATACCCGCATTAAGCTGGTCTTCAGTTTAACTTAGTGCTGGCTATCTTGCTCTTGCTTGTTACTGGTTCTCAACATTTTGAACCGAGAGAGAGAGACTTAGCTTTCGTACAAAGCTAAGACTCTGTAACATCATCTGTGTATAGATATTCCCTCAGGCATTTGTCTATTAAAATGGTCCTGTGGCGATGGAAGTCATTTTTGAACTCATGGATTTAAGGGTCTGAGGGAATGGCACTCGTCTTACAAGACGTTGCAATCATCATATATATCATATTGTACTTAATTCAAATAAGCCCGTTTTTTGTATAAGGGCAAATAATCGATAGGATCCCCTCTCGCTAAGGGTCTATTAAGGTAAAAATGCGCAAGATGGATAACATATTTCCGTTTATATATACGTATATATATATATATATATATATATATATATATATATATATATATACATATATATATATATATATGTGTGTGTGTGTGTCTATATATATGTATATATATGTGTTTATATATGTGTGTATATATATGCATATACATGTATATATATGCATGTATATATATATAAGTATATATACATGTAAGTCTATATATATATATGTAGTATATGTGTGTGTTTATATATATGTAGGTATATATATTCATATATATGCACATATATGTATACATGTATATATATATGTATATATGTACAGCGGGTAGCAAAAGTATTTAAAAAATTATCAAGTTAATTTGAATGAAATTTACACTCAATCTTTCAACAGATATTATCTATCTAAAAATTCTTAGGTGACAAATATTTATTAACGAAAAATCAAATTACCCATTTAACACATTTATTAATATTTAGTTGTATATCCTTTGTTCTGACTTTAAGCCTTCAAACGCTATTAGTTTCTTGCAAACACTTTCTGGTAGTTTCAGCCATTCTTCTTCGCAAACTTTTGTCAATTCCTTGATATACTTGGGGTCTCTTGCATGCACTCTTGACTTCAAAGTTTTCAATAGGATTTAAATCGGATGACTGGCTAGGCCAATGTAGAACACTAATCCCATTATCCTCAAACCATTTCATAGTTATTTAAGCTTTGTGCTTGGGATCCTTATTTTACTGAAAGATAAAACCGCGGCACTCTTGAACAGATGTGTTGACAGAATCTTCGTGCATTTTGATGCATTCATTTTTTTTTCTATGATTTCCATTCATTCGACTCCATTTCCAGAAAAGCAGCCTCAAATCATCACACACCCACCTCCAAATTTTACAGTGGGAATGGTAATAGATGGTTTTAATTCGGTGTCCCCCCCCCACACACGGTTGTGCTTTTTTTTCCGAAAAGCTCAATTTTTGTTTCATCTGATCAAATGACTTTGTTCGAGAAGTCATCCGATTCACATTGATATTTATAAAAAAAATTTCAAACGATATTTCATATGTCCAGGACTCAATGGAGTTTCTCGGTGATCTAAAATAAAGGCCTGTTCAATTCAATGATCACTTGATTGCGTCATTTCTTACTTCAATACCTACTTCCTGCAAATCCTTCTGAACGAATTAGAAATGTTCTTTCTTAACGTTACGAGCAATATAACGTTACGAGCAATGTAACGAGCAGTAACATCATTTGATGTACGTGACCGAGCTCTTCTTGGAAGATTTCTAGTATTACCACCCGTTGTTTTCCAGTTTATCATGACAGCCCAAGCTGCACTCATCATCAAATTTAGTTCTGACGCTATTTTTTTTCTATACTCCTTTCTATATTTATGCCTTACTATAATTTCCTGGCGCATATCATTAGTCAATTCCTTTGTTTAAAGCATTTCAAAACAGTAATGAAAGAGGCAACCTGTGCAGTGCCTGAGAGGTGTTATCAACTAACATGTAAGGAGCCGGAACCCTGCGGTAGCTTTTGATTGGTCGAAATATTGTAGTAATATAAAATGACTGCATAAAAATGAAAGTGTTAAATACTTTTGCATATGGATGATTTGATTTTTTGTTAATAAATCTTTGTCAACTAAGTATATCTTCGTTGCTGTTATATTTCAAGATAGATAATACCTGTTCAAACATTGACTGTTTATTTCATTCAAATTAACTTGATCTCTTTTTTAAATACGAGAAAAACCAATGTACCAAATACGTCTGCTACGGACTGTATGCGCATATATATATATATATATATATATATATATATATATATATATATGTGTGTGTGTGTGTGTGTGTGTGTGTGTGTGTATATGGATATATATGTGTATATAATATGTGTGTGTGTATATATGGATATATATGTGTATATAATATATGTGTGTGTGTATATATGTACATGTGTGTGCATATATGGATATATATGTGTATATAATATATATATGTTTGTGTATATATATATGTATATATATAATATATATATATGTATATATATATATGTATATATATAATATATATATATGTATATATATATATATATATATATGTGTGTATGTGTGTATATATATGTGTGTTTATATATATGCGTGTTTATATATATGTTTTTATATATGTATATATCTATGTATATATATGCATATATATATGTATATATACGTATATGTATATATTTATGTATGTGTGTGTGTATATATATGTACATGTGTGTGTATATATGAATATATATGTGTATATAATATATATGTGTGTATATATGTACATGTGTGTGTATATATGGATATATATGTGTATATAATATATACGTGTGTGTGTATATATATATACATATAATATATATATGTATATATATGTGTGTGTATATATATGCGTGTTTATATATATGTGTATATATATGTTTTTATATATGTATATATCTATGTATATATATGTGTATGTATGTATACATATGTATGTATACATATATATATATGTATGTATACATATATATAAATATGTATATATACGTATATGTATATATTTATGTATATACATAAAGGATATATATACATATTATTTTATATATGGACAATTGGTTTTTAGGTATTCATTTTCAGTATTTACTTAAACAGTGCTCATGAATATCTATGCTGATTATTGTTGGGATTTGGGACGTGGAAGGAATATCTCATATACATAATTTCCATCGATTCCCGAGGCGGTATTTATATATTTTTGTAACACCTTTATAACGAGTTTAAAGAAAACAAGTTAATAGTATTAAAAAGAAAGAGAATAATATTCAATTTAAACCACTGACGGTTACTACACTACAACCTTACATTCATTAACCCTTATCCTTCAGACCTTGATGAGGGATTACTTCCAATATACATACAGTGCCACGTAAAGTATTGGGTACATTGCATTTTTCTTCATAACTTTAATTAGGGTTCAAGATTTTACCTAAAATCTGGTCAGTATATTTCTATTACTATTCTAACTAATATTTGGGGTAGTAATTACAAAATTAAAGTTTAGGAAGTTTATATTAAAGGAAAAATATAAATCAACTAACGCAAAAGTATTGGATACATTGATTTAATATTTGGTTGCATAGCCTTTATTGCGTTCAACAGCTTCCAATCGCTTTCTATAGCTGCACACATGTTTTTTGTAAAGATATGCAGGTATTTTGCGCAATTCTTCTTTGCAGAACTGTTCTAGCTGTTGAATATTTTGTGGGTTCCTCTTATGAACATTGATCTTCAATATTTTCCAGAAATTGTCAATTGGGTTGAGGTCTGGAGACTGATTGGGCCAAATAAGAACGTCTATTCCGTTATTTCTAAGCCATTCTTTGGTTAGTTTGGCATTATGATTGGGATCAATGTCCTGCTGAAACACGAAATTGCTATTATGTCCCAACAAATCAGCAGATTTCTGGAGGTTTTTCTTCCAAACCTTCCTGGACATACGTCCATTCATTCTACTATTGATGATTTATAGTTCACCAGTACATTTGGATAAAAAACACCCCATACCATAATCGAACCACCGCCAAAATTTAACGTAGGAATCGTATTCTTTTTGTTATAGGCGGTGCCATTTTTACACCATACATGTGTTGCTGTGTTTCTTCCAATGATTTCGATGTTCGTTTCGTCTGACCAGAGTGCCTTGTTCCAAAATTCTTGGGGTTGTTCCCCATATGTTTTAACATAATTCAAATGTGATCTGACATGTTTAAGCTTCAATAATGGAACTTTTCTTGGAGATCTTGATACAAAATCTGTACGATTTATAACTCTACTGATTGTATCCTTGCTCACATTAATTCCAGCTTCTCTGAGATCGGTTTGAATTTCACCACGAGTAAGAAATTTTTTTTTGTACCTTTCTGCTTACTCACCTTGATTTTTTTTCGTTTAATTTCCTTGGCCGACCACATCTCGGAAGATTTGCAACAGCTTCACCAGGTATTTTTAAACTTTCTAATAACGTTTCCAACTGTACTAAGTGGTAGATTATGTTCCCTTGATATCATTCGATAACCCTTTTCCTTTTTTGTGCTTATCAATGATTTTTTGACGAATGTCTATTGACAACTCTTTAGTTTTAGGCATTTTTATAAATGAACTGGTTGACTTTGAAGGAGTGAGCCCAAACTGGAAGAATTTTATAAAATTATTTTAATATGAAGCTCTCTGATTGGCAGTGATAACACATTTGCATTATTGCAACACGCAAAGCAAAAGTCATTTAAATTTATTTCAGAAAAATAATTTTTTAGAAGTGTATTCAATACTTTTGCGTTTGTTAATTCATATTTTTCCTTAAATTTAAACTTTCTAAACTTTGATTTTGTAATTACTACTCCAAATATAATTTAGAATAGTAATAGGAATATACTGACCAAATTTTAGGTAAAATCTTGAACCCTAATTAAACTTATGAAGAAAAATGTAATGTATCCAATACTTTTGCGTGGCACTATATATATATATATATATATATATATATATATATATATATAGCCAGCCACATACTGACTATTTCACTGTATCACATCTCTTCAGTGGGGCTATATATATATATATATATATATATATATATATATATATATATATATATATATATATACGGATGGATGAAATTAATTTCCCAAATAGAAAGTTTTTTTGTAACATTTTATATTTCGTTTAAAGGAAGAACAAAATCAATTGCACCAACTTACAATTAAGATATAATAATCCAAAAGCCTTATCTCTAGAATTCTTATTTCAAGATGATCACTTCAATATAACTCATTTTTGGGAAAGATTGGAAGGAGTGAAAGGGGGGAGTATAACATAAATATATAGAGGGATATATATATATATATATATATATATATATATATGTATTTTATACTTTCCCTCTTTTCAATTCCTCTAACCCTTCCCCCAAAATAATTTTTTCACCTCCCCTTCTTCAAATAAAATTTGATTTTTGTAATTAATTTTAAATCCATATGAACTTTAACTTCCCTCCACGCCAGTCAAGGCTAAGTTTATCTCCTCTAAAATTGAACCATATCATGCCACCTCACATCTTCTAAGTCGGCTTGAAAGTCAACACCAAAAAGTACCTCGGTGTGCTGAAGAGTGTGATGATATCCTGGTGCAATCAGGTGACTATTGGCAGATCCTGGATGTGGGAGCAGGACTCGGCGCCGGTCCACAAGTCCAAAGAGCCTCAGGCTTGACGTCAGAACGATTTCTACGACATCCCCCCATGATCTGAACCCGCTAAACTACTTCGTTTGGTCATATGTCGGGAACATCATCAACATGACCCCCCACACCCTCAACATTAAAGCCAGCCTGATCGCCTAAACCCACTAACTATTCTCCGAGTTACCGCTGGCGCTTGTAGAAAAGACATGCTCCCAGTTTCGGACCCATATCGAGGCGGTGATTGAGACTGAAGGTGGCTACATTGAATAGATGTCAGCTTTTCTACATAACCAAGTCACCTGAGTTGATTTTTGCAATAAAAGTTTTAAAATGTAGCTGTAATGTTGTTTTCACTAGGGCAACAATTTTATCGTTCCATAATATATATATATATATATATATATATATATTATATTATATATGAAACTTCAAGATCCTTTGAGAATGCGAAGGCCTTAAAACAAGTGTATTGATTTATAAATTATCTTACGATAGTTCCCGTTTCCCACGAGATATTTTTCATATCTAAAAGCATTCCACAAAAAGAGAGTACTTTGTTTTTTTTTTGTTATGTTTCAGGAAGACATTAAACATCTTTAATTCAAGGCACTTTTATTATTGAGCATTATAATAGACACACTATATACATATTTATATATATACATTATACATGCGTCTAAACGCATAGCTATATGTGTATATATATACACACACATATATATATACTTGCGTATATATACACACTTATATGCATATATATATGCACATATATATATATGCACATGTATACATAAATACATACATTTCTATACATATATATGCACATACATATAAATTTACATATATACATACACACGTGTATATTTGTATATATGTATACATATACATATATACATATACATACACATATATACATACACACGTATATATATGTATATATATGTATACATATACAAATACATATATGCACACATATATATATATTATACATATGTAGATATACATATATATACACATATACACACTTATATATGTATACTTCTTCAGACATACGCACACACATACACACTTACAGACATATACACACACTCATATATGATATAGTAAAAGCTCAGACAAATTTATTCACGTTTCTGTGCTAAGCACAATTGTCGAGGCTGCCCTAGCATTATGTATTGGTTACTATATATTAACACAAAAAACAATATATATGCCGCTCCCCATTTGGGGGGTACCAAATTGGTAGAAGGGAAAATTATTCCCAACTCGCATTTAGGTAACTTCACAAATGCGCTTCACAAATGTTAGGCTGTATAAGGGTATTGATTTTGGTCAAAATCGAATTGTTCCTTCTGTAATCGAATAGTTTGATTATCGATGTTTGATACTTATCGAAGGCATTCCGATACAGAAACTATCTAAAACACCCACAGAAACATAAAGTATGAACTTGCATACAGACAAAGTTTCTTTTATCTATAAGTAGAGATATATCAATAGCAGGTGAACATTTCAAAACTCATTCCATGGTTATATAAGTTAATTTGCACTTCTGCATTGTATTGCTTTCTATTAATTACCTTCCATAGTTAAAAACGCTTTCGACAAAACTGCACCACGGATACAAATTTCTGGATACCTATTCCTAATGAGCACCGATGAAAGAGCACTCGGTGGATTTTAAGCCTACCAGATCTGAGCACCTGAACCTAATTTGCTCCTGTGTCTGGCCTCCTGGGCAAAATTGTGAAAAAAAATTTAAACGCGTCAGTCATTTTTTGCCTTTCATCGACCGCCAGTATTCAGCCGTCGTGTGCCAGTCCGCCACCCACGTTGAGCCATCCTTGAGGAACAGTCCCACTTGCATTATCAGAATTATCATCACTTTCTCCTTCATCGATATATTCATCATCACTAGCGTTACTTGATTCAGAAACATACCCCTGATCAAATTCGCTTTCGTCTGATTCAGAATTTGTCACTTTATCCAACACTTGTTGCACCGTAAAGCTCCTCTCTCTTACCTGTCGAAGTGCTTGATTCGTCACTAGCTCACTTAACAAAACTCACAACTCCGCCAAAACAAACGAAAGCCATTTGCAGAACGTTGAACTTGCGCTAAATCGATGCTGAGCAGCAATTAGGTATCCATTTTTAGCTCCTTTAATGCATCTACAACCAAGCTTATATCTTTACATCATCAATGCTCTGATTCCCACCTGGCATCAATTGAAATGAATGACTCTCGTCTTAGGAAGGCTACATGTTTTGACAAGCTTATTCCCGATCTGAAATAGTACATGTATATCAAATCCATTGCCACGGTTGCTGGAAAAACGGTGGGATCCTTCTACTGCTCCAGTAGATATCTCCCTCCTGATGAAATTCTTTACCTATATAAAAGCCATGTTCGGCCAACGATGGAGTACTGTTGCCATATCTGGACAAAAGCTGCTAGAAGCAACTTGAGAGAGTCCAAAATAGACTTCATAGCTTAGTGAGGGATGCCTTTTTCTCTTCCCTGCTGCCTCTTTCCCACAAAAGAGACGTTGCGAGCCTGTCTCTGCTTTATCGTTATTTTCATGGCAGGTGCCCGTCTGAACTTCAATCTATGCCCCCCCATTCGCCAAACTTTCATGAAAAACACTCGTCTAGCCAAACCACTATCAATAATTTCCCGCACTCTTTATTTGTGCTTAAACATAAATGTAGATTCCGTGAACAAAGCTTTTTTCTTAGAACTGCACGCCTGTGGAACCCTCTTTCGATTGCCTGCTTTCCAGCTGACTACAATCTGATTATCTTCAAGTCCAACGTAAACAAGTTCTTAATGAACCGTCTCTCTAAGTAATCCAATTTACAAACTTCCCATTACTTATGTTTACTACGCTATAATCACATTGACTGCTGTATACCCGTTAACACTTATCCTCGAGTAGCCTACGGCCTTGATGAGTGGTGATTCCTGTGTAAAAAAACAACAACAACAAAAATCACAAAAACACGTGATCAGAAAAATACAGGTTTAGCGGTAACTCGGTATATAGCATTTTCGGAAATTACCGGCATATCGGTAACTCGATCTGGTAGGGTTAATGATGAAAATTCACCGAAACAGTGTAATTAATATTTCATTACTTGAATTCTTTCTGAAAAAAAAAACCCTTTATAACCATATCATTTTCTGGAAAAATGTATGTTTTATTTCATTTACTTCACATAAGTCTGTCTTCCTTGAACCCACAGTAAATAATATCCGATGAACATTTAATGCAATTACACTATATTTGTCAGGTTACGTTACTTTGCCAATTTCATCACATACGAATGTGATTCCGATGTGTAAAGGGTTCCGTTCTATGAAGGCAAAATCAATCTGACATCTTTGAACATACTGCTAAGATCCTTCATGATAATTTTTTTTTCTTTTTCAAACAAATTCCATTTGAATACGTTTCTTTTTTAAACTTACTGACATGTTTTACACACAAAACAATAATTTAAGCAAACTTAATTAACATTATAAATATGCCTCGTAATTTTATGTACCTTTCAATTTTAATTTGTAAAATTCATTTTGTACTATTACTTTATATATATATATATATATATATATATATATATATATATATATATATAAAGCTGAATGTGTGTGTGTGTCTGGTCACGAATAGGCTCCTATATGGTTGACTATTTAAAAAAAAAAACTGATTACACATAATGATAGAAGACGTATCGAGACACAGAAATGGGTATGTTTGATCAGGCAGAACGGTGGTTCATAAAAATTGTGGGGTCTGCGTTCGCGCCTGGTCCACAAAGAATGGAAATAAAAGATGTAAAATAAAAAAAAACGTTTACAAGTGTTTTTGACACAGATGTACATAAGAATACTTTGATAAGTACGTTTTAACTTCAATAGGGATGGTATAATAAAATTGTGGGGTCTGCGTTCGCGCCTGGACTCACTAGAATGGAAATAGGCACAAACTTTAATACAGACTTTTCATATCTATCTGCGTAAGTATACTTTGATAATTATGTTTCAGTTTGAAGAAATATAGTATAATAAAATTATGGGGTGTTCGTTCGCGCCTGACCTCTATAGAATGGAAATATGTCACAAAGTTTAACAAGGTTTTTTAATATAGATCCACAGAATATTTTGATAAGTGGTTCAGTGTGAACAGGTATGGTATAATGCAGTATGGGGTTTATCTATTTTATTTTTACTTTCATCATATTTTGCTTTGGTTTTGATACACCCAAATTCGAAGCTATCTCTTTACAACCCTTCCTTTTCATAACCTATCATACTTTCATGAATCAGAGTCCATTTTCTGTAGGCTGTTTTTGAACCTAGTCAACGACGGGTACTTTTGCTAGTATATATATATATATATATATATATGTGTGTGTGTGTATGTATATGTAAAGGAAATTTAAAGAAGCAGTGGATGGGCTGGGGCGCCAAATTGGGCTGGAGTGTGAGGTGTGCGCGAGATTATGTCTGAGTAGAGCTGGGCTGATAAGCCACCAGACTACTCATCAGCGCAGTGCGCCACAAAACAGTCTTTGCTGCCATCATGTATATGTATATATATATGCATATATATATATATGTATATATATGCATATATGCACATATATATGTATATATATGTGTATATATATGCATATATATGTACATATATATGCATATATGTACGTACATATGCATATATATGTACATACATATGCATATATATATGCATGTATATGCATATATGTATATATATGCATATATATATGCATATAATATATATATATATGCATATAATATGTATATATATATGCATATAATATGTATATATATATGCATATAATATGTATATATATATATGCATATAATATGTATATATATATGCATATAATATGTAAATATATATGCATATAATATGTAAGTATATATGCATATAATATGTAAATATATATGTATATAATATGTATATATATATGCATATAATATGTATATATATATGCATATAATATGTAAATATATATGTATATAATATGCATATATATATGCATATAATATGTAAATATATATGTATATAATATGTATATATATATGCATATAATATGTAAATATATATGTATATAATATGTAAATATATATGCATATAATATGTATATATATGCATATATATGTATATATATATATGCATATATATGTTTGTTTATTTAAGAATAATAGTATAGTTATATTCCAGTCTCCAAATATTTATTTTTCATGCAAAATAGCTCCTCCAGCATATTTCAATTTCGGTACATTTTTTTACAGATCCGATTCGTTATGCAGAAACAAGCAATTATAATTATGTCAATACTGTCTGTTTTCGTGCCTACATTCTTCAGAAACAA
This sequence comes from Euprymna scolopes, assembly GCF_053919585.1. Lineage (NCBI taxonomy): Eukaryota > Metazoa > Mollusca > Cephalopoda > Sepiida > Sepiolidae > Euprymna > Euprymna scolopes. Next base: position 69,295,304 of record NC_136503.1, on the reverse strand, counting down.
TAGAAATTATTTGCTTAGATAGAAAAAATGCAAAACAATATAATGCTGCAATAAAAGAAAAGTTCATAGAAAACTCAAAAGTTTGTGCTTGTTCCGGCAGCCATCTTGGTTCATATTGTAAAGCTAGACAGGTTTTATTCAACGTATGAATTAAAGTGTTTTGAAAATTTTTTTCATTTTTATTTTCTACAAAAAAATTGCTTACTATTATTACTATTACTTTATTTATTTATCTAATTTTATTTTCTGTTCTTTGTTTGCTAGAGTTATGTCTAAAAAGAGTTTACATCGTTTGGAAATACGAAACTAATTCTTTACATTCTTTTCCATACGGCTAGATATTTTTAAATTTACTAATACTAATATATGCTTTGTTATTATATTTAACATACAATGAGGACTAGCATACACAAAGAGTGAAATATGATTAAAATAACATATTTTACCAAAATAACACACACACACACACATATATATATTATGGTTTTCTTATTAAGTATCGATTTACCGATTTACTTTTTAGTTGTCAAAAGCCGAAAATATCAATTTGTCCTTCTGCCAAGAAAAATAAAACCACAGGAAAAACATATGTATTTTTACTTACGTTTTCGGTCTGGAGAAATTATTCAAATTACTTACCTGCAACAGAAAAAAAAAAAAGATTATAAAAATAAAACAAAACTGAATGTCTGATATTAAAATAAAAAAAAAGTAATAATAATAAAATATATAAGAAAAATATCATCAAAACACTAAAACAACAACAACAACAACAAAACATTAAAATGCATCTGAAATTCAGTCTTGTAAACAGAAATATAAAACTTGGTACAGGTTCACCGAAAGTTGGACAGAAGTTTTGAAACTTACATACTTAAACACCACCCGCCGAAACTTCTTCACAAACGTCAATATATTATCCACACAAAATACAGGATTTGAAGAATAGTAAATATAAATTATCTTTATTAGAAAGATGCCATTAAAATGGAACGATCGAACAACTCTTTGGCACATTCTAATATATACTGTTTTTATAAAATCAAACATTTGTTTCTCAGCAACAACTAACAATGAGCCAATTTCATTATATTAACATTAAATGCAAATATAAAATCAATTTCATTATATTATTAACATTAAATACAACTACGAATCTTGAAAATGTCAATAATGAACGCATGTTCATCTTCGAGTAACCCCCGCCCCCCAAATAAATAGGAACTTTTTCGTGGGTCCGTTATAGTTTCTTTGGAACACATGGGGCTCCCGGTTGGGAATCTCTGATCTCGCTTTTTGACGTCTGAAAATGTTTTTCCTTTTTTAATGTTACCTTTTAAATGTTACGCTTGCTTTCGTATCTATATGTATTTCTATATATATTCCTATCTATCTATCTATCTATCTATCTATCTATGTGTGTGTGTGTGTGTGCGTAGTTTCTCTCTCACTCTTTTTCCCTCTCTCCCTATATATATATTCACATACAGCCATACGTATCTCTCTTCTCTCCATATATACAGTTAACACTGAAATTTTTGGCACCCTATCTTATCTATACAATATATCAGAATAAAATCCTAAACATATTAACTTTTTAGTTTAACACATTTCCCTACACAAAGTAAACATTAAAAAAAAAATAAGTGCATACATGATTATTTTCCGAATAATTTATTTCTAACAAATTACTAACAATAACTAAACTAAACGTCAGGGTCAAATTTATTTGCACCCTATACTAATATTGTTTTTAATTACACCCAACAGACGCTTTCAACAAAGATCGACGAAAATACTTAATCATTCTTCCTTCATAATATTTTCCAATTCATCGATTTTTTTTTTTTGATTCTTCTTATTGGCATTTTTCTTTACAACAGGGTTTCGTTATAATTCTTGATTGATGGGAATTCTCTAGAAAATTCTAGAACATGATGTAATATTTCAAACCTTTTACTACATTACCTTTCACCTGAAATTTGAAATAAGTTAAGACACTAAATAAGGCAATAAATTTGACTAAAAACTTTTTCTAATTTTTAATAGTAATTTATTTTCGATTGGATTCAAGTCGGGACTGCAAGACATTTATTCTATTATTCGACAGTCACTTCTTAACAGATTTTGAAGCATGTTTGGGATCGTTGTCATGTTGAAAGATCACGTCGGTTCCAAGATTGAGGATTTCAGAAAAATTCACTCCAAATTTTAAAGTATTGGTGTTGTTTCATAATTGCGTCAGCTTTTACGAGTTCTCCAAAACCATCAGTTGAGAAACAACCCCAAGACAACACGGCTTCCTCCACCATGCTTCACTGTCGGTACAGTGTTTTTCGGATTGTAAGCTTCACCCTTTTTTTTCACCCAACAAAAGACATATTTCGGTGGCCAAAAAAAGTTCGATTTTAGTCTCATCGGACCACAAAACCGACGAATACAATGTCGAATCTTTATCAATATGTTCATTGGAAAACCGTAATGGGGTTTTAATATGTTTTGGTTTTATTTAAGAGATGAATCTTTTTTCTTGACGTAAATACCCCTCCCCCGATAAACCCGACAAACAGCTAAATCCCACCTCTACACAGTAGAGATCCTTAGAAGTAAACACCCCCTACACAGTAGAGATCCCTAGATGTAAGAAAGCCTTCTACTCCAGTAATTTCTTCCCCAGAACTGCTAGACTTTGGAACTCCCTTCCGGGCCCCTGCTTCCCCAACTGTACTGATATTTTTTTTTATTTAGGAGAGTAATCTTTTTTGGTCGGTATCCCTGGAGCCTTTGCGTTTTCAGTGTTCTTCTTAGCGTTGAAATTGAAATACCAATACCCTGCTCGCTTAAATGTTGCAGCACCCCCTCGACGTCAATACCCCGATAAACCCGACAAGTAGCTCAATTTCACCCCTACACAGTAGAGATCTCTAGATGTATGAGAACTTTCTACTCCAGTAGTTTCTTCCCCAGAACTGCTAGACTTTGGAATTCCCTTCCGAATCCCTTCTTCCCCAACTGTACTGACATGCAGAAGTTCAAGTGTAACGTGAACAGACATCTTGCTGCCCAACTCCCTACATAGTAGCCTTGTAGCTTATATCCCTGATAGTAGCCCCCTACATCAAAGTGGCAATGTGCCTGGTTTAGGGTGCAAATGTAATAAAAAATGTAAAAAAAAAAAAAAAAAAAAAAACTTTCTTAGCTGTGGTTTTCAGGTCCTTTTCGACTTTTCGTACAACTTGTCTAACGGCTCGAGATGAAAGTTTTTTTTCCAGCTTTATGCGGTAAGGTTTTCAGCAGTATTAAACTGTGTATTCTTCTTGATAATATTTCGAATTGACACAGAAACGTCAAAACGCTCCGAGATTGATATGCATTCGCTCCGATTGTTGTGTGCTTCCACAATTTTCTTTCTTAATTCGACACTGAGCTTTTTTCGTTTTCGCCATTTTGTTCTGTGCGTTGTTTAACCTAAAGTGAAAGGGTTTCGTTATAATTCTTGATTGATGGGAATTCTCTACAACATTGTAGAACATGATGTTATATTTCAAACCTTTTACTAAATTACTTTTCACCTGACATTTGAAATAAGTTAAGACAATAAGGCAATAAATTTGACTAAAAACTTTTTGTCTAATTTTTAATAGTAATTTATTTACAATTGATTAGAATAAATATGGGAGAGTATAAGAAGGTTATAGCAATGCAGGGAACCGGCTGTTGTATTGGCATGACGTATGAACAAATTGGACAAACGAAAGAAGGGCTTAAATTAAAATGTGTTTCAATGCTATTCTAAAATTTCAGTGAAACGTTTGATGCAAAATTAGTTCGACAAATAAATTATTTTATCGAGAAATATTGAATAATAAGAATAAGGTTCCAATAATTTTGACGTTAATTATGCATCTATTTCTATATATCTATATGTAGCTATTTCTCCCCCTCTCTTTCTCACACATATATGTTTTATTTTTTTATTACCGTTTTATCTGTTTGGTTACATATGTTTCGGATGTTGGACCATGTTTACAATCCAACAGCCTCGTCAGACCTTACAGAAATGGTTGTTCTTTATATATATATATATATATATATATATATATATATATATATATATAATGTATTATTATAATGTATATATATATAATGTATTATTATAATGCATATATGTAATGTATATATATATATAATGTATTATTATAATGCATATATGTAATGTATATGTATATATATATAATGTATTATTATAATGCATATATGTAATGTATATGTATATAATGTATTATATATATATATATATATCTTTCTACCTACCCCTATCTATCTATCTATCTATCTATCCTGTATATCCATATCTTTCTCTCTTATATAATTCACCTGTTTTTTGTTCTTTTGAGCGGGAATCGGGGCATCGTTTTATTTTTGTTGGAATGTGTCCTAGTTTTTACCTGGGCGTTTCTCACTTACATTGTATTTTATACTGCTGCATTTGTTTATTAATTATTATAAGCGGGACTTGTGGAAATTCCACAGGGGACTAATTCATATGCAATATATTGATGTTGGCATTCTGTACATGTTCAGCGTAAATGGAGACGCTCTGATATTATTGTAGCTCTTTTGTTAAAACTGTAAAAGTATTTATCTAAGCTAGCAGAGACGCCTGGCGTAGCCCAGCCTAGCCCGGTCGTAAAGTACGCATAAATATGATATTTTAATTCTTGCAGATTTCGTATATGTTATTATAGAGTTAATGTTATGTCAATTTTATCCAAAATAAAAAAAATATATCCATATGACTTGGGTGCATCAGCTTGAATCGAAACCAAAACTTATGATAAAAATATATGTATTTATATATAACTTGAGTGACACCAGCTATAATCGAAACTGAAACCCAAACTTATGAAGAATTCTTGATAAAATTATTTATAAAAAGATAGATGACTTGATTGCCGTCAGCTATAATCGAAATCGGAACCAGAACATATGAAGAATTCTTGGTAAAAGTATTTTTTACAAGAAATGGAAGTCCATAACAATTAAACGACAGTCAATCTGATGCAAGCGTTATACACAACATAAATAGCACACACGCTTTTCTATTAATATCTACATTATATATATATATATATATATATATATATATATATATATATATATATATATAAAATTGTGTTTGTGTGTGTGTGTGTACACATTTCCTACACAAACTTCCCTATAATTTTTCAGTCTACCGACTCGAGATTTGACATAAAGGGTAATAAAATTTGGGAAAATCTTTTTAATCGGTTTTTGGTCTGAAATTTGGCTGTCAAGGGGTCAAAGTTCAACGATTTGTCCTTTGAAGACTCCATCAAACTCCACCGCCAATTTTGGGTCTAAACACTTGAAATTTTAGATGTAGGTTACTTCGACTGAATCAAACTTTTTAATTTGATTTGAGCCCACAACAATAAAGGTTAAGGTGTCAGAATTGGTTTCAAAGTTTAAAAAATATGGCCTCTGCGGTCTCTACCAAATTACTTAGCCAATTTTTGGTCTAAACATTTGAAATTTTACATAAAGTGTATTCAGACATAGTGCAAGTTTTTAAGTCAGTTTTCGACGGAAAATTTGGCTGCCAAAAAGTCCAAGTTAAAAAGATTTGACATTTACGACATTTAGCAAACTATTGGGCCACTTTTGGGTCTAAATATTTGAAACTTTACATAAAGGGTATTCAGACATGCACCCAGCGTTTTATTAAGTTTTTGAGCGAACATTACATTTCCAAGAGGTCAAAGTTGAAACAGTTGACCTTTGCCGACTCTACCAAAGTCCTCCGCCAATTTTGGGTCTTAACACTTGAAACTTTTGATGGAGGTTACCTGGACATGATTCAAACTTTTTAATATATATATATATATATATATATGCACAAAAAGTTATAAACAGTACATAGGGTCTGAGCAAAGCCGGACTAAACTGCTAGCATAGATTAAAATTATGTTTATTTTTGTCATTGTTATTATTATTGTTTATCAATTTTTTTTGTGTATGTGCGTTGTTATACTAAGGTAAAATTTATTTTGTGTGTACATACGTTTGCTATTTCACTCCCGTTGTTTAATAAATTTTGAGGTTTTTTAAGACATTGTTTTACGTCGCCTCCATCTTTTATTTTCCCTCGTCCCGATTTCATTTAGTCTTTCTTCATCTGTTTGATAGGCATATATTTCCTCCTTTTTTTTTGCTACGTTTCACTGCATTTTAATCTTTTATTCCCCCTCTTCTTTTCGTTTTGTGTACTACGTTCCTCTTAATCCCAATCCTTTACTCTCCTTTTTTCCCCCACACTACGTCTCTCTATAACCTTCTTTATTGTCAAGCATTTTACCTTTGTTTAATAAAATGTCTCTAAAATGTTTTATTTTTTATTTTTATTTTTTTTTTACATCTGGCGTCCAACATCTTTTAGTAATTTTCATTATTTTTTCTTATCTATATCTTTTCTTTTTTTTCGAATATGTGTACATATTTATCATGGGAGTTTATTTTTTTGTATTTAGATTATTTTTTGGTTTTAGGATCGAGATTTTATTAAAATTTAGGATTTGTATTACAATCCACAGAGTTACGAAAAAGTTGTCAAAAGCAAATATATAACAAATAAATAGGATAAGTTACTTTTCTACTAAACTGAATAAGTTTTTATCTAATGTAAAATGTTTATTCAGTTCGAAAAACAAGTAATATACAACACTACCGAAGAACAAGAAAAAATGGCTACGATGACTATCTAGACTTCAAAGACGTAAAGAAACACCGCAGCCATTTTTTTCTTGCTTTTCGATAGCCTTCAATAGGACTTGTTTTTCGAACCGAATAAACATTTGTTATATATTTGTATAAAAATTTGGTATATATTTGTTTTTTGACAAACATATATATGAATATTTAATAATTTGCTTTTTAAAAGGGGTGGAAAAATTATAAATTATTATTTTGTCTCTGCTGGTTTAATGATAATGGGGGTGGGTGGGTGGATAAACAGTCGTCTACACCAGGGAATTTGATGGCTTATCTCGCATTAGCTGCTTATGCAAGACCTGAGCTGCAAATATCAAGGAGTACGAGGGGCGTGCAATAAGTAATGCCCTTGAACCACTTTCCATAGCAGTAGAGCAACGAAACTTGGCACAGTTATTAGTCTTTCTCTGCATAGGAACCACCCAGAGTTATGCATTTCTCCCATCGTTTGATGCAGCTCTGGAGACCGTTTTTGTAGAACACCCCAGGTTGGTCCTCCAATCACGACGTGACTTCAGAAATCAAGGCTGACTCATCTGAGAAACGCTTTCTTTTCAAAAACAACTTCATGGCTGGGAAGAGGTAAACGTCAGAGGGTGCAAGGTCAGGAGAGTAGAGAGGATGGGGGAGGATTTCATAACCACACGCCCGTGTTTTTGATCTGGTGGCATATGAGTTGTGGACCGGAGTATTGTCATGCAGGAGGAGGGTACATTTGCTGATCTTGCCCCGCCTCTGGATTTTGATAGCTTCCCTTAATTTCCTCAAAAGTGAAGCATAATAGGTTCTTGTAATTGTGGTACCCTTTGCCAGGAAATCTGTCATCACTACTCCGTCCTGGTCCCAGAAGACTGTGAGCATGACCTTGCCAGCGGAGGTGCACCTTTGCCTTCTTTGGAGGTGCTGAGTCCAAGTGCTTCCACTGCATTGACTGGGCTTTGGTCTCTGGATCATAGTGATGGACCCAGGTTTCATCCTGTGTAATCAGTCTTTTGAAAATCTTTGACTCATCTTCTTGGCACATCAAATTCATCCTCGAGCAATCGACGCGTTCTCGCTTCTGGAATGGTGCGAGCAACCTGGGAATCCATCTGGCAGACACCTTATGCATATGCAAATGGTCATGAATGATAGTTTCTACAGACCCTGTACTAATCTTGACATCTTGGGCTATTTGGCAAATAGTAATGCGCCGATCTTTCAAAATGGCAGCCTCAACTTGACGGACAGATGCTTCATAAATGGCAGAAGGGGGTGGGGCGACCATGTCTGGGAGCTGTTTCCACAGACTTCCGGCCATGTTTGAATTCACGATGCCAGCGTTTTACAAGGTCATATGATGGGGCATTATCACCATAAGTTTCTTTCATTTCATCCAAAGTCTCCTGTGGTGTACGTCCTTTCAAATACAAAAACCGGATCACTGCTCGACATTCAACAGGCTTCATTGCACACCTGACTCAGTTCAAACACCTGTAAAACAGAAACCACAATTAGTCCAGAGCTGTAATTTGCCACATAACCCGTAGAGATATAAATCATTGCACATGAAAAATTTCAGCTAGATGAGACAACTGGAAGTGGGTCAGGGGCATTACTTATTGCACGCCCCTCGTAAATCGAATAGTCTGCAGACCATGCAATACATTACCACCTGTTTTACAACTGGATAGTCAGTATTTGAATATAAATTAAGGAAATAGTTCTACTTGTCTTTGACACCTGGAAGTTAGCAGTTTTTTGCTGTCTGGCAGTTGAGTTTTTATTCAAATCCGTATCAGTTTTGCTTTTTCTCTTTCCCACTCTTTATATTTATCTTTCATTCCACTTCTTTCTCGCATCTTTTATGTTAACATCCAGCATCCACATCATTAATCTCTCTTCATCTTAATCTTTTATTCTCTCTCCTCTCAATTTCTTTACGCACCCCCCTTAATCTATTTGATGGGCGTACTTTGTCTCCATTTTCCCGTTACGTCTCACAGCATCATTATCTTTTATGCTCCTGCTGTTTCCATTTTTTTTTCTGCTACGTCTCTCTACACCCCAGTCTTTTTTTTTTCTCTCATCTCCCACTACGTCTCTCTTCAACGGTCCTGGATATGACCGTAAACTATATCCAGTGGTGAGGCCCCAGCTTGCGGGCTTTGGGGAGTGTGGAGCTACCCTTTAATCGCCATTGCTCCTAGGTCCACTCTGACCCGGAATGGCAGTACCTGTTAGGGTCCCAACTATGGGCTAAATAGAAACTGACTTGAAAACAACAAATATATTCTATTAAAATTTTTTTCTTCAAACTCTTTGGATTCGGCATATTTAATGCCGAATCCAAAGAGTTTGAAAAGGGTTGATATGCCGTAAAACAAAAACAACCACCACCCTCTCTTCAACCTTAGTCTTTTATTCTTTCTTTACATCTCCCTTCATCCCAACACTTTATTCTCCTGCTCATCCCCGACATCTCTCTTTATTACAATCTTTTATTCCCCCTTCCCACTCACACGCCTCTTTTTATCACACCTTATGCCCCCCCTCTCTCTCTCTCTTAGCTCTTCCTCTCTTTTTCGCTATATCTCTCTTTCTTCATCGAAACATTTATTCTCCATTTTCTCCCATTTTTCTCAGTTCATCCAAATATTTTATTCTCTTCCTACTCTCATTTTATCCCCATATTATTCTCACCCCCATTCCCTTTACGTCTCTCTTCATCCGAATCTTATTTTTTTTTCCTCCCTTGCCACCATGTCTCTTGTTGTCCAATTCTTTTATTCTCTCTCTCCTCCTCACGTATCTCTTCATCCAAAATTATTTACTCTATCTCCCTTCCTCTCTATATCTTTTATCCCAATTCGATATTATTTCATCTGGTCCTTGCTATATCTATCTTCATCCCAATCTTGTATTCTCCTTTTTAATCCCTTACGTCTCTCTTTATTCCAATTTTTATTCACTTTTCATTCCATCACGTCTCTCTTCACCCCAATCTTTTATTCTTCTCATTTCCCGACGTCTCTCTTCATCCAAATCTTTTATTCTCTTTCTTATTGAAGCCACGTCTCTCTCTATCCCAATCTTTTAATCTTCTTAATCCTCCACTTTTCTCTTCATCCCAATATTTTATTCTCCTTATTATCCCCACGTCTCTCTTTATCCCTATCTTTTATTCTCCCTCTTATCCTCCAACGCATCCCTTCACTCAAATATATTATTCTCCCTTTCATTCCCTTCACGACTCTCTCTCCATCCCAATTCTCCTTTCATCCCCTCACGTCTCTCTTCATCTCAATCTTTTATTTCCCCTCTTATCCCCCTACCTCTCTCTTCATCCCAATCTTTTATTCTTCCGTACTTTTTCTCTGTTTTTTTCTTAAAAATTACATTTATCTTTTATTCTATCTGTCTCTTTACGTCATTTCTCTTCAGTATATATCATCCTCTCTCTTCATCTCTATCTTTTATTTCGACTCACCCGCTATTCAAAAGCACACTCTCTGCCACACCATCACCTTCATTCTTTTTTTTACACCAGACACAATTCTTTCTTTATTCCATCACTGAACATCATTTTTTTAACAGTCTAATTACAATGTTTCCTTTAGCTACAAAAGAGAAATTCTTCGATCTTCAACCATTGTCCCCCCCCACCCGCCAGCCGCCAGCCGCATCACCTTTGGCATCCGCGGGCATCTGTCAAAATCATTCGATCGAACAATGTGTGAGGATGTTAAATTACACACAAGAGATTTGTTAATGCGTTCTGACATAATTCTTTAAAAGATATTCTTTGAAGGATCCAAAGCTTGAGTAGATTTACCTAAGATGCGTCCATACAATCTGCGCGTTTAGCAATAAAAATGCAATTTCAAATTGGATAAAATGATATTTTGAACTGAAAAGTTACAGGCCGACAATAATACTATTTCAAACTGGAGTATGACAGGCTGACAAAAAAATGCTATTTCAAACTGGAGAGTTCAGGATATAAAAACGATATTTCAAACTTAAGCATTACAGACCAACAAAAAAAACGCCTTTTCAAAGTGAAGAGTTAAAGGCCGATAAAAGTGGCATTTCAAACTGAAGCATGACAGATAAAGGATATATTTATTTTTATAGAAATGTTTGTTCGCATGTAAAATAAGTTGTTTTTTTTTTCAACGTACTTGTCTGACGATGAATTACTATTTTTAATTAGACTAACAAAAATATTTCAGCTGAATCGTGACAGAGCTACGAATGTATCAGAGCGCGGACGCGTGTATACAAATACCGAGCTGTGTGCAAAATGACGTCACGGTAAGGAAAAAAAAAGACTACAAAACGCGCGCGCGCGAGAGAGACGTTAGAGAAAACGAGAACGTTAGACAAGACAAGGAATTAAGAGAAAGTGATCACGTTACAAACATGGGTGACGTCACAATCAAAACAAGAAGTCACGGGAGAATGAGGAATAAAGATCTTTTCTTAAAAGCTGAAACAGAATTTTAAGTTCATTCTTCTTTCTACATTCCGACTGAGTCTACAACGTGTGGGTCCCAGGTGTCTAGATGTTTTATATGGGAAAGTACCCGGAAATAAATTTCATTGTTACAAAAAAAAAAAAAGAGTCGAGTTATTACTTGTGCTGTGTTTCTAACGACGTACTCTGCTACAACGTGTTGGGTTCCAAATGTCTACACGTTAACGTGTGTGCTACGTTACGAAGACGAACGGATAAAGCCATCCTAAATTGCTATAATACAGTTAAGAAAGAATAGGAGAAATCGTTATCCTACACCGGCCGTCCATGCTTGGGGAATCGATCGACACATTCTTTATTTATTAAATTTGTAAACCATCTTTGGCCACCTTTTCAAATTGCAGAGATTCATAAAACAAAAGAAGATTAATAAGAAAATCCGATTCTTCATTATTCCAAGTTCTCTTAAAATGTTACCATTCCGACAGACACCATGGCTCTTCATGCGCGTCAGTATTTGGATGATTATTTTATGAACATTTGTGTGTGAGAGGCCTATACGCTTTCTTTAAAGACGATGTATACTTTAAATAGGCTTGCATAGCGTGTACATTGCGAAGCAAAGAGCTACACAATATCCAACCACACATCGGCTGAGGGTTTTTATCCTGGACCCCCAAAACTTAAACCATTTATTATAATGATCCGCTTTCTGTTGATTTTGCGGCTTGGAGTTTTGTTCTGTGAAGTTCTAGGAGGTCCACCTTCCCAGGCTTTGTCTTCTTCCTTTTGAGAAGGGGTTATGCAAACGAGGCTGCCCAGGCACTTTTTGCAGATCAGAGTGCCCCATCCTCTGGGACGCTGACTTCTCAATCCCACTTTCTTTTTTTTTTTTTTTTTTTTTACACAGTGATCACCACTTATCAAGGCCCGGAAGCCACTCAGGGATAAGGGTTATTGCAAGTACATTAAGTTAGTGAGGAGATTTGCTGAAGTGTTTACTTAAGGGGGCGGTTCATTAGGAATTTGTTAACATTGGACTTGAAGACATCCAAGTTGTAGTCCGGAGGGAAGCAGGCAGACGGAACAGAGTTCCACTGGCGTGCAGTTCTAAGAAAGAAGCTTTGTTCATGGAATCCGCGTTTTGATTTAGGCACAGATATAGAGTGGGGGAAATTTTTCACAGTGGATTCAGCTAGACGGGTGTTTTTCGTGAAAGATTGGCGAGGGGGGACCAGAGATTGGAGTTCAGACGAGCATTCTGATTCTAGTGTCTAAGTTCTTGCAGTGGGAAAGAACTAAATGACCTGCCATTGCTCGAATACGGTGGCAAATAAAAGTCGGAAGCGACCGAATATAATGCCGAGATAAGCATGAAGTCATCCGGTGTATACCAATCAGAAATGGTGCTGAACAAGCTCAACATCGCTTAACTTCGATGATCTGACAGGAACCAGTGAGTCAGCGTGATCACGTTGTATTATTAAAATAATCGATACTAGGGGGGGCCTGTGGAAATTCCACAGCGGACTCATTCATATGTAATATATTGATGTTGGCATTCTTTAGATGTTCGGTGTAAATGGAGATGCTCTGATATTATTGTAGCTTTTTTGTTAAAACTGCAAAAATATTTATCTAAGCTAGCACGAACGCCCGGTCTAGCCCGGTCGTAAAGTACGCTTATATATGATATTTTAATTCTTGCAAATTTCATATACATTATCATAGAGTTAATGTTCTATCGATTTTCATGTTATAAAATTGCGATTTCAAAAATAAAAAAATTTATATCCATATGACTTGGCTGCATTAGCTTGAATTGAAACCGAAATAAAAACTTATATATATATATATATATATATATATATATATATATATATATATCACTTGAGTTCCTTCAGCCATAATCGAAACCGAAACCAAAACTTATGAAGAATTATTGGTAAAATTATTTATGATAAGAAATAGAACATAACAATTAAATGACCCGGATGTCAGCCTGACACACCCACGCTATCGTATTAATATATAAATCTGTTTTACATTTGCGTTTCTAGATGACGCTAAGGCTCTACTCTGTCAACCATACTGTATAACCCCTTGATAATCAGACTTGTAACCTTTACTGTTATATAATTTGCAACATGTATTGCGTTCCGTATGTTTTTTTTACACCCCAAACGAAACATATTGCCACATGGACGTGAAGGGCTAAGCTTTCCCAGGAATAAAAACTATTAGAGTAGATGGCTTTCCAGCATCTAGGGATCCCAACAGTGAAGGGGTGAAAGTTTGCTGATTATTGGATTAGTTGGGAATCGAGGACAAAGAACAGTACAATACTCGTAAAACAAGCACAGGGATGCAACATTGTAGTGATGGGACAGGGGTTCGAGCTTTGCCGATAGTGCGGAACCTATAAGATTTAAGACTTTTTTTTACCCTGTCTAAGAGTGAGAGACTACTGTTAGATTCGCCATCTCTTGTGTAGCAGCATAATCGTGGCTTTGTGGAGGTATAGGAGACACTCAGTTGCGAGTAATTTTGTAGTACGGTAGAGAGAGAAAGAGAGAGAGAGAGAGAAAGAGAGAGAGAGAGAGACAGAGCTCATCTTTGCAGTAGCCTTGGCAATGTCCTCAATGAATTTGTTAAATTCATGTTGATTTTTAGATTCTAGTGAATAAAATTTATGGTACATTCTTATGAGCAAATTTTTACATTTCAAATTTTTTCATTGAGGTTTTATATTTTGAAATAGAATTTATGTTTTATATTTTGAAATAGAATTTTTGTTTTATATTTTGAAATAGAATTTTTGTTTTACATTTTGAAATAGAATTTTTGTTTTACATTTTGAAATAGAATTTTTGTTTTATATTTTGAAATAGAATTCATGTTTTATATTTTGAAATAGAATTTTTGTTTTATATTTTGAAATAGAATTTTTGTTTTATATTTTGAAATAGAATTTTTGTTTTATATTTTGAAATAGAATTTATGTTTTATATTTTGAAATAGAATTTTTGTTTTATATTTTGAAATAGAATTTTTGTTTTATATTTTGAAATAGAATTTTTGTTTTATATTTTGAAATAGAATTTATGTTTTATATTTTGAAATAGAATTTATGTTTTATATTTTGAAATAGAATTTTTCCAAACAAATATTGTGCCAATTTTTAGTGCTTTTTTTTCATTTTGACTCGCAATGTATATTTTTAAAAATACAAATTAAGGCACAAATCGTATTGAAATGCATTTTTAAGGATTTTACGTCACATAATTAAATATCAAAACTTATTTGCAGCAGTAGTTTTAGCTCTCAAAATTAGGTGGAAACGTAGGGATGTAATGTAAAGGTGTGTTTGTTAAATTTCGAATGCATGTAATAATTGTTATAATGATTATACGCTCTCTCTCTCTCTCTCTCTCCTTATTAATACATACGAGTATGTAATATGAATGATCTTACAAATATTAAACATTTTACACTGAATCAAATATTACCCAATCAGATTTTAGATCGCAATAAGTGTTGACTCATTAATAATAAAATCATAGTAAGCAAAGCAAAAAGCAAACAAAAACAAAACAGCAAAGAAAACAAACAAAAATAAAAACCTATATAAAGAAAACAAAAAAAAATCAAAGCAAAAAAAGCAAAAACAAAGCAAACACACAAAAACGAAAAACAAAAAAAACAAAAAACAAAAGAAAATCAAAGCAAAATTCAGAAAAAAACAATAATTAAAACAAAAAACAATAATCAAAACAAAAGTAAAAAGAAAACAAAAAAATCAAAACAAATGTCAAAACAAAAGCAAAACAAAAACACAAACAACAAAAACAAAAACTAAAAACAAAACAATGATTGACTTAATTCTGTCACTATGGTTTATTTTTTGAAAATCGCAAATAATCAAGCTTATTATAAGCCAACATTAAAAAGTATATAAAAATGTAGAGGATTTAACTAAAATATTTTGGATGTGACTCTTTTACATCCGTAGCATACTCATTAGTTATTGGCAATTGCGATTGATACTAAAATAATACTACTAGATAATATAACTCATACGAAAATATATTCATGCTAAACTACTACTACCAGATAATATTTTTTGTAATATAATACATTTATTCAAAAGAAAATATCACGTAGAAAAATATCTGTGTTAATGCCTTACACAATAGCCTTGGAAGCCTAAATATTTTATATTAAAAGTCCAGCTGGAACAGTTCGAGTTTCCTTTCAAAACCAGCCAAGCTATAAATTAGAACTCAATCCGCTACTTAACCGGAAGAGAAAAGGAAAAAAAATGTTCATTTCGAACTTGTTATTCTCTAATGTCTCCTAAGTTATATTACAATATCACCCGCATAACGATACAATAGTTACTTTGTCTCTTTTTTCACTATCAATAAGCACAGACATTCGTGAGATGCGTTCATTTAATCTGCGGTTTTCACGATGGAATTTCTATTTGTAGCGAAAGCGTGACAGACCAACACGGATACCATTTCAAAGTAAAGGGTGACAGAGCAAATCAACTGCTCAGCAATGCTAGAGTCCACCCAGAAAAGAATGTACAAAAAAAAAAAAACAAAAAAAAAAAAACGAAAATTAGGAAAAAGAAATGCAAAGTTCATCCCATAATTATGCGTCCAAGTTGAATGCTTTGAAAAACTTGTCAGGCCTTGATGGAACTTGAATGGAGCTGATCTTATTGCGCATGCGTAAACAAACCATATAAAAGCAATCTGTATTCACTGTATATTTATATTTTTGGTGTTTGGTGCGTCCGTTTTATGACACGTCATTTAAGTAATTTAATGCCAAAACACAGACCTTTACACACGCACGCACCATCCATCCATCCATCCATCCATCCATCCAGCCAGCTAGTGATGCGCACTGTTATCCAGTGGCAAGGACTGTCATCCAGTGGCGGATACTAATTAGTTGCTGAAGAGGAGGATGA
Source organism: Euprymna scolopes (assembly GCF_053919585.1). Lineage (NCBI taxonomy): Eukaryota > Metazoa > Mollusca > Cephalopoda > Sepiida > Sepiolidae > Euprymna > Euprymna scolopes. The sequence goes on along the minus strand of NC_136503.1, from coordinate 69,279,069 downwards.
CGGGGCCAATCTCTCTGAAATTACACTTATTGATACGATTATTTATTGGCAGTGAGAAATGTGTATGAACAGACTGAGATGTGATCTGTGATCAATATCTAAATATTCAAACTTCCCTCATCTTTGCATAGAAGTACATAGTGCCTGTGTTGTCGTTGTTTTGTAGATGTTAATTCAATGAAACTCCAGTTTTTATAAAATAGTGCTCAATAACAAGTAGAGCTATATTATAATATAAATTTATTTATATAAACATTATTGGTTACCAAGGTACACATATGTTTCACATGCAAGACGCGTTCATATATTTTTCATATCTCAGAGTTAATATCGGAGGCGTGAGGGAGTTGGATCTTTAAAGAGATCATAGATGAAACACGTATGTACACATGTAGCCAATAATAATGATAATAATAATAATAATAATAATGATAATAATGATAATAATAATAATAATGATAATAATAATAATAATAATAATAATAATAATATTGATGATAAAAAACCTATAAAATAGAATGGTAGAAATTGGAATCAGAGGAATAGCTGCAAAAATATAACGCCTAACGATAATGAAAACGGCTGAAATATTAAGGAAAACCCTTGAATGCGGGGAATAACACAAGACAATATAACGAAGAAGCGTAACAGGGAATGAAGAACACCGAAGCTGCAGACCTACATGCCCTACACCCCCATCATGCATCTCTCCATTGTTTCACCACCGCCCCCCCAAAAAAAAACAAAGACCAAGGAGGGAGCACTGGCCAGACTTCCGCTAGACAAGTGCGAAGAGAACTGGGATCTTAGGGAGGCTTAGTGCCACTCAAATTCCAGTATAAACCAATGGCCACTGCCAGCGAGAAATCAATGGTAAGAGGTTGTTGCGATGATGCAAATTTATTTGCAAATCCTATCGAAGGAGGAGCAGGAGAGAGCTGGACGTCTGGGGAGATTGTCACTCAGCTTCCAGAGAACACCACAGGTCTCCAATCAGATCGTTTGCTGACTCGTGTGAAAGCTCCAGGTGAGCCAATAATAGTAATAATAATAATAATAATAATAATAATAATAATAATAATAATAATAATAATGATGATGGTAATAATAATAATATTATTAATAATAATAATAATTGTAGTTTTAATTGACGAGACGACGTAATTTAATTTTGGGAAGAATTCCTTTTAAAATTGGTAAAATCGGATTGTTCTTTTTTTTTTTTTTTTTTTTTTTTTTAAATCTTAGCGACATTAGATTAATCAGCAATCACTAGCCTAGCTTTGTTAATCAGGCGATCCGTATATGCGAGGGCGATAACGTATATATGGCCATGAAATTGTCTTAAATATACAAATCAGTAAATTCCACTTAAAAAAGTAGTTTATTTATAACAGTTTTAAGTTTCACGTGAGACAGAGTATTAATTCTTTTAAAAAGAATGAAATTATTACAATTTTAGATAACTAGAAAAAGATATTCTTTTCATTTATTTAAAGACAATGCTTATTCTTACGAAAAAAAAAGGTACTGTTCTTAGTATTGAAATGAAAAGAAATGTATTGTTTCAGAAGAGATGTAGAAAACCGATCTTTAATATTTTTTATTACTTTAAGCAACGACTGAACACCTTTATAAGATCTGAGCAAATTTCGGTTGCAGCTTTTTAAAGTACCATGATTAGAATATTGTCAGGAGCAGTTGCCTTGTTGGTGTTAAGGTTCTTGATAAGTTTGGCAACATCCCGGACAGATATATGGGTGTCATTCTGGGGGGTTTCAGTCAGATGGAATTTGATGACAAAGTTCTTTTTAAAATGTTTGGCGTTATCAGATGCTGAGAACGCACTCTCTGGCACAATGATGAAAGCTGAAATAAAGTGCCACGCATAACTTCAAGATCCGGTTTATTATTCGTCAAAACTCTGGAGAACCAAGCCTCTTCATAGCTACTCCAGACTTAACGGATAGAGTATATGATTCCATTGCGTTTTCTATAACCTCATTTTGCAGGAGTTACTGGCAGTTCTAAATGGGGCGATGGTTACAGAACATCGATTGCGTCTATACCAATTGAAGGAAAAAGGGTGATTTGTTTAATAGTATTGACCTTGGCGGATATTTATCATTTCAAAAGGATTATTATTATTATTAGCTCACAAGGAGCTTTCACACAGATCATCAAAGATCTCTCCTTGAAAACAGCCTGTGGTGTTCCCTGAAAGCTGAGTGACAACAAGTCTCACCAGATTTCCAGTACTCTCCACCTCTTTTGATAGTATTTGCAAATAAATTTGCATTATCGCAACAGCTGCTTGCCATTGATTTCTCGTTGGCAGCGGCCATTGGTCTTCACTGGAATTTGAGTGGCAATAAGCCTTCCCAAGGTCCGAGTTCTCTTCGCACTTATCCTTTGTCTTTCCATCCTCCTTGACTCTACTTGGCTGTTTGGTTTCACTTTTTTAGGGAGTGAGCAGTGATGTGGTAATAGGGGGTGAGGGTGGGTTAAATAACTTCAATGTTCTTGATTGCATGTAGTTTTTCATGTTTTGCCTCTGCAGCAGTTTGTCTGGTCCGCACTTGCTGCTCGTGTGTGTTAGTCTCCACATTCAAGAGTTTTCTTTAATATTTTAGCTGTTTTAATTATTGTTGTTCATTGTATTTTTCCAGTTATTCATTTGATCCCAAGTTCTCCCATTCTTTTTTCAAAGTTTTTCGGGATTGTTCCTAGTGCTCCTACTATTCTAGGTATTATTTTGTTTTTCTTCATCATCCATATCCCTTTCAGCTCTTTGGCTAGCTCTGTGTATTTAGTCCGTTTCTCCTTTTCTTTGATATTCACCCTGTGGTCAGCTGGAACAGCAAAGTCTACGATTTGATAGGATTTTTCTTTCTTGTTAATTATTATGACACCCGGTCTTCTTGCTTGGATGGGATTATCAGTTTGTATGTCCATGTTCCATAGGAATTTGTGATTCTCGTTTTGAAGTACTGTTGCTGGCTTATGCTTGTACCACTTGTCTTTGCGTTCGAGATTCAAGATGCAGTTGTTTGCATAATTCCCAGTGTACTACCCTTCCCACTTTATTATTATTATTATTATTATTATTATTATTATTATTATTATAAACAAGAGTAAATTATACAAATTGATGTGAAGTGAACCGTGGAATTTCCTCGGGGCTCAACTAGTATTGTATAATCTAACAACTATGGCAGTGATAACGTTTCAGCCTTTAAAAGCTTATATTTGATAAGTGTCTTTTTTTTGACAAGCTACTTTCCCTGTCTTCAACATACAGGTCATTGCATTCGACGAGGGTCATACAAGACAAGTGTGGGTCAATCGGGTCAAGTGACGGTCTAAGTGGAGAGGAGATGGGAAGTTAATAATTCTGTTTTTCCAAATAATTCCCGCCCCCGCCTCTCTTCCAAATTCAGACAAGACATGTGGGCAACTGTTAACATGTCTGGAAGAAGAGTGAATATTTTAAACTGTGTCTTTTAAATCTGTGCTTTTTTTTTTTTTTTTTTTTTTTTTTACTCATGTTCACCCCTTACAAAGCATATCACCACTTGGACGTAAGGGGCTACTATTTGAGGCAATGTCAAGAAAAGATTAACAAGATATTTGTTTATGTTACATTTAAACTTCTGCATATCAGTACAGCCAGGGAAGCAGACAGCAGGAAGGGAATTCCAAAGTCTAGCTGTTCGGGAGAAAGAAACTATTAGAATAGAAAGCTTTCTGGCATTAAGGGACCTCAACAGTGAAGGGGTGAAATCTTATTGCTAAGTGGGGTTGTCGGAGATATGTACCTCGAGGGGATACAAGTGTAACGAATTCATCAGAACACATTCCATTAAAATATTTGTAAAACATGCACAGTGATGAAACACTGCGGCGATGGGACAGGAGTTAGAGCTTAGTTGATAAAGTGGAACCGATTAGATTGACAATTCTTTTTTGGACCCTATGTAAGATTAATGATAGATAAAAAAATCCTATTTTTAATTGAAGGCTGACAACATACGTGGTTACTCTTTGTATATTTATATGATGGGGTGTTCTTGTACTCCTATGGTACATTCTCCTAAACTCCAGCACTTTGTTTACTTACAGAATTTTTTATTATTATTTGCTCACAAGGAGCTTTCACACAGGTCATAAAGGATCTCTCCTTGAAAACATCCTGTGGTGTTCCCTGGAAGCTGGGTGACAACAAGTCTCCCCAGTTTTCCGGCACTCTCCACCTCTTCTGATAACATTTGCAAATGAATTTGCATTATCTCAACAGCCGCTTACGTTGGTCTGCTTTCTAGCTGACTACAATATCATTATCGCCAACTCCCACGTAAACAATTTCTTATTCAACCGTCCTCTTAAATCATCTAATTATACCAAATTACTTCTACAAACGATTATTATGCAACTGACCCAATGAATACAATAGACACATTAACACTTATCCTCGAGTGGACTTCAGTAAACAAGTAGGCTATTCATACTCTATCCTTTTTTTTTTCTCCGAAATTTTCCACAATTACAGATTTTCCAAGTTCGACGTAACAATGAAGTGTCGTAATCGAGGAACTCGCTATGTTGCATGAGCTTCCAGTTTGCTTAGTGTGCAATATTTCGATCTCTAAAAACCTATATTAGAGAACTGCCAATTTTTGACAGGCTACTTTCATCGTCTTAAAGATGCAGGTCATTGCATCAACAACGGTCAACCAGGTCAAGTCTGAGTCAGTCAGGGCAAGTGCCCGTCTAAGTGGATGGAAAGAGTGAATTTATATTTTTCTTCATATAAAGACTAAGAACTATTCCCTCCTGTTCCCAAATAAAAAAACCATTCAGCTAAATACATACAGACACTGAAAAAAAAACAACGTATTTTCGAAAGAAGAGTATATTCTGTGTATGCGTTTATTCTTATACATCCTATTTCAAACTTAAGCATAGCGGACCATACGAAAATTCTATTTTAAACTGAAGCATGATAGAACAAACAAAATTCTATTTTAAACTAAAGCATGTTAAAAAAAAACGAAGATGCTATTTCAAGCTTTAGCATGACAGACCAACGACTATGCTATTTCAAATTTAAACATGACAGACCAGTGAACATGTTATTTAAAACTTAAGCATAGCAGGCCAACGAAAACGCTATGTAAAACTTATGATAGACCAGCTTATTTGAACAAAAGAATGCTATTTCCAAAGTAAACATACCACGTGGAATTCGGACCTTTTAGCCAGGATCAAAGTGTAATATCAGTTCTGATATTAAACTTTATCTTTTCTTTCCGCGGTCAATGAATGGAAACAATTTTCTATACTGAAGCAATTTAGATTTTTGTTCTGATTCTAAAGAGTTGCTTTCTCGTTTTTACACACACACACACACACACACACACACACACACACACACAATTCTAGCAGAAGCACCCTTCGTTCACTATATAATAAAGAATCTTCAAAAAATGGAATTTGATGTAGAAAGGGTAAAGTGTTATGAAAAGTGTGTGTGCGTGTAAAAAGATAACTTCAAACATTTTGGAGTATCAAAACTAAAGCCCCCCCCCCCAAACGGACATGAGGGGAAAGAGTGGGAATCTTTATTGACGCAAACGTATGAACACTGATTTAGGTTCCCTATTATAAGTGACCCTCAATAAGCCCCGCCCCCGTTAGTATGAGTGAGCGATGTAATCCATAAAAGCCTCTTTCTTCCCCATGATGGGATTATCCTAGTAAGTTCGATTGGAGTGCTACGAAATACACATACTGATATATATATATATATATATATATATATATATATATATATATATATATATATATATATCCCACACCATAACAATTCTATTATTTATTTAAATGTAGTTGCAGTGCGCACTATGTTGGGCAAACATCGCAAAGATTGGATTTCCGTTTGAACAACATGTACCATCAAAGACTCGTTATGCAAATTTTTCACCCACAGACGTATGATTCTGCGATTTTCGATCACCTTATAACCAGGCGTGTGCCACGAATTTCAGTGCTGACATGTTTACGATCTTGAGTAAGTCGTACTCGCCCTTTCATTTAAAAATTCTAGAAACTATTTTTTATTAGGTCTTTGAGACCTTCTCTTTGCAAGAAAAAGCAAATCTTTTAGGACTTAATTTAGTTTCTATGTCATTTTTCCTCCATTTATTTTTCGCTTTTTTCCCTCTCCCCCACCATATTCATGAATTTTTTGAAATCGTATTTTCCTCGATTTAGCTCTGTTGAGTGAGGAACGAAACCTGGTTAGTTAACCTTTATTTTCATTTTTTATATTTTAAATCATCATGTTGATGTTGTAGCCATCATTAAATTCTGTTCCCCCCAAAAATTTTCAAATATATATATATATATATATATATATATATATATATATATATATATATATACAGTCCTAGTCAAAATCATAAGACCACTTAAGAAAGTAAGCGTTTACGCATATTATCGAATTTTTAATCAAACAAATGGTTGAAACCATTGCCAAAAGGGAAAATATGATGGAAGGAAATTAAATCTGCTTCATTCGAAACCTTAACCATGATCTAATAATTATTTTTTAAAAAACAAACATTTTCACCTGGTCAAAATGATAAGACCACTTTAATAAAATCGGTTAGTTTTGAAATAATGAATACGAAAAGCTTTTTATGTTACTAAAAGCAACTTGTTAGTGGATAAAACATCTTCCTAAATTATAAATGGCAAAAGGGAAACCATTATCAGAGTTTGAGAGAGGAAGAATCTTTGAACTTAATAGGAGTGGACTCTCCCATAGATCCATTGCAAACGAAGTGAATCGTAGCAAAACGGTCATCACAAATTTTTTAAGAAATCCAGATCAATATGGGCACAAAAAGAGTTCAGGTCGACCCCCCAAAAAATAACCCATCACTGGATCGCCGTATCAGAAGAAGTTAAAAAACCTTCAGTATGAGCTCAAGTCGACTGAAAAGCCAAACAGCAGCAGAATGTAGTCCTAAAACCATCAGAAGGCATATGAAAATGAAGGGTTTCAATCATTTAAAGTGACTGCAGAAACCACGTCTTCTTGAACAGCACAAAACGAATCGACTTAAATATGCCCCCAAATAGCAGACTTGGGATGAAGAGAAGTGGGAAAATGTAATTTTCTCCGATGAGAAAAAGTTTAATCTAGATGGTCCAGATGGATTTCAACACTATTGACATGATAAAAATTTGCCCAAAGAGACTTTTTAGTGGAGGAAGATCTGGGGTGCTTTCTCGTCAACTGGGACCCTAAAGTTGCAAGTAGTGAAAGGCCGGCAAACATCATTGAAGTACATTTCAATGCTTGAAAATGCTTCTATCAAGACTGAAGGTCCACGTTTGTGTGCAAGAAATTGAATTTTACAGCAAGACAACGCTGCGATACACACTTCTTGACAAGCACGAGAATACTTTTCTTCAAATAATATAGAATTGTTAGATCATCCAGCATGTTCTTCGGACCTCAATCCCATTGAAAATCTTTGGGGATGGATGGCAAAAGAAGTGTTCAAGGATGGCACCCAGTATGATTCGATAAAGGAACTTTCTGATTCAGTTTTCAGTAGATGGGATAAAATTCCTTCGCAACTGATAAAAAACTTAGTCGCGAGCATGCCAAAGAGAATTTTTGAAGTAATTCGTAATAATGGAGGCTATAGTAAATACTGAGACCCTTTTTAGTAATGTCTAATTGCCTTTTGTTAGATAAATTATCAGTGGTCTTATAATTTGGACCAGGTGAAAATGTTTGTTTTTCAAAAAATAATTATTAGATCATGGTTAAGGTTTCGAATGAAGCTGATTAAAATTTTTTTCCATCATATTTTCCATTTTGGCAATAGTTTCAACCATTTGTTTGATTAAAAATTCGATAATATGCGTAAACGCTTACTTTCTTAAGTAACATTATCAAATAATTCTTTGAAACAGGATTGTTTATATAGCACTTGAGGCTAACCAATCAATAATAAAGAAAAAAATAATATGTAATTAATATGGAAACAAAAACACACACACACACAAACGCGTTGGCACAACCACACTTGCAATTGTATTATCTAATTTAATATATCTGAAAAAGCCAGAAGTGAGAAGTAAGTATAATTGTACACGAAAAATAAGCTAGTCTGAGTCAAACATCGATATGTCAGGCAAGTTGCTATTGGATGTTATTTAAAAAAATCTGATGTAATATATTTAGTTAAAGAAGCCAGAAAGAGGAGTAAGTACAATTGTACGCAAAAATAAGCTAGTCTGAGTCAAGTATCGATATGTCAAACGGTATGCATTGGGTCTTATTGGCACATTTATATGAGATCTTCCTCTGCGTTCCATGTTTGAAAAGGATGTGTCCTCTATAGTATCAGACTTGACGGAATGGTTAATTGTAGGTATAGACCGTTTCATACCCTCGAAAAGTTCCAGCAAAATCCTAACAGCCAGCCGTGGTTCTCTCCAGAATGTGCTGCTGCCAGAAGCAGAAAATCACTTTTTCCATTGCTCGCAACGTAATAGACTAAAGCTGCCTTCAGGTCCGCCAGCAACCTCTGTAAAAAAAGTAATAAAGAATGCGGGAAAGTTGTATGCTCAGTCCGTCAAGAATAAAGTAGCAGAAAAGCGGCTAGGGTACCATCAAATAGCAAACAAAATCCTGAACAGAAGTGCGTGCTCTATCTCAACTATCATCAATGGAACTGAGGTAATCTCGCCAGCATCAGACAAAGCCAAAGTCTTTGCCAACATCTTTGCAGCTAATTATATTCTTTATGACCAAGGCCGCCAACCCCCAGTATTTCCTCATGTATATGAAAACACGCTATGCGACATACAAATATCTGTACATGAGGTTGCCAATCTAATCAAAAACATTGATTCCAGTAAAACAACTGGGCTGACGGCATTCCAATTATAGTGCTCAAAAAGCTTCAATCAAAACTAGCGCCCATATTTACAAAGTTATTTAAACGTTATATTAAGGAGAAATGCTTCCAAACACCTTGGAAAATCTCATCAGTATGCCCTGTATTTAAGAATTCAGGTGATCGCTCATTCCCCTCTCAGTACAGGCCAATAAGTCTCTTGTGCATCATGAGTAAGCTGCTGGAATCCGTGTTAAATAGAGAAGTAGTCAACCATCTCAGCAAAAAAAAACCTTAGTGACGTGCAATATAGTTTCCGTTCTGCTAGATCTACAGCAGAGTGCTCACAGTTATATCTCATAGGATTAGCGAATCTTTCGACGGATGCTTCCTCTCTAAAGCAATCGCTCTTGACGTATTAAACGCAGTTGATAATGTATGGCATAATGGATTAATTCACAAGATCTCCAGCTACGGTATAGCTGGAAATGTCTTCTCAATTATTAAATCATTTCTCTTTGATAGGTTCATAAGAGTAGTGGTTGATAGGCAGAAATCAGAAGCTCTAAGTATTAATGCTGGAGTCCCTCAGGGGTTCACCCTGGGCCTAACTCTCTTCCTGATTTACATTAATGATCTTCCAAATCACATCCTTACATCATTCCTAGACATCTATGCTGATGACACTACAATCTATGGCATCACACCAAAGACCGTAAACGACCAAGTTCTCTCGTATTCTCTCTCCTCTGATCTTGACCATGTGGTACAATGGGGAAATAAGTGACTGGTTACTTTTAATGCATCTAAAATCAAGCTTACATCTCTACACCATCTACGCATTTACGACAATCTGGCATCGGTTGAAATGAATGGCTCTTGTCTTGAGGAGGCTTCATGTTTTGAGAAGCTTCTAGGCTTGACATTTACTTCTGACCTGAAATGGAACACGTATATTAAAAGGTCGCTGGAAAAATAGTGGGATTCTTCTACCGCTCCAGTAGATGCAATTCTATAACTATATAATAGCCAGGTACGGCCAACGATAGAGTACTGTTGCCACATCTGGACAGGAGCTGCTAGAAGCAGCTAATCCTGCTTTGATAGTTCAAAATAGACTTCGTAGCTTAGTGGGGGATGCCCTTTTCTTTTCCCTGCATCCTCTTTCCCACAGAAGGGACTTTGCGAGCCTGTCTCTGCTTTATTGTTATTTTCATGAACTTCAATCTATGCCCCCCTCGCCAAACTTACACGAAAAACACTCGTCTAGCCAAAACCACTATCAATAATTTCCCACACTCTTTATCTGTGCCTAAACCTAAATGCAGATTCCATGAACAAAGCTTCTTTCTTAGAACTGCATGCCTGTGAAACTCTTTTCCGATTGCCTGCTTTCCATCTGACTACAATCTGGAGTGTCTTCAAGTCAGTTGTAAACAATTCTTAACGAACCGTCCCTCTAAGTAATCCAATTTGCAAAATTCTCAATACTTATGTTTAGTACGCTATAATCACATTGACTAATGTATACCTATTAACTCTTATCCTCGAGTGGACTCCGAGCCTTGATAAGTGGTGATTTCCGTGTAAAAAACCCTTCACATATACATATATATATACATACATATTTATATATGTATATGTATATATATGTGTATGCATATGTATATTTATATTGTATATATATATATATATATATATATATATATATGTGTGTGTGTGTGTGTGTGTGTGTGTGTTTAAATATATTTGTGTGTGTGTCTATTAGGTTGGTGCAAAAACAATTTCGTTTTATACGTTCAACTTCAAAAGATCATTAATCGAAATTAACCATTACAATGGACACATTTTTGCTAACGAGAAACAAGTTTATTAATCTCATTAGCATAGAAATCAGGAGTTCTGGAAGCGGTGAAGTCACTGAAGGCCGATTTGGCATGATCTCAGCGTTTGAAGAATTCTTAACGCAGTAAGTTGTCGAGATGCTTGAAAAATGGATAATCGGTGGGCGAAAGGTCCGATGAATATGGCGGTTGAGGCAGAGTCTCTTAGCCTAATTAGTTCAGCTTCTGCAGGGTCAGTTGAGCAATATGCGGACGAGAGTTGTCATGGAGAAGAATTAGTCACTCCATATTGACCAATCTCGGGCACATGCATTGGAGCTTCTGGTGCTTTCGTCAATTTGCCAGCAGTACTTCTCCGCCGTAATCGTTTCGCCCGGATTCAAAAAGCTGTGATGGATGAGATCAGCCGCAGAATACAAAAAAAAAAAAAAAAAACAATAAAAAAAAAACAATAAAAAAAAATCACCATAACCTTTTTTTTATCAGCTTCGGGAAGTGTTGTGAAGTTTCTCCGGCACCCAACCACTGTGTCGAACGTCGCCGGTTTTCGTAGAGGATCCACTTCTCGTTTCATGTCAAAATCCGCTCGAGAAATAGGTCGTTTTTGTTGCGCAGGAGTGTAAAAGACACCGCAAAAGGGCAATGTTTTTTATTATCGTTTAATTCATGTGGCCCACATTTATCCAACTTTTCTGACTTTCCCATTTGCTTTAACGCCGAACGACTGTTGAGTTGTCAACCTTGAGTTCAATAGCAACGTCTCGGCGGCTTAAAAGTCAACACAAAAGTGTACCTGGATGTGCTGAAGAGTGTTTAGGCTTGCTGTTTCAAAAGACCCTGAAAGAAAGATGCACAAGAGCAGCAAGGAAGAGGAACAAAGGTGTAAAATCCAAATTTCAAAGAGAACTGCGGAAAATGAAAAACGACTGGTGGACGAAAAAAGCAGTGTAAATTCAGAACCTGGCAGACAGAAATTACTCTACGCGTTCTTTGCATCGTTGAAGGAAATAAGCAAGGCTGTGTCCTCGCGCCAACTCTGTTTACAAACTTCCTTGCTGCTGTCCTGAAAAGCATGCCTGAATAACTAGGTGATCTCTACATCCAAACCAGAAGTGATGGTGACATTTTCCACTTCAGACGCCTGAGAGCAAAAACCAGGACACATGAGTTAGTGATCAAGGTGCATATTGCGGCGAGAGGGGGTGTTTGACCGAACGGGATAGAGGAAGAGAGGGCAGAAGAGGGGGTGTTGATGTCTGATTGGGACAGAACAGAAATGTCTATGGGATTTGCCACAAAGAGAAAAAACAAATAATAATTGCTTTTATCTCATTGTCATTATATATCTGTTAACATGAAATGTTGTTTTTAAAACCTCTGTTGAGAGGTATGAAGAGATCCAGAGATTCTTAGCTGATTAAGGCTGACAACTTAGAATGGGGGTCAAGGGTAAGGGTCGCCGTTAAGCATTGTTCAACCTGGAATGACTAATCACTCCTAATTTGATAATGAGTAAACACCTCAGTGCAAATGAGGGTTAAAATTTGGTAGAGATAAGCTCTAAGAGGAAGAAAGCAATGATGTTTGTAACCACTCTCTGAAGGAGAGGTGGGGAAAAGGGGTTGAATTTAGAAAAAGGAATTCTAAAAAGAGTAGAGTCTTAGCCAGCAAACTGAACGGCTGGGCTGCTCAAGTGCTCCCGATTTGGGAGCCCTCAGGGCCTGATGTTATGATGTTAACTAGCCTGTGTTAATGGGAAATCTGGTACTTTACTGGTCTGGTCTTACATCGTTTCACTGCTATAGCCAGTCACCTGAATTTAGACAGTAGCTGTTATGAAGTAATGAAATTAATAAATTTGTTATTGTTATAAACCGGAGTGTGTTTGTTTGTGGTGAGGACTTTTCATTTTGCAGCAAACCGCAAGGACCAGCGGAGTGATTGATGTACCCGGAGACTACCTACACAGGGTAGGAGACGATTCGATCGAGAGGCAAAGCGCCCCACCATGAAAACACAGTGGATGAAGACGATCAACAGGCCAACTTGTGACGGGACAATGTACGATCGAAATATTGTCCTACCATCACTCCTGTATAGCTAAGAAAACTGGACTCTCTACAGCCACCACTTCAATAGATTAAACCTGATACAACAAAGGCACCTCCGTCATCTAATCAGTATCTCTTGGAAAGACTATGTATCGAATTTTGAAGTACTAGAAAAGGCTAAAATGCCCAGTGCTGAAGAAATAACCGAAACAAACCAACTGAGATGGACAGGACATGTCACGCGCATGTCAGACAACACACTACCAAAAGCAGTTTTCTTTGGTGAGCTCAAAGAAGGTACACGACCCGTAGGCGCATGGAAACTGCGCTATAAAGACGTATTCAAGAGACATTTGAAAAACACAAACCAACTCAACGACTGGTGAAGAAAAGCTGAGGATAGGATAGTTTGGAGAAGTGTGGTATCATGCGCAGCCGATGCCACAAGAATGGCTTTGGAAGCCTTTTTACTCGAATACGATGTTCAGCATGTTAAAATATACATTTTGTTGTAAAAATCTAATGGAAAAACACCCGAAGAAGTTGGTGGGGACAGGATATTTTTATGGACACATAAATCGTAAAATTGCCTTCCCACTAATGAAACAGCTGTAATGGAAAAAATCCAGGAAATAAACGAAGGTTATAAAAAGAAAACGTGAGACTGAATTTTAAACAAAATTTTGCACTATATATATATGTGTGTGTGTGTGTGTGAGAGAGAGAGAAAGAGAGAGAGAGAGAGAGAGAGAGAGAGAGAGAGAAAGAGAGAGATTGCGCACGTTTCATTAAACAACAGTTTGTTTATTTCTCGATGCATTTCTTCGAATTAACGTCCTGCTCGACCGTAAAAAATAACTAAAACATTTTCGACTCTCACGAGTCTTCGTCAGGCATAAAAATTACAATTGGTGAATTTATTGAGAAAGTCGATTAAAATCATTTCAAAAGCATTTAAATGTACATTCTCCTCTTTCTTTATTATGGTGGGGTTGTTTGCTCGGATGAGTAAGGCTTCAGTGATGGGGAGGCGCAGCTTGCAATTTGAAACGGCGAGGATAGCAGTGATTTTATTTAATGTTTCTGCAATCGTTTTTGGTAGTCACATGAAGTTCTAGATGTTAATAAACTGAGCTGTAAGGGGAGGACAAGTGACACGCAAGGCCGCGAGAAATACTTATTCTGGTCACTATGTCGATATATATTGTATATATTGAGAGATAAAGATATATACAGACGAAGAGTGACGTGTGTATATATATATATAGAGAGAAGAGACAGAGAGCGACATAGAGGAAGAGAGAAAAAAGCAAGACATCGAGAGATAGAAAGAGATAAACAGAGGAATAGAGAAAGAGAAAGAATGAGTGAAGAGGGATGAAAAATTAAGAGCACAAAAAAGAAAAGAACACATATTTTAAAACCAGAAAAAGAAAGAATGACTGCATGAAACATGTTAGAGACAAAGACGGACAGAGTCAAAACTGGACAGAAGAGTCCAAAATACAGATGGAAATATGTATGTGTGCAAGATAGATAGATAGATAGTTAAATAGATAGAGAGAGAGAGAGTGAGAGTGAGAGAGAGAGATGGATAGGGTAGGGTACTAAAAGAAACACGGAGTGGAAGTGGGAAGAAATATTACAAGCTATTCTCGAAGAAAAGACGAAGTGTTGTTAAGAGTGAACGATACACGAGACATATTGCACATTTGAAATATACTTAGAACACGGCATAGAACAGATCGAAATTGCAAATGGGAATACTCCACAGACCTCTTCACATTCCAAGAGTGCATGAGCAAATAAAACAGTTTTCCTCCCCCTACTCCAACCCCAGTAGTGTCCACATCTCCAGAAATAAAACCACTTTATAACACACACACACACACACACACACACACACACACACACACACACACACACACGTATTTGTATCTTGCGACAAAGACATAAATGTACACACTTATCAACACGTGCATTAACCGCCATATTTGGGTCGAGTGAACATGGGTTGGTCTGATTGCATGAAAACCTGACCAGAATTTTGAGTTTGTCATCTGTCTGATCAGTTCTGAGGACACTTCTCCTTTCTATTTTGCAAAATATGAAACGTAGCTTTTTAAAAAGATGGCAGCCATCTTGTTCCTTTCAATGTGTTTACATTCTGAGAGACGAGTGAATTCTATAGTACTTTATATATATATATATATACGTACACGCATACACACAAATATATATATATATATATATATATATATATATATATATATATATATATATACACACAGATATATACATATTTCAGGGTATCGGAATCTGAAATAAATACTCTAATTTCCAATTCCAAAACTTGTTCCTTAAAAAAACACGTTAAACTTAATGTTACATTGTTGGCACTTAAGATCAAATGATGAAAATTTATCGTTTTTAACTACCTAGTGACATTAAAATCTATAATCATGATAATTACATTAAAAAACGATGTGAATTATTTTACTTGTGACAAAAAAGGAGGAAAAAAAAGTTGGGCTTTTGCCCGGTCATCGACAAACCCGACAAAAAACTTTAATGAATTAGCAAACATGACGTTTTTTTCACACTTCTACGCTAGCCAAATTTTCTTTGATTTTCGCATCTCCTGACTGTTAGTAATGTTTACTTGTCATGAAAGAAAATTTTCATTCTATTATATATATAAAAGTGAAAGTGTGTGTGTGTGTGTGCGTACATTTTCCCACGCAATAACTCTGTCAATTTTCAGTCTACAAACTCGAGATTTGATATACAGGGTATTGAGATTTGGTAAAATCTTTGTAATCAGTTTTCGGCCAGAAATTCGGCTGTATAGGAGTCAAAGGTCAAGGATTTTACCTTTGAGAACTCTACCAAACTTCTCCGCCAATATTGGGTCTAAACATTTGAAATTTTAGATATAGGTTCCTTGGACATGGATCAAACTTAATAACTTGATTTGAACCCCTAAATAAATATAAACGGGTCATAATAGGGGTCAAAGTGAAAAAAAAATGACCTTTTCTTTTTGGTCAACATACACCTTCAAACACCCGGGCAACGCCGGGCTGAAATGCTAGTATAAAGGCCATAAAATGAAATCAAGTAATAAACGATTAATAATTGAAGCAAATTTCTGTTAAGTTTATATTCTTTCTACCGATAAGACAGACGCAAATGCACAGATGGAGACTGAAAATGTGTAATAGCATACAGAATTACGTTGCTTAATATCTGGAAAACTACTTGTTTACGGCAAAAATATGCGCACTTGTGAGTATAAAAATGGTCACCACTGATAACATAAGGAATTACACTATCTGTATATAGATTTTTCTTTATTTTTGTTTTTCAATTTCCTCGTGTCTTTATTGAAAGATGAAATCAGAAAAAAAAACTCAGAAAACCATTTAGCCAATAAACAAACAAAGAAATGCGTCCTCATTTGATGGTCAGAAAGACGGTGCTCAATTTAAGTGAAATTTACATGGAAAAGTGATCACCAACTTTTTGAAAAAGTAATTTCTTCATATCATGCAAACTACTTATCTGCCCCAAATGTAAATGTAATATTCGTTTTCAGTACCTCCGAAAATTTATAAAAGTCGTCATTTGAAAGTTTTTTGAGGAGTTGGAAAAAAATTGGCATTGCCCAAAATTATTTTTTGTTTAAAAGTCCTTTAGGGGGCACTTCTGCAGTATGCAGACCGTGGATATTGTTACGGAGCGATAACTTCAATTTCTTCTTGGCCAAATAACGCGCAAAATAAGTAACAAACAAGACTTTTTTTTCCAGAATAGAAAAAATATTTTAAAACCAAAACATTTATTGTATAAAAATATACCAATATATAATTGTAAAAACATTTATTTAAAAATCTGCGTAAGAAAATATAATTTAATAATACAATTTTGAAAGCAACACTGGATTTTTTATAAAGTGAAATAGCTTTTTTTTCGAATAAATAAATAATTTAAATGAAATATGTTTTTGAATTAAAGTAACTTTGAAGGGTCAACAACAAATTAATAATTTACATGTTTTTTGATCGAGAAGCGCTACCTGGCGACGGTTTAGTGAAACGCACCAAGAAAAGATGACCGCCGTTCGCATACTGCGCAAGTGCCCTTTGTTGTTTCATAAACGAAAAAGTGTGAAAACTAAATTAATTTTTCTAAATAAAATATTTGTTTTAATATTTAATAATACAATAAGTGTTTTATTTTTATTTTGTTTCGTAATAACACAAAAAGTAATTTTTAAAATAAATATATGGTTTCGTTTTGTGTGTCTTCCGTTCGGTTTTGCTACAATTCTATCCACTTCCGGTAGCTTACTTTCTTTTCGAGCACTGATCCTGGGCATTACCTAAAAAATATACAAATTTGTTTTCTTTTAAAAGGAATGGCGTTTTAAAACTACATCCACCTCAGTATTTTCTTTAATTCTCTATTTTTGATCGATTATCGAGACTTCTAAATGTGATGCTTACATGTCGGATATTTTTTGTTCTAAAGTAGCACTTGACATTACATTTTTTTTTTTAACTAAATGAACTCCTTAACATGAGATAAATAATAATAAAAAAACGGACGTAAACGAAGTGTTAGTTGATTTTTCAATAATTAATTTGGTATATTTATATTTTAAACTCATTGTTCTTTGCGATAAGTACAGCATCAAATATCGGAGCATTTCTTAAACAAACTTAAATCGATACCATTTAATGAACTCATTCTATACATGTATTTTTCGGGCGCTTTTGTTATTAGAATCAGAATCGGAGTCGGAAATTTAGAATGGAATCCGTTAAAATTTCGGAATCCAATAGTAATATATATATATTCAAAAGAACTATATAGACATATAATATATATATATATATATATATATATATATATATATATATATATATATATATGAATATATAGTAGTACTATATACGTTTTATTAACTATTTGCTCTTATGTATATATATATTTACCGGTATAATATATATATATATATATATTATATATATATATAGTTTTGAATAAAATAGGCGGAAGTTTCTCATGGCTCTTTCGGCTATCATCTCATCAGGAGAAAATCGATAGCGTACAAAATAATATTATGCCGAATATAAAGAGTTCTAATGGGGAACTTATTGAATGTGCCAAAAGTACGGGGACACTAAAATAAATTTATTAACGTTTAAAAACGATTAAAATATTGGCACAATGGTATATATATATATATATTCAATGCTATATATATATATATATATTCAATGCTATATATATATATATATATTCAATGCTATATATATATATATATTCAATGCTATATATATATATATATTCAATGCTATATATATATATATTCAATGCTATATATATATATATTCAATGCTATATATATATATATATTCAATGCTATATATATATATATATATTCAATGCTATATATATATATATTCAATGCTATATATATATATATATATATTCAATGCTATATATATATATTCAATGCTATATATATATATTCAATGCTATATATATATTAATTGGTATATATATTCAATGGTATATGTATGTATATATATATATATATATATTCAGTGGTATATGTATATATATATATATATGTATATTCAATGGTATATGTATATATATATATATGTATATTCAATGGTATATGTATATATATACAATGGTATATGTATATATATATATTCAATGGTATATGTATGTATATATATTCAATGGTATATGTATACATATATTCAATGGTATATGTATATATATACATATACATTCAATGATATATGTATATATATACATATACATTCAATGATATATATATATATATACATATACATTCAATGATATATATATACATATACATATACATTCAATGATATATATATACATTCAATGGTATATATATACATTCAATGGTATATATATATACATTCAATGGTATATATATATACATTCAATGGTATATATATACATTCAATGGTATATATATATATACATTCAATGGTATATATATATATATACATACATTCAATGGTATATATATACATTCAATGGTATATATATACATTCAATGGTATATATATACATTCAATGGTATATATATACATTCAATGGTATATTTATATATTAAATGGTATATTTATATATTAAATGGTATATGTATACATTAAATGGTATATTTATATATTAAATGGTATATGTATACATTAAATGGTATATGTATACATTAAATGGTATATATATATATATATATATATATATATATATATATATATATTCAATGATATATTTGAAAATCTTTCGAGGGGTACAGAATTTAATGATGGCTACATATAGACCAATACACATAATGATTGCTTAAATAATAAAAAATGAAAATAAAGGTAGCTAACCCGGTTTCGATCCTCGCTCACAGAGCCAAATACAGGACAATACGATTAAATAAAAAATAAATAAATAAAGTCATGAATATGGCAAGGGAAAGTGAAAAAACTATATCAAAAATAAACAGGGGAAACAGAATTACATAGAGACCAAATTAAGTCCGAGAAGATTTTCTTTTTGCTTGCAAAGAGAAGGTCTCATCGACTTAATATAAATAGTCTCTAGAATTTTTAAATGATATGGAGAGTGCGACCTTCTCAAAGTAGTGAACATGTCGACACTGAAATTCGTGGCACACGCATGGTTATTTATAAGGTGGTCGCAAATCGACGAACCATACGTATTATTCAAAACATCCGACGGTGAGAAATTTGCATAACGAATTTTCGAAGGCACATGCTTTTTCAAACAAAAATCTAATCTTTGTGATGTTCGCCCAAAATAGTGCGCACTGCAACTACATTTAAATAAATAAATAAGAGAATTATTATGGTGGGGGGAAGAACATCTTTGCGAATAGACGGCAACATAGGCCTGGTTGAAAAAACAACACAAGGATTAGATGCAAAATAACACCGTTGTACAGACACAGAAATTTGCTTGGCAAAACGGTCACTAATGTTGCCCAGCCAAGGTAATTTTTTTTCTCCTTTCCCTTGCCATATTCATGACTTTATAATTATTTTTTTTAATCGTATTGTCCTCGATTTGGCTCTGTTGAGCGAGGATCGAAACCGGGTTAGCTGGCCTTTATTTTCATTTTTTATTTTTTAAATAATCGTTATGTATATTGGTCTATATGTAGCCATCAATGATTATATATATATATATATATATATATATATATATATATTCGATGATATATATATATATTCGATGATATATATATATTCGATGATATATATATATATATATTCGATGATATATATATATATATATTCGATGATATATATATATATATATATACATTCGATGATATATATATATTCGATGATATATATATATATATTCGATGATATATATATATTCGATGATATATATATATATATTCGATGATATATATATATATATATATATATTCGATGATATATATATATATATTCGATGATATATATATATATATTCGATGATATATATATATATTCGATGATATATATATATATATATATTCAATGATATATATATATTCAATGATATGTATATATATCTTCAATGATATAGATATATATATATATATATATTCAATGATATATATATATATTCAATGATATATATATATATTCAATTATATATATATATATTCAATTATATATATATATATTCAATTATATATATATATTCAATTATATATATATATTCAATTATATATATATATTTATTCAATTATATATATATATATATATTCAATTATATATATATATATATTTAATCAATGGTATATATCGATATTATAAAGCTATTTAAAAAAAAAACTGATTACATCTAATGATAGAAGATATATTGAGACACAGGAATGGGTATGTTTGATCCGGCCGAACGGTGGTTCATTAAAATTGTGGGGCCTGCGTTCGCGCCTGGTCCACAAAGTGTGGAAATAAAAAATTTAAAAATTAAAAAAAAAGAAAGTTTATTAGTGTTTTTGATATAGATGTACATAAGAATACATTGACAAGTATGTTTTAACTTAAATAGGGATGGTATAATAAAATTGTGGGGTCTGTGTTCGCGCCTGGTCTCCATAGAATGGAAATAGGCACAAACTTTAATAAATACTTTTCATATCTATCTGCGAAAGTATAGTTTGATAATTATGCTTCAGTTTGAAGAAACATGGTATAATAAAGTTCGTTCGCGCCTGACCTCCATAGAATGGAAATATGTCACAAAGTTTAACTAGTTTTTTTAATATAGATCAACAGAATATAGTGATAATTGTTTCAGTGTGAACAGGTATGGTATAATATATTATAGTATTTATCTATTTTATTTTTACTTTTATCATATTTTCTTTGGTCTTTATACCCACAAATTCGAAACTCTCTCTTTACAACCCTTCTTTTTCAAAACGTATAATACTTTCATAAACCAGAGTCCATTTTCTGTAGGCTGTTCTTGTACCCAGTAAACGACGGGTACCTTTGTTAGTATATATATATATATATATATATATATATATATATATATATATATATATACATATATATATATATATATTCAATTTCTTATATATATATATATATATTCAATTCTCTATATATATATATATTCAATTCTCTCTCTCTCTCTATATATATATATTCAATTCTATCTCTCTCTATATATATATATATTCAATTCTATATATACATATATACATATTCAATTCTATATATACATATATATATATATATATTCAATTCTATATATACAGTGATGATCATATTTATTGGCACGGTAAAATAAAAGTTAAATTTTGTCTAATAAATTCTAAAAAAGGGATTAAATTAAAGAAAATAACAAAGTATATTATGTATTTTTAACTGGCCTTTACGATGCAGCAATCGGATTTTAGAAAAAATAAATAACAAAGGAACAACAAACATAATTGCAAAAAACCCTTGTTCAAAATTATTGGCACGGCTTTGTTTTTCTTTTAGTATCAGTATAATATCAATCAATTTCCGGTTTACGTGCTTTCTGAACTTTTTTTATAGCCATATTATGCTTGTTTAACGCTAATTCAGTGAATAATTTTTTTCAGATAATTTTTAGATAGCGATTTATTTAAACTATTATAAGTGACTAAATTATAATTTTCAATCGCCATGGTTAAAACTAAGGAACACAGCGAAGACGTCAGGAAGCTTGTTGTAGCATGCCATACCAATGGGGAGGGCTATGATAAGATTTCAAAGAAGCTAAACCTTCCCAAATCCACTGCTAGAGCCATAATAAACAAGTTCAAATCGCAAGGCCACGTTATGAGTTTAGAGGGTAGAGGGAGAAAAAGGATTCTTTCCCCAAGAGATGAACGGAAAATTGTTCGACAAGTAAAACAAAACCCAAGGATCTCTGTTGGGGAGATTGTTGATGAACAGAGCACCTCTGGAGTGAATGTATCTCGACATACAGTTGGTAGAGTTTTGAAGAGAGCTGGTTTAAAAGCATGTCGTCCGAGAAAGACTCCCTTATTGAAGCCTATGCACCTGAAAGCAAGGCTAGCCTTTGCAAAACGTCATATTGATAAAGATGTTGCATACTGGAAACGTGTTCTATGGACTGACGAAACGAAAATAGAGTTATTTGGCCATAATAAAGTGTCTTATATTTACAGAAAATCTGGCGAAGCTTTCCTGCTTAAGAACACCATACCCACAGTGAAGCACGGTGGAGGCAGTTTGATGTTTTGGGGATCCTTTGCTGCCTCTGGACCAGGGCGACTTGTTAAGGTCACAGGTTGCATAAAAAAGGAAGATTATGTTAAAATATTGGATGAAAACCTGAAAGACTCTGCTAAAGAGCTCTCACTTGGTCGTCGTTGGTGGTTCATGCAAGATAATTACCCAAAGCATTCGGCTAAACTGACTAAGAAATGGCTTGAGGACAATCATATTAATGTTTTGGAGTGGCCATCACAAAGCCCAGACCTTAATCCAATTGAAAATTTATGGAGAACATTAAAATTGAGGGTAATGCAAAGGAAGCCTAAGAATCTTATTCAATTGGAGGATTATTGTCAGGAAGAGTGGGCTAAAATTACTACTGAAGAGTGCAACAACTTGGTTGTAAACTATGAAAAGTGACTGAGGATAGTAATCAAGGCCAAAGGCTATACAATTGATTATTAAATAAATCGTGCCAATAATTTTGAACAAGGGTTTTTTGCAATTATGTTTGTTGTTCCTTTGTTATTTATTTTTTCTAAAATCCGATTGCTGCATCGTAAAGGCCAGTTAAAAATACATAATATACTTTGTTATTTTCTTTAATTTAATCCCTTTTTTAGAATTTATTAGACAAAATTTAACTTTTATTTTACCGTGCCAATAAATATGATCATCACTGTATATATATACATTTGAAAATTTTTTGGGGGGTACAGAAATTAATGATGGCCACAACATCAAAATGATGATTTAAAATATAAAAAATGAAAATAAAGTTTAACTAACCAGGTTTCGTTCCTCACTCAACAGAGCTAAATCGAGGAAAATACGATTTTAAAAAATTCATGAATATGGTGGGGGAGAGGGAAAAAAGCGAAAAATAAATGGAGGAAAAATGACATAGAAACTAAATTAAGTCCTAAAAGATTTGCTTTTTCTTGCAAAGAGAAGGTCTCAAAGACTTAATAAAAAATAGTTTCTAAAATTTTTAAATGAAAGGGCGAGTACGACTTACTCAAGATCGTAAACATGTCAGCACTGAAATTCGTGGCACACGCCTGGTTATAAGGTGATCGCAAATCGCAGAATCATACGTCTGAGGGTGAAAAATTTGCATAACGAGTCTTTGATGGTACATGTTGTTCAAACGGAAATCCAATCTTTGCGATGTTCGCCCAACATAGTGCGCACTGCAACTACATTTAAATAAATAATAGAATTGTTATGGTGTGGGATATATATATATATATATATATATATATATATATATATATATATATATATATATCAGTATGTG
The DNA here is from genome assembly GCF_053919585.1 of Euprymna scolopes. Taxonomy (NCBI): domain Eukaryota; kingdom Metazoa; phylum Mollusca; class Cephalopoda; order Sepiida; family Sepiolidae; genus Euprymna; species Euprymna scolopes. Next base: position 69,255,168 of record NC_136503.1, on the reverse strand, counting down.
TATTTCGTAGCACTCCAATCGAACTTACTAGGATAATCCCATCATGGGGAAGAAAGAGGTTTTTATAGGTTACATCGCTCACTCATACTAACGGGGGCGGGACTTATTGAGGGTCACTTATAATAGGGAACCTAAATCAGTGTTCATACGTTTCCGTCAATAAAGATTCCCACTCTTTCCCCTCATGTCCGTTTGGGGGGGGTGCTTTAGTTTTGATACTCCAAAATGTTTGAAGTTATCTTTTTACACGCACACACACTTTTCATAGCACTTTACCCTTTCTACATCAAATTCCATTTTTTGAAGACTCTTTATTTATAGTGAACGAAGGGTGCTTCTGCTAGAATTGTGTGTGTGTGTGTGTGTGTGTGTGTGTAAAAACGAGGAAGCAACTCTCTAGAATCAGAACAAAAATCTAAATTGCTTCAGTATAGAAAATTGTTTCAATTCATTGACCGCGGACAGAAAAGATAAAGTTTAATATCAGAACTGATATTACACTTTGATCCTGGCTAAAAGGTCCGAATTCCACGTGGTAGGTTTGCTTTGGAAATAGCATTCTTTTGTTCAAATAAGCTGGTCTATCATAAGTTTCAATTCAATTCTATATATATATATATATATATATATATATATATATATTCAATTCTATATATATATATATATTCAATTCTATATATATATACATATATATATTCAATTCTATATATATATATATATATAAATACTCAATTCTATATATATATATTCAATTCTCTCTCTCTCTATATATATATATATTCAATTCTATATATACATATATATTCAATTCTATATATATATATATATTCAATTCTCTCTCTCTCTATATATATATTCAATTCTATATATATATATATTCAATCATATATATATATTAAATTATATATATTAAATTATATATATATATATTAAATTATATATATATATATATAGTAAATTCTATATATATATTAAATTCTCTCTATATATATATTAAATTCTCTCTCTATATATATATTAAATTCTATATATATATATATATATTAAATTCTACATATATATATGTATATTAAATTCTATGTATATATATATATTAAATTCTATATATATATTAAATTCTATGTATATATATATATTAAATTCTATATATATATATTAAATTCTATGTATATATATATATATTAAATTCTATGTATATATATATGTATATATCAAATTCTATATATATATCTATTCAGATCTCTCTCTATATATTCAATTCTATATATATATATATATATATATATATATATATATATATATTCAATTCTATATATATCTATTCAGATCTCTATATATATATATTTAATTCTATATATATATATGCAATGCTATATATATATATATATATATATATAACTGTACATATGCATATATTCAATTGTATATATATATATATATATGTATTCAATGGTATATATATATTCAGTTGTACATATACATATATTCCATGGTATATATATTTTTTTTCAATTTTACATATACATATATTCAATGGTATATGTATATATTCCATTGTACATATATTCAATTGTATATGTATATTTTCAATTATACATATACATATATTCAATGGTATATATTGTTAGAAATTTCAGAATGCAAGGGCGATAACCGCGTGATCGTTCCAATCACGCGATTATTTCGACCAATGGTATTGCGTTGTTCAGTTGCTTCGGAAGATTCAGAAGTGGCGGGAATATTATGTTTCAAAAAACAGATTTCAATTTGATGTCGAGCAAAGCCGACACGCGTAATCTCGCTCCATGCCTAATGAACTAAGGCAGGGTTCTACCACATTTATTTCTCCGCTCATTTAAATGCGGATACTAGCCGGAGGCTAAAATGTTCTACGGAATAATTACTTCATTATCACTGCCCGCAAGGGGGCATATTATTTTATGAACATCGATCGCAATGTGCGTTGTTCGTATCGACAGTCTGGAAGGATTTCGAACCCTCAACCATTTCTACGAGCGGCCGATTCTACTAGCATCTTCAACAAAAAGAAAACTACCCTCGCCTTTCAAGGCATGAACTACCCGCCATTTGGCAGGAGCTGAAGAGGGCACTCTTTTGCAATATGGACTCCTTTTTTACCCTTTTGTAAATAAAATTATTCTTGGATTTAAGGTGAGCCTTTGTTGCTTTTCTGTGCCTCTTTCACTCTGCCAAAGGCAAAAACGAGTAAGAGAATTTCTTACAATATATATATATATATATATATATATATATATATATATATATTTAATTGTACATAGGCCCTGTCGGTGTGGCGTTAGAATACGCCGACTGCCCCCCTGCAGAGGGTAAAAGTCCCTCAATGGGGGTCCTGGATATGACCTTAAACTATATCCAGTGTTGAGGCCGCAGCTTGTGGGCTTTGGAGAGTATGGAGCCACCCTTTAATTACCATTGCTCCCAGGTCCACTCTAATTGTACTATAGTATATATTTGCTAGTACTATATAAATATATTTTCAATAGTACTGTATTAATATATATTCAATAGTACTATACATATTTTTTTTTACATAAGCAGTTATATGTCGCTATGCATTCATTAACACATTTTGGTCAGTCAGTTATAAGTAACTATAGACGTCTTTGTTTGATATTGTTTATATACAAGTAATGTCTCTGATACATTTTCATTGTATATGCAATATCGTCTGCAGGTGTCTTTGTTACGAGGAGCCTTCAATAAGTTTCCAGTACAAGCATATAAAAATGTTGTAGACTCTTGGACATTCAGTATGTTATTGCTATACATCTTATGAGCCCATTGACTAATTGTTTTGATTTCAGGTTCAAATGTACAGCTACAACAGGAATGTGAATACACGCTACTAAAACCTGATTGTCACAGCTGGCGAATTTACAAAATTCAATCTTGACGCGTGGACACTGTAGAAGAACGATATTCTATAAAATTCTGTTTTAAACTTGGAAAACGTGCCAAACGTGAAATTCTACTATTTTTTTTAGCGCTATAAATGAGCTCTATTTTAGCATTCTCCAGCACACGTGACTTCTCCTTACTGCTATAATGTCACCCACGTCTCTAACGTGATCTTCTTCTCTAAGTGCTCTCTCTCTCCCTTTTACTTTACGGTGACGTCATTATCATTTCGTATGCATTTGCATACACGCGTCCGCCCTCTGTTACTATTGCTATTCTTTTGAGGAATTTGGATCATTTAGCTTTTGGGGGAAGCATTATAGTTAATTTTGTATTGTTATACATTATCTTTCCTACAAAAAAAAAAAAAAAAGAAAAGAAAAGCCAAACGCAATGCTCATATCCCTAACACAAAACACCCCCTTTAAAGATATCCATTTCAGGGATTTGGATTTTTTTTGGGGGGAGGGGGTGTTTTAATATTCCGTGACAACTGAATACGCATGACGCAGATGAAAAAGCTAGCATATCTAAAGAATTTCGAATTTTTTATTTTATCTATAAAAAAAAAAGATCGGTTATTCCTTTTGTTTCTTTCTTTTTGGTGGTCTTTAAGTATTACTAAAAAAAAAAAATTCAACAACTCAGATTAGCAATTAAATCGCTTCTTTCTGACAACCAAGAAGCTTTTAAACGAGAAATTCCTTTCTTCTTTATTTTAATATTTTTCTTGCAATTTCAATGACGAAAATAAAATAAAACTGGGTCTCAGTGGAAATTTAAAAAAGAAGAGATTATTTCTTTAATAACCAAACAGAACATGATCTCATTATCTTTGCATTATTTATTTTCTATCAGGTAAAAATACCATTTGATAATTGGGCACGAGGCCATCAAAAGTGTGGGATGTTGGTCGCTCTCTCTCTCTACCGCACTTTTACCTATAATAATTGCCGTTGTAACGTAGTCCGGGAACCAACACACGTTGCAGTTTCAGTCGCAAACGAGACCAAGAATAGAAAAGGACTTCATCTCTTTTTTCTTTTCAACAACGCCACATATCTCCTCATAATTACGGTCGTAACGATATCCACACCTCTCGCGTGATATTGAACGTTATTCATGTCACTAACCCGATCTCCTTTTTAAAGTCCTTATTTTTCCCTACAGGTGACGTCATTTCGCATGTATATACATACGCGCGTCCGCAATACCACAATACCATATTTACACTAGGAACCACACACACACACACACACACACACACACACACACACACACACACGCACACATTTAGTGAAAAGGTCGCTACTTTGAGGGATTCTCAGTTTTGGAAGGTTGTTTAGGGGTTTATAATTAAATGTGAGAAAACGTACCTAGTTCAAAACCGGCTTCGAAATCTAGTAGGTGATGCCCTTTTTCTTCCCTGCAGCCTCTTTCCCACAGAAGAGACGTTGCCAACATGTCTCCACTCTGTCGCCATTTTCATGGCAAGTGCTCGTCTGAACTCAAATCTATGGTTCCCGCTTGCCAAACTTTCACAAAAACCACTCGACTAGCTACAACCATTAGATATGCTTCTCCCCTCTCTCTATCTGTGCTCAAATGTAAGCGCAGATTCCATGAACAAAGCTTTTTATCCGGACTACTCGCCTTCGGAACACTGTTCCGCCGGCATGCTTCCTGGCTGAATACAACATGGTAGTTTTCAAATCTAATGTAAACAAGTTCAAAATAGGTCGTCCTCATAAATAAATAAATTCCACCCACTTTATATGATTACTTCACTAGCACCTTACATTCAACATTCATTAATCCTTATCCTCGGGCCTTTATTAGCGATGATCCCCAAGGAAAAAAAGGGTCCTGGATATGATCTTAAACTATATCCGATGGTGAGGCCCTACCTTGAGGGCTTTGGGGAGTGTGGAGCTACCCTTTAATTGCCATTGCTCCCAGGTCCACTCTGACCCGGACTGGTAGTACCTGTTAGGGTTCCAACAATGGATTAAATAGAAACCGACTTAAAAAAAACAAAAAAAACCCAAATATATTCTATTAAAAAATTGTTCTTCAAAATCACTGGATTCGGCATTAAATAACCTGAAAAGGGTTGATATGCCGTAAAACAAACACAACCAACCAACCAAATAAAAAAAAAAGAAAAAGAAACACATGTAAAATGATAAACTAAACAGAATAAAACGTTCTGAAGGCACACATATAGATATATATATATATATATATATACATATATATACATATATATATACATATATATATACATATATTCATAAAAGAGATACTCTACATATGTTTAAAATGGAAGTTTACAGCAGTGGGCAAAGCATAGAATGTCCTTCAATGTCTTTAGAATTCTTGCAAAAGCAAGGGAATTCTTTAGCTGAGGTATCGAAGAAGCCGGAGTCGATAGTTTAAGAGCCGTGCATTACTAGAGTCAGAAAATCGTAATCATTAAAAGATGTTAAGATATTAGAAAAGAAAGTTCAGTGAAAAGTTTTGAACGAATGAATTGGCTTTAAATAGGTAGACGTGAATGAAGGAATTCGGACAGCTTGTGTGTGCTTTGCCCTGTAAGCATGAATATTGCGTGTGACAGTGTATAATAAGCTGAGTTGAGAATTGCATGACTGTGTGTTCGCTAATGTTTGCGTGCAATTGTTGTGCGAGTGAAAAGATTCAGCGGGCTCAAGGCCCAATAGAGGGGTGCTGAGTGACGCCGCTCTAAACGTGCTATAGACTCGGGTTAACTGAGCTCCACTGGTTTATTGAAGAAAATCTGTCAGTTTTAAAGAATTGAGACAGCCCTCAGAAAAGGTAATTTCAAATAAATTCAGAAACACCTCTGATTAGTAACAAATATAATTAGTTGTTTATGTTACTTCATGTGCGCATGTGGATTTACAGAAATGAGTTCGAGCAATTTACTGGGCATCAAGGTTGTAACATCGGCGCTCTCACAAAAACACCCATATATATATATATATATATATATATATATATATATATATATATATATATATATATATATATTTATTGATCAGTTACATTCCAGTGACCACAAAAAAGCATAAGTCCATAATCATCATTTTATTTTATTTTTTTCTATATTGTATATCTATAATATTGTAAAATGATAAGATACACAAATGCTTACATTTTCTTACACGTGTTTCGTAACTATTACATTATAGAAAATATTGTTGTTGTAACATCCTACAGCCCATCAAAGACGAAAGGATATTACTAAAAAACAAAACAACAAAAAAACCCCCAACAACTCTGAGTTCCAAAGAGGAAATAAAATAAAAAATGAAATCATAAAAATGTGTTTTTCTTATTCAAATGTGCATGACGTTGTTTTATGTAACTGGTTTCAGGTTAAATTGTGAGGTCACATGCGCATTTCGAAACTAAAATATTTTTGCATTATTTATTCTAATTTACTTTTAAGTAGATGCTTCATATTCTTTTTCTAGATAATTTTACCCCCCCCGTATAATTGCGAACTATTATTGTTATTATAATTATCAAAGAGGAATGGCCGTACCATTGTTAAATTGCATACAATGAAAACGAAGTAATGTCATTCATCTTACTTCAACCCAGTATTCGTAGAAGTAGTAAGTTTCCGTTATATATATTAAATATATTATATTAAATATATATTATATATGTAAATTATATATATACGTGTATATAATATATATTATGTGTGTATATAATATATATTATATATGTATTATGTATGTGTATTATATGTATTATATATGTATATTATATATATATTATACATGTATTATATATGTATATTATATATTATACATGTATTATATATGTATATTATATATATTATACATGTATTATATATGTATATTATATATATTATACATGTATTATATATGTATATAATACATATACATGTATTATATATGTATATTATATATATTATACATGTAATATACATGTATATTATATATATAATACATGTATTATATATGTATATTATATATTATACATGTATTATATATATTATATATATTATACATGTATTATATATGTATATTATGTATTATATATGTATATTATATATTATACATGTATATTATATATTATACATGTATTATATTATATATTTTATATCAACATATTATATCATATATATATATTATATATTACATTATATATATTATATATATTACATTATATATATTATATATTACATGATATACATTATATATATTACATTATATATACTATATATAACTTTATATATATTATATATATTACATTAAATATATTACATTATATATACCATATATATTACATTATATATATATTATATGTATTACATTATATATATCATATAAATATATTACATTATATATATCATATATATTACATTATATATATCATATATATTACATTATATATATCATATATATATATATATTACATTATATATATCCTATGTATAATACATTATATATATATCATATATATCACATTATATATATTATATATATTACATTATATATATCATATATATAACATTATATATATTATATATATATTACATTATATATATTATATATATTACATTATATATATTATATATATATTACATTATATATATAATATATATTACATTATATATATTATATATATATTAAATTATATATAATATATATATATTACATTATATATATATTATATAGATATTAAATTATAGATATATTATATATGTATTAAATTATATATATATTATATATGTATTAAATTATATATATATTATATATATTACATTATATATATTACATTATATATAATATATATTACATTATAGGTATTATATATATTACATCATATATATTATATATACATATTATATCACATTATATATATATTATATATATTACATTATATATATATTATATATATTACATTATATATATTATATATATTACATTATATATATTATATATATTACATTATATATATTATATATATTACATTATATATATTATATATATTACATTATATATATTATATATATTACATTATATATATTATATATATTACATTATATATATTATATATATTACATAATATATATTATATATATTACATAATATATATTATATATATTACATTATATATATATAATATATATTACATTATATATATTATAAATATTACATTATATATATTATATATATTACATTATATATATATATTATATATATTACATTATACATATATAATATATTGCATTATACATATATATAATATATTACATTATACATAAATTATATATATTATCTTATATATAATATATATATTGCATTATATATATTATACATGTATTACATTATATATATATTTCATTATATATATTATATATTGTATTAGATATATTATATATATATATTGCATTATATATATTATATATATTACATTTTATATTTTTTTATATATATTCATTATATTACATTATATATATTACATTATATATATATTACATTATATATATTAAATATATTACATTATATATTATATATATATTACATTATAGATATATATCATACATATTACATTATATATATATTATATATTACATTATATATATTATATATATATTACATTATATATATATTATATATATATTACATTATATATTATATATATTACAGTATATATATTATATATATATTACATATATATATATTACATTATATATATTATGTATATATTACATATATATATTACATTATATACATTATACATATATTACATTATATATAAATTATATATATTGCATTATATATATTATATATATTACATTATATATATATATTATATATTACATCATATATATTATATACATATTACCTTATATGCATTGTATATATTACATCATATATATTATATACATATTACCTTATATATACATTATATATATTACATCATATATATATTATATATATTACATTATATATTATATATATTACATTATATATTATATATATTACATTATATATTATATATGATACATAATATATTGTATAGATATTACATTATACATTACATATATTACATTATATATATTATATATATTACATTGTAGACATTATATATATATATTGCATTATATATATTATATATATTTTGCATTATATATATTATATATATTACATTATATATATATTATATATTATATTATATATATATTTTTTATATATTACATTATATATATAATATATATATTACATTCCTTATATATATTACATTCTATATATTATATACATATGACATTCCATATATTATATACATATTACATTCCATATATTACATACATATTACATTCTATATATCATATCCATCTTACATTCTATATTTTATATATATATATTACATCCTATATATTATATATATATTACATTCTATATATTATATATTTATTACATTCTATATATTATATATTTATTACATTCTATATATTATATATTTATTACATTCTATATATTATATATGTGTATATATATATATATAGATATATATGTAAATTTATGAACATATATATGGCGATCAAGCAATTTTTCAAAACTTACGTATGTATCGAGCACTGTTAAAGTAATTACTGCAAATGACACTTTTGTATAGTAATTTTTTTTGGTGTGTTTACACAGTGATCACCACTTATCAAGGCGCGGAAGCCACTCAGGGATAAGGGTTATTGCAAGTACATTACGCTAGTGTGGAGATTTGATGAAATGTTTACTTAAGGGGAAGGTTCATTAGGAATTTGTTAACATTGGACTTGAACACATCCAAGTTGTAGTCAGGTGGGAAGCAGGCAGACGGAAGAGAGTTCCACAGGCGTGCAGTTCTAAGAAAGAAGCTTTGTTCATGGAATTTTAAATGAAGGGTATATACATATATATATATATATATATATATATATATATATATATATATATAAGTGGTTGGCAACCGATCGTTCTTAAACTTAAATTTCAAAGCTTTTATTTATTAATTAAATTTAGTGATGGGTGAAAATATTTGAAATAGCGAGGACATCAGTGATTTTTATTAATTTAAAAAACATTTTTGGGAATATCATGTGTTACTAGATATTCGCGAATGGAGCTGTTTCAGAAAGACAATATTGGAGCCAGTGAGAATCCAACGTACGAGTTAATGTTAAAAGTATATTAAAATGCATATATATACATATATATATAAAATATACAATATATATTATACATACAAATTTATATATATATGATATACACACATATATAATATACACATATATAATATAAACATATACATATATAGATATATATAATATTCGTATATATATAATATACATATGTATATACTATACATATGTATATAATATCAATATATATATAATATACATATTTATAATATGGATGTATATATAATACACATATATACAAAATATACATTTATATAATATATATATATAATATACATATATATACATATATATAATATACATATATATAATGTACATATATATGATATACATATATATATAATATACATATTGATATAATATACATATATATAATATGCATATATATATAATATACATATGCATAATACACATGTAAAATATACATATATATATATATTATACATATATATAGATAATATAAATATATATATATTATACTTATATAAATATATATATATTATACATATATAATATACATAAATATAATATCTATATAACATACATATATATAATACACATATATGTAATATACATATATAATACACATATATATATTATTCGTATATGATATACATATATATAATATAGATACATATATAATATACATATATAAAATACATATATAATATACATATATATGTATAATATACATGTATGTAATATGCATATATATTTTTATATATATATATATAAAATACACATATATATAATATACACATATATATATAATATACATATATATTTTTTTACACAGTGATCACCACTTATCAAGGCCCTGAATATACATCTATAATATACATATATAATATAAATATATATAATATACACATATATATAATATAATATATATAATACACATATATATAATATATAATACACATATGTATTATATATACATATATATATAATATACACACATATATAATATACGTATATAATATACATATATATAATATATACACACACATATATATATAATATACATATAATATACATATATATAATATACACACAAATATATATATAATATACATAATAATACATATAATATACATATATACGTATATATAATATACACATATATATAATATACATATATATTTAATATACATATATATATCATACCTAAATTTATAATATATATATATATATATAATATACTTATACATATATATATTATACATATATCATTTACATTATATACATAATATACATAGATATATAATATACATAGATATATAATATACGTATATATAATATACATATATGTATAATATACATATATATATAATATGCATATATATATATAATATACATATATATATATAATATACATATATATATATATACTATACATATATATATAATATACATATATATATATATATACTATACATATATATAATATACATAAATATATAATACACATACATATATATATAATAAACATACATATATATAATATACGTACATATATATAATATACATACATATATAATATACATACATATATAAAATATACATACATATATAAAATATACATAAATATATAAAATATACATACATATATATATAATATGCATACATATATAATATACATACATATATATAATATACATATATATATATATATATAATATACATATATATATAATATACATATATATAATATACATATATACAATATATATACATATATATAATATACATATATATACATATATATATAATATACATATATATACATATATATAATATACATATATATACATATATATATATAATATACATATATATATACTATACATGGTTTTTTAAATCAGAGTTTTGCTTCTCCTAGAAAGGTTGCTTTCACCACGGCTTACGGGAGCCCTCTCTTCCCCAATACACCTATACACACACAAATATACACGGTGCTAGTTGGCCGTTTACCCAGAAAAAGAGTTCATATATATACAATATATATATATACATATAAAATATATATACATACATAATATACATACATATATAATATACATGTATATAATATACATATATATATATATATAATATACATATATATAATATTAGTATATATAAAATACATATATATAATATACATATTATAATATACATGTTATAATATACATATATACAATATACATATTTTAATATACATATATACAATATACATATTTTTATATACATATATACAATATACATATTTTAATATACATATTATTATATACATATATATTAGGTTGTCCGGAAAATAATGGCCAATTTTAGAGAAAAAGGATTTATTAATCAAATAGGTGACACTAAACATTGAAATTAGTCAAAGTATGATCCTTGAACAGCCATGCATTTTTGCCATCTATCAACTAGATCATTTATGCCTCGTTCATAAAAATTCTTTGGCTTAGATGCTAAGAAATCTTTGAAAAAAGATTCAACCTCTGCATTAGATCTGAAAGTTTTGTTGCTTAAAAAAGCGGCTAAATGCTTGAAAAAATGGTAGTCCGTGGGTGAAAGATCTGGAGAATAAGGAGGATGTGGTAAAGTTTCGTATCCCAAGTCTGTGAGTTTCTGCAGTGTCATTCTCGCAACATGAGGCCGCGCATTATCGTGGAGCAGGATTGGACCACACCTATTCACTAATGCAGGTCTCAATTTTTGTAAATGATGATGCATTTCTTCGAGTTGATTGCAGTAAACCTCTGCCGTGATGCTCTGATTAGCATCCAGAAAGCTGTAATGAATAACACCAATTGCACACCACCAAACAGTCAGCATAATCTTCTGTAGGTGAAACTTTGGCTTTGGAAAATGTTTGGGTGGTTCATCACAATCAAGCCATTGATCTGATCGTTTCCGATTATCATAAAGGATCCACTTTTCGTCACAGGTGACTTTTCGGTCAAGAAATTGATCATTAATGTTTCGCAAAAAGAGCATCGAACACACTTCCAAATGTCGAGCTTGTTGATTTTCATTGAGCTCATGTGGGACCCATTTGTTGAGCTTTTTCACCTTGCCAATTTGCTTCAGATGGTCCGACACTGTTGAACTGCTGACACCAAGTTCCCGAGACATTTCCCTGACACTTTGCCGTGGGTTTTGTTCAACAATGGCTCTCAAATTTTCATTGTCAAGATTAGATGGCCGTCCTCTACCTTCTTCATCTTTAAGGCTCTCATCACCACTACGAAATTTCTGAAACCACCTTCGTACTGTTCTATCACTTGTGATACCTTCTCCCCATGCCCTATTGATATTTGCAGTTGTTTGAGAAGCATTGTTACCAAGCTTAAACTCATGCAGGAAAAATAATCGTAAGTCTTCTTTTCTCATATTCCAAATTATGGGCTCATTCGCTCATAAAACGTTTTGTGAAAGAAAAAAGTAAGAAATTATTAAAGAGCACATATAAATCAATAATCATGTTGATGTTTACCTGAAATATTATAAAAATCCTATGATAGAATCCAATTTCAAAACAGACTTCCTGAAATGGCCATTATTTTCCGGACAACCTAATACACTATACATATTATAATATACATATACAATATACATATATACACATCTATATATACACATATATATACACATATACATACATATATGTAATATACATATATATAATATACATATATATAATATACTTATATATAATATACATATATACACATATATATATACATATATATAATATACATATAATATACATACATAATATACATATAATATGCATACAATATACATACATAATATACATATAATATGCATACAATATACATATATAATATACATATATATATAATATACATATATTTATATAATATACATATATTTATATAATATACATATATATAATATACATATATATATATATATAATATACATATATATATATAATATACATATAATATACATATATATAATATGCATATATAATATATATAATATACATATATATATATTTATATATATGTAATATACATATATCTATAATATACGTATATATATTTATATATATAATATACGTATATATATTTATATATATATAATATACATATATATATATATATATATATATATATATATAATATACATATATAATATATATATATATTTATATATATATAATATACATACATATATAATATACATATATGTATTTATATATATTTTTTTATATGCATATATATATTTATACATGTATATATATATATATATATATATGTATATATATATATATGTCAAGTAAGTTATGAAAATATATATGCCAATATATACCAATTCTCACGAGAATTAAACACGGAATATTCTGTGTAGCTTAATTGCCATATATATTTGCATAACTTACTACCTAGCTCTACCTATGTATTGAGTACTGTTGATGTAAATAATGATAAATTTACGCATAACTTATATCCTCGTATAATTATTTATGTGATTAAATGAAGGGTAATGTACACAGCTAATTCTATATATGTCTTAATTAGCTTCCGTTTATGTCGCTCCTTTACACTTCTGCAATGTATTGCCTTCTATAAATTACGTTCATAAAATATAGGTTTTGTTTTACCTCATGTGATTATTATGGAAGTATTTATGCGAATAAAGCTTGAAATGTGTATTTTATTTGAGAATAAAATCATCGTTTAATCTGTTTATGTATTCACATTATAATCTTTGGATATTTCGAAGTATTTTATTGCAATGAAGAAACCGTGGAATTTCCACTGCGTCTTATTAGTTATTGTTGCTGCTGATTCTACTACTGCTGCTGCCGTTGCTGCTGCTGCCACTGTTTCCATTAATAACTATAAAAAAACTAAAAACAAAACAAAACCAAAAAAACTCGAGTTTGATCCTTTTGAAATCGCAAAGTGATTCTTTATTAAGATGGTTTCTTGGTTCAATATTGATAACAGATTTGATAAGTGCTAGAATTTTAGCATTTCGAGGAAGAACGACTTTGATGGGGAATAAAAAACTAATATTTGAGAGAGAGAGAAAGTGAGTGGAGAGAAGGGGAGAGAGAGGGGGGCGAAAGTGAGGGAGAGAGAGAAAACAAAAGAGAGAGAGAGAGAGAGATCGGGTAAAACAGAGAGACAGAGCGAAAGAAAGAGAGGAAGAAAGAGAGAGAAAGAAAGAGGTAGAAAGTGGGTGCGAAAGAGATAGATAAAGAGAGAGAGAGAGAGAGAGAGGGAGAGAGGGAGAGGGAAAAGACAAAGAAGGATAGAAAGAGGGGTGAAAACAAAAAGATAGAGAGAGAATGAGAGAGACCGAGCGAAGGGGCATGAGAGTAAAAGCCAGAGAGAGAGAGAGAGAGAGAGAGAGAGAGAGAAAGAGAGAGAGAAAGGGAGAGGGAGAACGCGCACGAAGATGAAATGTGCTTTAGTGCCATTGGCAAGACAAGAGGCAAGGCCATTAAAGATAAGAGGTGAAAAATGAGGTGGTGAAATGCAGACGAAAGGATGAGGAGGGAAGATGTGTGCGACAGAGAGAAAATAATTGCAGTTTCAGTTGTCGTAAAAACAAATACAAAAAAAAAAAAAAAAATTGGAGGATGCGAAATCCGCACTAATATGGAAACTATATTTCTATCTTTGACGCTATTTCCGAAATAAGGTAATATTTTCATTTACGCAGCTACACACGAAGGCAGCGGATGGCACAAGGTCCTTTTTCTTGCTGGAGGTCCAGCTCCTTATTGACACTGTCAGGTAAAAGAAAATAAATAATTCAGTCACTTCAGTACCAAAAAATCCTTTAGATAATAGTCATCAGAATTTGCACCCCTAACTTTTGTGTGTTTTAAGAGAGATACTTCCTAAAAGAAAAACCTTTCAGCACTGAGTCATATTTTTTAAAAATATGCAAAAGATCAGAAGGAATTAATGATTAGTGTTTTTTTTTTGTCTGACATTGTTTACACTTTTAGGACAGTTATTCTTATTTAGATCGTTACAATTCCCAGATTTTGTTTTCCGGCATATCAACCTTTTCCAGTTTATTGAATGCATAATCTTAATGAAGAATCCTGTTAATTTGATAAAAAATGTATAGTTCAAGTTCTTCATTTCTTTTTGTGCTTATATAACCATAAGAAATTTCCATGAAACGTATTTTACAAGTACTTCTCATTGAAAGAACACATTACCATGGAGCTTCTTTACTACAATACGAACGTCTTCAGGTACAATGTGGAAAAATATTTTTCGACCAGTCCTTTTAAGTAATCGAATTTTTTGGTGAAAGTGCGCTGGTTGACCACCAGAAAAATTATCTGTTGCTTATTAGGGTTTATTGAATTTCTATCAGGTGTATTAGAGTCTGTTACGAACGAACATCACTTTTAAAATTTCTGCTGACTAAAACTGTTTACAATATTAACACTTTCACTATCCCGATATTTACTTCAATAGTGTTCGCTGGCCGCCATCTTTTTCAAATTTCGTTTACGACTGCAAAAAGTAGTTACAGAACATGCTCGATAACAGTTAAGGGTCGGTTGTTTACTGCAAGCAACACTTGTGTTTTCAATTTTTCACCTGTAACATTTTCTTTCCAAGTTTTTTGCCCGAGTGTTTGTAGGTGTGTGTTGAGCTCCCCCTCAAGCTGTGGTAGGCAGGCAGAATGTATGTTTATATGTCTCACAAAAATTTTCAACAAAGGCGACAGATCTCGTAAAAATCCGCCGCCTTTGGCGAAAGTTTTGCGAGACATACATACATACATGCATGATGATTGCAACGTCTTTTCAGACGAGTGCCACTCCCTCAGACATTTAAAATCCATGAGCCAAAATGTCTGAGGGAGTATCTATACAAATATGATGTCACAGAGTCTTAGCTTTGTACGACAGCTAAGTCTCTCTCTCGGTTCCAAATGTTGAGATCCAGCAACAAGCAAGAGCAAGATAGCCAGCAACAAGTTAAACTGCAGACCAGCTTAATGCGGGTACTGGTCTTCCGCTTTATGGTTTTTTAAATCAGAGATTTGCTTCTCCTAGAAAGGTTGCTTTCACCACGGCTTACAGGAGCCCTCTCTAACCCAATACACATATATACACACACACACACAAATATACATACATACATACATACATACATACATACATACATACATTTAAACAGACAGGTGAGATTTATATTATAGAAGTCTATTTTCTTTCCAACTTAATACAAAAACGCACACACACATTTTACTATCATTACAAATGTAATTTTTCTAAGTTTTTACCCAAAATTACCATTTTTTTATAACTTTTCTACAAAATAATTCCCCCCTCCCTAAAACTCCACATTTTCATGAACACTTACTTGGTTTTGCATAAAAAAATTCTTTTTGCACAAGCTTTGAGTATTTATCTTCACGAAGTTTTCTTCGCGAATACTTGTAAAAACATATGAATAACACGACTGTGGATTTATGCGACAGTTGTACCAACTATGTGGCAAGAAAATATGGCGTCTATTAAAAAACAAAACAAAACAAACTATTACAGAAAACGTCGTGATAATTAAAGTGTTAATATTGCAAAAAGTTCTTGCCAGCGAGAATTTTAAATGTGATATTCGTTCACAACAGTCCCGAACCCATCCGATACAAACTCAATAAACCCTAATAAACATTTTTTAAAGATAATTTTTCAGGTGTTCAACCAGCGCACTCTCAAGGATTTTTTTTTTTTTATCATTTACGTATTCCATCATTTTCAATCTTCTTATCGCATCTTCCATCATACGTGAAAATTTCGTTAACTTTTATCCTCGAGTGGCTTTAATCTATATATAGTCATCCGGATAGAGTCCCGTTTTTCTGTATCACAGCAACTACCTCAAGCTAGGTTTGAAACACAACCACCTAGACGACGGTCGGCGCTCCTGGCCGTTACGTTAATCGGCTGCTTCTAAAATCGGTGTGAATTAACAATGTCCAAGCTCTATGATATATAGGAAGAGTGACCCGACGTTGCCCGGGATTGAATGATGATCAACGAATGTTTCACACTCTTATATTTTTATTGTCATCGAAATCGGTCAAATCGCCAATTTTTCAATTAAATACGTTAATTACCTGCTCTAGCTTGGGACCCATCGCGGTGCACCAAAAGGAAACGGTAACTGACTCCCTGCAGTGACTTAGTCCACAATACATTTTAATTCTACATTGCACTGTAGAAACATACTGCTGATTTTACAAAATTATTTTTTATATATAACAGCTTTAAGTATGGTTCAATTGTACACCCTGTTATCGGAAAGTGAGAAAAAAAAAGAAGTTTTGTGGTATCGAAATAGGAAAATTACATGTATTTTTTTCCGATGCCGAAAATGATTCTTTTAGCTGTCTTTTTGTTTGCTTTTGTTGAAAACTTACTTTTCTATTGTTCATGCTAACGATGAAGTATTTATAAGTATTTTAAACTACCAGTGACGCCAACATTTATACATCTCCCACCATTAATGTGATTTTACGTTTGCGAAAATATATGCACATCGGTTTTATGGTAATCCGATATAAAAAAAAAAACTTTATAAAAAAATATTTAGAAATTAAAAAAAAAAAAAAAAATGAAACCGAAATCAGTGATTGTATCGGCATCGGAAATTTAGAACATAATCAATAATTATATCAAAATTAGGAAAAATAATGTATCGTCCCATCACCACACACACACACACACACACACACACACACACACACACACACACACACACATATATATATAACATAGTTTTATGCAATTAAACTACTTGTTATATTGATAACAAAAAAATAACATATAGGTCACTCTTAAATAGCTCAATAGTGCGGTATCAGAGCTCGAACATTTTTTCTTGAACCTACCACATTGAAAGGAATAGACACATAAGTATTTTCAAAATGTTGGTCTTTTATTAGTAACATCTTGCGTACAGTTGCTTCGGTCGCTATTTGTGCATATATTATGGGATCGTAGTACCGAAGCCTTTATCAGGCATTCACCTTTTAGTGGGCATTCTACTTGTTTCTACGATTACATTTTCTCTCCATTTAAAGTTCTACTGGTTTATAATAATCTGCTTTAGTTTCCCAATTCTGGATTTCTTTGAAAACATTATTGTATTTTTAATGTAGTTTCAATAGTAAAGCAATACACCCTACTTGTATTTTTATCAAGTAGTTTACTTAGTGTCGCATTGCTTTAAAATTATTATCAATAATTTAGAAAAGTCTGGTTGGAATTACGCAACGCTTGTCCCACAATTACCCGCGCAGCTATCCTTACACGGGTGTTCATTATCTTCTGAGACGAAATAGAGGCATCGATATAAACACAAATACACACAGATATATCTATATAATTATTTAAAAAAAATATTTTTTATTACATTTTCACCCTAAACAAGGCACATTGCCACTTTGTTGTAGGGGGCTACTATCAGCGACAAAGGCATCAGGGGTACTGTGTAGGAAGATGGGCATCAAAATGTCGGTTCACGTTGCACTTGAACTTCTGCATGTCAGTACAGTTGGGGAAGCAGGGACCCGGAAGGGAATTCCAAAGTCTAGCTGTTTGGGGAAGAAACTACTGGAGTAGAAGGCTCTCTTACATCTAGGGATCTCTACTGTTAGGGTGAGATTCAGCTACTTGTCGGGTTTGTCGGGGGTATTTACGTCGGGGGTGGGGCACAAGTGCTTGCAGTTCGTCAGAGCATTCACCGTTAAAGTATTTGTAGAACAGGTAGAGGGATGCAACATTTCGTTGATGGGACAGAGGCTGAAGTTTAGATGACAGTTAAGGACCTATCAGATTGGCGACTCTCTTTTGAACCTTGTTTAGAAGCAAGAGACTAGTGGCAGATGCACCAGCCCAAATATGGCAACAATACTCCATACATGGACGAATGGTGGCCTTATAGAGGTATAGGATACTTTCGGGCGTTAGTGTCTTTCTAGCATGGTAGAGAGAACCTACCTTACTATAATTGTTATTAAATACTTACAATATATATATATATATTTTACATAGGCGTCACCACTTATCAAGGCCGATAGGCCACTCAAGGATAAGGGTTAAAGAGTGTAGAGTAGTACAAAAGGACAATATAGTAATCGATAGTAATGGAAGTTCGGTAAATTTATTAACTTAAGTGGAACGGCTCATCAGAAACTTGTTCACGTTGGACTTGAAGACAACCATATTATAGACAGCAGCTATATATATATATAATTATATATATATATATATATATATATATATATATAATTATTTACTATAATAATTATTTAATACCTACAGACACTAATGTTTCATCCTTTAGGGAATCATCAGTGCCGGGTGTCAAGATTAACATCGGTCGATAGATTCGGACCCGGAATCAGAAGCCATCTCTGACTTCTATTACCTAATCCATTCGGCCACCATTAACCGCGAGAAATACTGCTGAAATTTAAACATTTATTTTTTGTAAATGTTTTTAACATATGACAGAGTGATCTAGTCATTATATTCTATTTTTATATTTTCTTTATCGAATGATGAATGTTGTAATTTCTAATATACATTGCATTCATTTTTATAAAAATTAAATTCTCCAATGTATACCAAAGCTCTATCCTATATATTGAGAATATTCATCTGGTTATGGTCTTCCTATAAAGAATAATTTTAATATTAATGTTTATATTCGCTTTGATATTCTGAAATCATTCATTTTGTACAATTCCATTCCTGAACTATATATATATATATATATATATATATATATATATATATATATATATATATATATATACTAGCATGGGTGCCCGGAGTTGCCCGGGTGTGAAGTGTATGCTGAGCAAAAAAAACAAAAAACAAACAAACAAAAAACGGTAAATTTTTAAAACTTTGACCTCTATTACGACCACTTAAAATTTATTGTTTCAGGCTCAAATTAAATTATTAAGTTTGATCCATGTCCAATGAACCTATATCTAAAATCTCAAGTGTTTAAACCCAAAATTGTCGGAGGAGTTTAGTAGAGTTTTCAAAGGTCAAATCGTTAAACTTTGGCCCCTTAATCGCAAAAATTCTGGCCGAAAACCGATCACACAGATTTTTCCAAATCTCAGTACCCTGTATATTAAATTTCGAGTCTGTAGACTTAAAATTGACAGAATTATTTCGGAGGGAAATATACACATATATACACACACATACACTTTCACTTTATATATATATATGAGAGAGAGAGAGAGAGAGAGAGAGAGAGAGAGAGAGAGAGAGAGGGATAGACAGATATATAGATAGATTTGTTTAACAAAAATATATATGTATACATAAATATATATGGACACAATTTTGTGTTTACTATAAACTTTTTTCGCAAATATTATGCAAGTATAAATCATGTAGAATATCTGCATTAATAGAATTACACTTAATAGTTAACTAAATATGATTATCCCATTAAAAAACCGAAGCAACTAATAGGGAATTAATTGAAATAAATGTTAAAAGAATATGCAAATTAGCTAGATCGTTTGCTACTGAATGCAATTCCACAACCAAGATATAAGAGAATTGTATTTTCTTTTGAAATAAATAGAAAAGAGGGTTTTAATATGAATATCGATACACACAAAAGAAAACAGAATTTATAGGAGTATATATATATATATATATATATATATATATATATATATATATATATATACACTAGCATGGTGACACGACGTTGCCCCTGATGAATGATGATCAGCGAATATTACAAACTCCCATATTTCTATTGACATCAAAATCGATAGAAATCGCCCATTTTTTTTTACATTTTTCAATCAAATCGAGTGATTGCCTGCTTTTATTGAGACCGTCACGATGCATCTGAAGAAAGCTTCACATACCTCTAGCAGTGACTAAGTTCACAGTATATTTTAGTCTACATTGCACTATTAGAGAACCTTCTGCTGGTTTTATAAAATTATTTTTTATGTATAACTAGCGAGGGTACCCGGCGTTGCCCGGGTGTTTAGACGTGTGTGTGTGTTGGGCGGGGTTGGGGGGAATCTAAACAAAAGAATAAGCGAAGTACCAACCATGTTTAAATATTATATATATATATATATATATATATATATATATATATAAACAATGTTAAAACTTCTTTAAAAAAATCGTTGCCCGGGTGTTTGTATGGGGGGGGGGGTTAAAAAACCAGTTTTGGTAAATAGTTAGGATCGAACCCGAAGCCTTGAAGCGGTAGTGGAAAATAAAGTGTGCAAAAAACCTGACACGTTACCCGCTCGGTCAGCAATAAAGAGTAACTGAAACACGTTTGAATTTATTTAAAAGTATATAAACAGAATTGACATGTGCCCGCAATAAAAGTTAACTCTACTCCTTCTTTTTGACCTCATTAATGAGGTCAAATAGAAGTAGCGGAGTTAACTTATACTGCGGGGCAGCTTTTGGGTTTGTTTACCCAACTTTGGCTGGTTGTTTCCCCAAGATGTAGGGGAGGGGGAAACCAGCTGCCCATAAAAAGAGGAATGTCCAAATTGAATAGCAATTGTCTGATATAAGGAGTTTGGCCCCACATTGATCAAAACTGATTGCTTCTGGACGTTCCCTGGTGCGATTGCCGGGAACAGTGCCTTAGCTTTGAATTAGTTTCGGTTTTATACTAAAAAGCTGAACAAACACAAGACGGGCTAAAATAGCAATAATTTTGTAAAAATCGACATAAATAAATCTAAACGCAACGCGCGTTCGCAAATCGTACATATTATGATTTAGGGGGTCTATAAACACTTCTAAGCGATAGTAACGACCCTGGGACCGTCGGCGAAAAAAGCCTTTTGGAGACATACAAAAATGCGCGTGCCGCATTTGCCTTTTATATATAGAGAGACTAGCGAGGGGTACCCGGCGTTGTCCGGGTGTTTTTCGGTGTGTGTGGTCGGACGGGGAGGGGTGTTAATGAAAACCTAAGAATAAGTGAAGTAAAAAAAAAAACCCAGAAAAACGAACGTTACGTGAAAAATTACTTAAATAACAGTGGTTCAATATTTAAAATTGAAAAATCGGAAAAAAGGACATATCACACCACGATTCGAACCCAAAAGGTTTACATAATGAATCAACGCTCTAACTAACTGACCTAACACGATGTACATGAAATTTAGTCAGTTCTTCAACTATTTAAACTAAATCAGGTCATAACGTCATCTGACACACGCGTAGAACCGGTCGTCGTCATGAGAGGACGGTTTTTGTTGACCCCCCCCCCTGTAGAAAATTGTTGATTTCGGGGTGAAAATTAACGTTTTTGGCCAATTTTTCGATATTTTTTGGACGAAATATGGAGTTTCAATACGATACCAAGTTTGTTAATTTTTGTTCTGTCGGTCGAATGTTTTTAGCGGACACACAGACACACATACATACAAACATACATACACACATTTTCGCTTATATATATATATATATATATATATATATATATATATATACAGATGGCTTGAATTAAAGTTTTAAATACAAAAGTCAAGTCTCATGCTTCAATTGTGCTCTAGTCAGAAACATTCATTTCGAACGCGCTCTTGTCATATCAAAGCACCTACTGCTAATTTTATATGCTTGGCATTACTGGTTGTGCAGTGATAATGGTTTCGATTTAAGTTTAAAATGAAAAAAGTCAAATATTGTGAAATTGTGCTTTAAACAAGAAAAATCATTTCAAACGCGCTCCTGTCATATCAAAGAACCTATGGTTTATTTTATTTGTTGGGCATTTCAGCTTGTATGATATGGTGGTAAAACTTCTCAAATACACTTGTGATGCTAGGCTGTTTCTTCTTTCATCGGATTATTTCGATTATCGATACTTATTGAAGACGTAGAAAAATTATCTAAGAACACTGCCAGGCATATAAAGTACCTTCGTGTGAAATTTCATCAAAATCAACCCAGCCGTTTTCGAATCCACAGAGAACGCAGAAAAATACACACAAAGTACTTTTTATATAAGAGTAGAGATAACAGAAGGAAATAGTATTAGGTTGGTGCAAAAATAATGTCGGGTTTTTACGTTCAACTTTAAAAGATCATAACTTCTTTCGTAATAAACTTTATTAATCAAAATAAGAACCATTAGAATTGACATATTTTTGCCAACAAGAAACAAGTTTATTTATTCCATTAGCATAGAAATCCGGAGTTCTGGAAGCGATTAAGTCATTGAAAGCCGATTCGGTATCATCTCGGCTTTTGAAACATTTTTCGCGCGCAGGAAGTTGTCGAGATGCTTGAAAAAGTGATAATCGGTGAGTGAGATGTCTGGTGAATATGGCAGATGAGGCAGAGTCGCGTAGGATCAATTCGTTTAGCTTCTGCAGGGGCAGTTAAGCAATATGCGGACGAGCGTTGTCAGAGAAGAGAATTGGCCCTTTCATATTGACCAATCTCGGGCACATACGTTGGAAATTCTGATGCATTTCGTCAATTTGTCAGCAGTACTTCTCTGCTGTAATCGTTTCGCCCGGAATCAAGCAGCTGTGACGGATGAGACCGACCGCAGACATCCAAACAGTCACCATAACCTTTTGGGGGCAATTTCGGCTTCGGGAAGTGTTGTGAAGCTTCTTCGGGATCCAACCACTGTGCTGAACGTCGCCTGTTGTCGTAGAGGATCCACTTCTCATCACAATCCGCTCGAGAAATGGGTCGTTTTTGTTGTCCAGAAGGAGCGTAGAAGACACCTCAAAACGACAATGTTTTGAATTATCGTTCAAGTCATGCGGCATTCATTTATCTAACTTTTTTGACTTCCCTATTTGCTTTAAATAGCGAACGACTGTTGAGTGGTCGACCTCGAGTTCAACAGCAACTTCTCCTGCAGTTTCGCGAAGATCGGCTTCAATTAAGGTTTTCAAATGTTTATTATCAACCGCAGTCGGCCGCTACCTTTTTCATCTTCGAGGCCCTCGTCACCATTGTGAAATTTCTTGAACCACCATTGTGCCATACATTCGTTAGTTGTCCTCGGACCAAACACATCATTGATATCACGAGCTATCTCGGCAGCTTTTCGGCCTACTTTGAACTGGAACAAGAAAATCGTGCGGATTTGAATTTTGTCCATGCTGTCGAAAATCCTGCAAAAAAAAAATGAGTGAAGAGATTAAGAACGGTAATGAATAACACGATTCGATTGAGCAAAAAAAACAAAACAAAAAAAAAACAAAACAAAAAATAACGCGTTTCAAAATAATAGATAACATAGCTCTATATGTATCAATGAATTAATTCAGAAATCGTATATAAAAGCAACTTATGTGAGGAAACGATTTTGTTTTTGCACCAACCTATATGTAATTATTTAGCTTATCGCAATAGTAAATCCTTGTAATCTACCAACTTCAGTTCCTACAAAACTTAGGTTGGATTGCGTGAAAAAGATAAACAGGTTTTTGTTTGAGTAAATCTGTTTTAAATTTGAAATTAACATACCTGGCGGAGAGGAGAAGAAAGATGAGGAAGGAAAGCAGAAAGGAAAGGCAGCGTCTTAGCCGTCAATTGACAGAAAATAAATTTTATTTAGGAAGAACGATTTTTTTTTTTCCCAAAGGAAATTTCATCTCGAAAAGATTTTGGAAGATTTGGGAATAAAAAATAAAATAAAAATAAATAAATAAAATAAAATAAATTAATTTAGAAAATTTCGAAGCTAAACAAAGTTTCCACGCTTGCTGATAAGGAGAGGAATGACAGCAAAGAAACATGACAGTTCTAAAATTATCTCTTAAGGAAAAAAAAATGTCGTGCAAATGGAATTTGGGGAAAAATGGTTGCAGGGCAGAATGGGACTCGCGGCAGGAGAAAACCAGGATGACAACGAGATTACAAAATGGTAACAAAACAATTTTAGACAGATAAGGATGTTCTCTCTCTCACACACACACACACACAACACACACACATTAATAAATACGTCGCATATATAGATATGTAGATATAAATAAATAAAAAGTAAAATCGAAAACATACGTCTACAAGACGTACAATATCTCCCTTTCTCTCTCTCTCTCCCCCATACATATAAAAATATATATGTAACAGAGCACGTACGGGAACTGTATGCAAATGACCGAACCGTGTGCGAGGTGACGTCACGGTAAGGAAAAAGTAAAAAGATTATAAAAAGAAACACTTGTGCACATAAGGATTATCACGTTAGAGACTTATATAGACGTGTTACACAGGGGACCCGAGAGTAACAAGAAAAGAATCGTGCTAAACGTAAGCGTACTAAGACGGATTACCACATGCCTAACAAGGCTCTGCCTTGTTAAGCACATTACAGTACGAGAAAATTTTTGAACAAGAGACAAGGCATTATTCTGAAAGTATCGATAAATAACTGTCTGACTTCTCAAGTATTTTATAATAGTACACCGGAGAGTAGATACTTAATTTTAAGGTCAGAAAAAGAATAAAATAAAAATTGTCCCTACCGAAGTTTAAATGAGAGAAAATAAAAGCATGAGATAAATAGATGGATCAGAGGCCGTGCCCTTGCTTATCCCCCTAGACCAACCCTCTACCCCTATTCTAAGACAAGATTCTATTTTTCTAAATGATATAAGAAAAATATTTTGTATCTGGAGTTGAGTTTCCGAGGGAAATTCTTGGGCTGAAGACGTAGTCTCCCAGATAACGGAAGATTACAGAAACATGTATGCACATATGTAGCCATCAATGTTTGTATAAATAAATAAATATATACCTGCTCTGTTAACTCATTGAGCACTTTTTAGTAAACACATTGTTTCGGTGGATGTACTTGTAAGAAACTAAGCAACACTGCCATATATATATATATATATATATATATATATATATATATATATATATATATATATATATAAAATAACCCCATTTTATATGAGTTAAGAAATTCCAACGAGAGAAAGATGTATACTTAAATGAATGCGGGGGGTCACCAACAATGTGTATTTTTTTAACATTATTTTATTATTCCGTGTTTTGGTTTTTCATTGAAAATTATGTTTAGATCATTGTAATAATGTTTTTAAATCATTGAAATCATTTTTAGCGCATGTCAGACGTTCTGTGAAGCGTCCTCTTCAGAAAGTATTTAAAATGTAAGATATTTAGAGTATACTTAAGATGTGTTTAAAATGTAAAAGAGCATTTTCGTAGTTCATTTGAAATGTTTCCGAGCGGTGGAAACATGTGTAAATGATTCTACTTTTCATTTGTATGTTCAATTTTTATTACCGGTTCGTTGGGGTGGACTGTGGTCACTGCTGTTTTATGTTTCTTTCTCTCTCTTCTTGTATTTCTACTTATCTTTCTTTGTTTTTTTTTCCTTATATATATATATATATATATATAGTAATTTATCAAATATATATGGCGATTAAGCTACACTGAATATTCGGCGTTTCATCCACTCTAGGATTCGTCAGGCTTATGCGCATAAGCCTGACGAATCCTAGATTGGATGAAACGCCGAATATTCAGTGTAGCTTAATCGCCATATATATTTGATAAATTACTAACTAGCTCTACCTACGTATTGAGCACTTTTGAAGTAAATACTTAAAGTTTACGCATAAATCTATACTTTCGTATATTAATTTATGTGAGTAAATGAAGTAGTTATATATATATATATATATATATATATATATATATATATATATATATACGACATAATCTCGTTGAAACACTGATGCTCGTTAGATCACGGAAGTTTAGTAACGACGAGCCTTGCCAGTACCAGGTGTTTTGACCATTAGAGAAAATTAGGCGCTGATGTAGAAATTTACTGGTTAGTATCTGAAGCCGCGTTTACAATCTTCTTCCATCCAGAAGGAAAACTTCAATTCAAAATCCAAAGCTTACTGTCTGCTCTTATTTGTGACAATAATTTACACCGACCTTTGCGAGAAAGTGGACGAGGGCTCGAATATCGGGAGTTATCAGTGGTTCCAAAAATTTGGAAATAGTTGTACACAAAATTTTCTCACTATAAGCAAATAATTTTGGGTGGATTTCGGACAACATAATTGTCTGAACTTCATATGTTAGGATTCAGCAGAAGCTTCCGTTATATATATATATATATATATATATATATATATATATATATATATATATTTATATATATATATATATATATATATATATATATATATATATATATATGCATTCTTTACATAGTAGTCACCACTTATCAACAATTACACTATGGTCGTCTTCAAGTCCAATGTAAACAAGTTCTTGATGAGCTGTTTCCCTTAAGTAATTCAATTTACCAAATTTACACTTCTAACGTCCTCATATTCAGATTGCATTTTTGAAATTTACCAGCTGTGATAATCAGGCTTTAGTAGTATATATTTCAATACCATTTGAACCTGAAATCATAAAATTTAGTCAGTCACCTCATGAGATGTATACCAATAACATACTGATTTTTAAGATTCTACAACAATTTTAAATGACTGTACGAAAAATTTCTGGAAACTTATTTAAGGCACCTCGTAATATCAGATTTGGTTATCTTCCTAACATTAAGTAATATATTGTGGACCATATATTCAAAGAAGAACACATGCTGGTCTAGACCCCCCCCCTGAAGCTACCCCTGAGTATATAATGCTAAGAACTTGTTGAAATAGTAGGGCTTACGAGTTTAAATGATGTGAACGAAGCCAATTCAAGGTTAGTTCTGTCCAGCAACAAGCAAAGAAGAATGTCAACTTCTAATAACGTAAAAATGTTATTATTATTATTATTATTATTATTATTATTATTATTATTCATATCTGATACGTAATCCCATGCGTATCACAATACAATTCCACGCATTAATATGGGAGGGGAGACTATTTTCAATATATATATATATATATATATATATATATATATATATATATATATATATATATACTCATATAAATTCGTTTTTCTTTTGTGTGTATTGATATCCGTATTTAAAACCCTCTTTCCTATTTATTTAAAAAGAAAATATAATTTTCTTATGTATAGGTTGTGGAATAGCATTCACTAGCAAAATATCTAGCTAATTTACATATTCTTCTAAACATTCATTTCAATTAATTCCCTACTAGTTGCTTCGGTTTTCTAATGGGATAATCATCTTTAGTTAACTATTACGTGTAATTATATTCATGCAGATATTCT
>NC_136503.1:69205736-69220736 GCF_053919585.1 Euprymna scolopes | reverse complement strand
GCCTGTTGAGATAGTCAAACAGCACCTGGTATTCACAAATGGTTACCCATTTTAATACTGACAAGGTTTAATGATGCTTAACTTAGCTGATCTTACGGGAACCAGTATGCAACGTAATTATGCTGACATCAGCCGATACGTTGTGAATATTACAATTAAGATGAGAACAGTTTCTCTAATAATCCGAATAATAAATCCTCATCTCCAAACTCCAGAAATATAAATTATATCTATTTATATTATAAGTAATATTTTATTTCCGTTGGCGCCCCACTTTGATAAACCTGGGTACCTCAGCTAGTTTATAATATATTAATAATTCTGTTCTCTTTCCAAATTCAATAATGTTTATATTTTTGCACAGTTGCGCTTGAGTCTGTTCTTGCGTGCAAGAAAAAAAAAAGCGAATATTGCATACTGATTTATTGTTATTTTCGTTTTCTGTACCGAGACACTGTTACCCTCCTTCCCAAGCCAGGAAGAATCGTCAGCAAACGCATTTGGTATGCAGGTCTTAAGCAACTATCTAAGTGACATCAACCTACTTAATAGTGTTGGTTTTATTTCGTTTATTTTAGTTAACGCATTGAGTTGTTTGAAAAAGAAAAAAAAAGGGAAAACGTGGTGCACTTTGCGTCATGCTGTTAATTCCGGTATTGTGCATCTGCTCATTTTTAGTCTAATTGGGAAGGAGGGAGGAAAGAAGAGAAAAGAAGAATGAAAAGAGAAAGAGATTGAGAGGCGATAGAGGATGATAGAAAAGGAGAAAGAAAGAAAGAGAGAGAGAGAGAGAAAGACGGAAAAGAGGAAAAAAAAAGGAAAAGGAGAGAGAAATAAGGAGGACGAATAGAAGAATAGAGAAAAATGAGGAGAAGAAGAAATACGGAAAACGAGAAAGAAGAAAAAAGAGCAAGGAGAAGAGAGAGAGAGAAAGGAGGAGGGAGAGAGCAATTAGGAGGGAGAGAACAAGGAGGAGGAGGAGAGAGATAAACGGAAAACGAGAAAGAAAAAAAAAGAGAAAGGAGAAGAGATAAGGAGGAGAAAGAGAAAGGAGGAGAGAGAAATAAGGAGAGAGAGAGAGAGAGAAAGAGAGAGAGAGAGAGAGAAAGAAAGAGAACGAGGGAGAGAGGAGAAGAATAGAAAAGAGAGAAAGGAGTAGGAGACGATAGAGAAGGCTAGGA
The DNA here is from genome assembly GCF_053919585.1 of Euprymna scolopes. Classification (NCBI taxonomy): domain Eukaryota; kingdom Metazoa; phylum Mollusca; class Cephalopoda; order Sepiida; family Sepiolidae; genus Euprymna; species Euprymna scolopes. The sequence continues at coordinate 69,219,555 of NC_136503.1, read as the reverse complement.
AAGATTAGAGAAGACATGGAAGGAGTAAAGAAGACAAAGAAATAGTAGAGAAAATAAAGAAAACGGAAGTGGGAGGGGCAGAAGAGATAGAGTAAAAAGAGAGGGTAGACGAGATATTTAGAAATGAACAAAGGAGATGGCGGGCGAAGGAGGAGGAGAAATCAGACAAACAGAGTAGAAGAAGGAGGAAGAGAAAAGAAGATATAGAGGAGGAGAAAAAACAAAGAAATAAAAGAGGCGGAAGCAGAGAGAGGGCGAGAGAGAGTGGGAGGAAAGTGAGAGGAAAATAAATAAAGAAAAAGATAAAGAGGAGGAGGAGATAGTGCGGAAGAAAAGACAGGAGACGGAGAAGGTAATGAGAGGGAGAGGAGAAATGAGAAGGAGAGACAGAAGGAGAAAAAAAAGAAAAAAGAGAGATGGAAGTGGAGGAGAGAGAGACGGAGAAGGAAAACTAAGAGGAGGAGGAGGCCGAATAAGTGGAGAGGAGAAAGAGGAGGATGAGTGAAATGAGGAGAGAAAAAAGGTGGGAAGAGAGAGAGAGTGATGGGGACAGATGAAAGACAGAGAGAGAGAGAGAGAGAAGGGATACGCGTGGGAGGAAATAATGGAAAGATGCCGATGAGATAGATAGATGGATAGATAGATAGATATATGGATAGATAAAACGTAAGTGAGTGTGTGTGTGTGTGTGACGAGAGAGAGAGAGAGAGAGAGAGAGAGAGAGAGAGAGAGGGAGAGAGAGAGACAAACATACACATTATTCTTTTGTATTTTTATTTATTATTTTTGTTGTTTGTTTAAAGCTGTTGGTGGCTGTAATCAAGAAACACCTGCTTTCGTCCGCTGCCATATTCCCGCCAATGCAGAGTAGAAACGTCCGACTCTTCCGGTTAGTCTATAACTGATCACCAAACCCTTCATCAACAATATTGATTTTTATTCACTTTTTTGTTTATTTAACAAGATCAAAAATAGCCCAGATACTTTTTTGTTAGCTTAACTTGGCATGAGGCCAACAAGTAAAGTGGTTTGGCTTTTATTACGATGCACGAAAAGTATTTAATCTTTTATTTTTGCAGATCTGTTTCATGCTTCTCCCAAACACATGCCCATATTTAGACACATGCCATATTTAGACACATGGGGCGCCTCATAACGCTTGCGTTTTTTTATCAAATTTTCAAGAGATCCTCCTAATTTTTATTTATTCCTGAAATAAAAAATATTTATAGAATAAATGCTGCAAGTCTTCAAACACACACACACACACACACACACACACACACACACACACACACACACACACACACACACACACACACACACACACACACACACACGCGTGTGTAAGAGAAAGAAAATTAAAACTGTGGGTTGAACTTTACAATCAAAATTTATTGTTCGACTGAATACTCCCAAAAAACAATTTACAACGTCCTTATTCCGCGGAGTTCCAAATTCAATTATATTTGTAGCAATGTTAGAATTCGCTAGTTAAAACATTAAGCAAAACGGCAATTTATTGGAGTTATAAATTGCCAAATAAAAAAAAATGTTGGATATATATAAACAAACAAACAAACCGCACATAATATTGCAGCTTGCATGAAAATCCTCTCAAATTGATCCGAAATGCAAAGTATTTCTTTAGAGAGAATGGAGCCCAAAATAAGTCCAGTGTGACGATGCATATAATCCGATTGGAAGGCCTTCAAAACAACTGAAATCATGAAAATTGTTTTCTTCCGGGCAGTGCAATAGCCCAAAGAGAAGTCGGTTCCAGTCAAATGGGACCGAAGAATAAAAAGAGAGAAAACCAGTATGAGAACCTTCATCATCGGCTTAATTAGAAAAAGTGATTTCAGATTAAATTAAAAAAATTAACATCCTGCTAAGCGGGGGAAAATCAGTCCGTGAAAGCTCGTGTTACTCTGACCGGAAATTGTCTAGAAAGAACGAAACAAATCTTTCTATAAAGTGTTAAATTCGATGTTATTATTAAAAAAAAGTTGGAGGATTATAAATTTTTAAGTGTTGCAGAATCTTAGCTTATTAAAGCTGTACGAAAAGTAATGATGATGATAAATATGACAAAATAATAATAATAATAATAAGAAGAAGAAATGCAAAGTAATTCTAATAATGATATAGTCAATGATCATGTGTAATAACAATAGTAGTAATTTAGTAACTATAGTAAAAAATAATGGTAAAAAAATTAGTAATAATGAAAAATGGCACTAAAGATAGCGATAATAATATTTATAAAGCTATATATATATATATATATATATATATATATATATATATATATATATATATAGTAATTTATAAAATATATATGACGATTAAGCTATACTGAGTATTCAGCGTTTCATCCACTCTAGGATTCCTCAGGCGGAGGAATCCTAGAGTGGATGACACGCCGAATATTCAGTGTAGCTTAATCGCCATATATATTTTCTAAATTACTAACTAGCTCTACCTACGTATTGAGCACTTTTGAAGTAAATACTTAAAGTTACTTTCGTATATTAATCTTATGTGAGTAAATGAAGTAGTTATATATATATATATATGTTTGACATAAGCTTTATGGACTAAACTTTTGTATGAGCAATATTGCCCGAAGAGTAGTTAATAGTAACTGGCTGACCGAAACATGCTTATGAATGTGAGCGACATATATGATTATGTAAATGCAAAAAAAATAAAATGTATATATTGCTCTACTTCCACATTGAACACTCTTGTATTAACCTCGTTAAAATTTCATTGGTTGCTTTGCCTCTGCAAAATATTAACTTGGACTTATATATATATATATATATATATATGACACCAATTTCTGGTTCCCCTTTTGTAAGGTATTCACAGCAATAACTAGTTTTACTATCACAATTGAAAAATCCGTTCTTCCTTTATTTGCGGCAGTTGAAGCAAATTCCCATGAACAGATTTATTCCAGGTGTTTTCCCCATGTACGACAAATTAACAATGAGTTGTTCTCAGCATATAGCTGTCTTCAAATCCATCAACAGATGTCTGTCACTAACTGGCTTCAACAACTCGTAATCGCTTCGTAAGATAACTCAGATTTACTACTTTAAATCATTAAAACGAAACTAAGCGATAAGAAAACAGAAAATTAATGCTATTTCAATATAAAACTAGCTTCGGAATCTCTGAGGAACACTCTTCCTCTCTCACGCTCGCAAAGAGAATGTTATATAATAGTAGAGATAGAGATTTTGTCTGTGTGTGTGTGCATGTATGTGGGTTCTTTCCCTATGAACTCCGAAGCAGCTGGACTGATTTTTGTTTATAATTTAACACAAATATACATTATGTGTCTAGGAGTGCTCTTGGATAAGTTTGGTATCGGAATGTGTCCGATAAGTATCGAAAATCACTTATCGAAAAACAGTCCGGTTTTCACAAAAATTAACACCTTTACAGATCCTACCATCACAAACGCATTCAAGAAGTTTTATCACCGCACATGCAGAAGGACCCCACGTATCAAATCAACAGTAGGTTCATTTATTAGGTTGGTGCAAAAATAATGTCGTCTTTTTGACTTTCATATATATATATATATATATATATATATATATATATATATATATATATATATATATATATATAAACGACATTACTTTTGCACCCACCTGATAAGAGAGGAGCGCGTTTCTGAATGTTTGTTTTACCATAATATTTGACATTTGCCTTTTAAACATTCATTCAAGTCATTATATCAAAATAATTTTAAAAAATCAACAGTAGATTTCCCGCCGTGCAATATAATATAAACTACGATATATTGTGGACTAAATACTGCGGGGAGACACGTAAAGCTTCCCCCCCCCCGGTGCTTCGCGCTGGGCCCTCGATGGAAGAAGGCAATAAATCGATTTGATTGGAATATGGTCGTATACGTATATATATGTATATATATGCACATGTATATATACATATATATATATACGTATATACATATGTATATATACATATATATAAATATATATATATACATATATATACATATATATACATACATATATATATATACATATACATACATATATATATACATATATATACATACATATATATATATACATATATGCATATATATAAACATAGATATATACATATGTATACATACATATATGCACATACACATGCATATATACATATGTATACATACATATATACATGCATATACATACATGTATATACATACATGTATATACATATATATACATACATGTATATACATACATATACATACCTGTATATACATACATATACATATACATACCTGTATATACATACATATACATATACATACCTGTATATACATATATATACATACATATACATACATGTCTATACCAACCTGTATATACATACATATACATATACATACCTGTATATACATACATATACATACACATACATGTCTATACATACATGTATATACATACATATACATACATGTCTATACATGTCTATACATACATGTATATACATACATATACATACATGTCTATACATACATATACATACATGTCTATACATACATATACATACATGTCTATACATACATGTATATACATACATATACATACATGTCTATACATACATGTATATGCATACATATACATACATGTCTATACATACATGTATATACGTACATATACATACATGTATATACGTACATATACATACATGTATATACATATATGTATATACATATACATACATATATATGCATAAATATATATACATATACATACATATATATACATACATATATATACATACATATATATACATACACACATATATGTAAATACATGTATATACATACATATATATACATACACACATATATATAAATACATGTATATACATACATATATATATACACACATATATATACACACATATATACACATACACATACATACATATATACGCATACACACATATATACACATACATATATATACACATACATATATATACACATACATATATATACACATACATATATATACACATACATACATATATACACATATACATATATATATATAGACATACACATATATATACATACACATACATATATAGACATACACATACACATATACACATACATATATATACACATATACACATACATACATATATACACATACATACATATATACACATACATACATATATACATACGCATACATACATATATATAGACATACACATATATATATATACATACATACGTATATATATGCATATATGTACATATATACATATATATGTACATATATACATATATATATGTACATATATACGTATATATATGTACATATATACGTATATATATGTACATATATACGTATATATATGTACATATATACACATATATATACACATATATATACAAATATACATATATATATGTACATATATACATATATATACACATATATATACAAATATACATATATATATGTACATATATACATATATATACACATATATATACAAATATACATATATATACAAATATACATATATTTATATGTACATATATACATATACATACATATATATATATATATATATACAAATATACATATATATATGTACATATATACATATACATACATATATACATATATATATATATACAAATATACATATATATACAAATATACATATATATACAAGTATACATATATATATACAAATATACATATATATATACATATATATATACAAATATACATATATATATACATATATATATATACAAATATACATATATACATGTATACATATATATACAAATATACATATATATACATATATACATATATATACATATATGCATATATATACATATATGCATATATATATACAAATATACATATATACCTATATATATATATACAAATATACATATATATATACAAATATACATATATATATACATATATACAAATATACATATATATATACATATATACAAATATACATATATATATATATACAAATATACATATATATATATATACAAATATACATATATATACGTATACATATATACATATATATATACAACACTCCGTAGGTTACCGAATAAATACCCATTGGGAGGTAATTGTTTGATTAAAATGCGTGGTGAATCTTGATAACAGTAAGAAAGTGTACTTGGGTCGTACGGATTGTACGTTCAAGGACAGATACAGAAATTACATAGCATCATTTTTAACCGGACCTGTAAATTAACCTAATGGCGATAGAAACAGTAATGTAAGTGAGAATCGTATGAGAATTAAAACCAAAAAGAACACAACTGCCTAAGGGGATTGGATCACAGAACTACGTAGAAATGGTAAAGAATTCGAAACAAAATGGTCAATAGTAGACAAGGGTAGAAGATTCCAACCTGGTAAGTCCAAAAGATGCAACCTATGCTTACTCGAAACTTAAAAGATAGTGTATTCTAAAGAGGTAATTTTAAACAAAAACAAACAAACAAAAAAACTGGATGCCATACAAAGTGGTCTCCACAGAAATAAATTTCTACTCTCGCGAGTTAAACCTGGATAGAATAAACTTAAAATAGGTATTATCAGTGGACAGTCAAGTCTAAGGAACACACAAATCTAAATATGAAAATACGAAAGGCAAACTAATATAACAACTGAGTAGGTATTAAACTTACCTTAATGTCAATTAAACGATTACACTAAATAGGAGGGCTAGCAATTACTATAAATGTAATAATGATTTTGAAAAATTAGCTCAAACCTTTGCAATTTCAACGATTAAGTACAAAAAATAGCAGAAAACACTATTAATAATTTTCCCCACTCTTTATCTGTGCCTAAACCTAAATGTAGATTCCATGAACCATGAACCAAGCCGCTGCTCAGCCATTTTGGACTTGACGGATTGAGTATACAACTCTCTCGTGTTCTTTATTACTCTTTTACAGTGGTTGCTGGCAGTCTTGAAAGTGGTTTTAGTTTTAATACATCTGTTATGTTAGAAGCAATTGAAAAAGTTATTTCTGTGCGCAATGGCAGCAGCACATTCTGGAGGGAACAACGGGAGGCTGTTAGGTTTTTCTGGAATTTTCTCGAGGGTATGAAATGGTCTTTACTTGCAATTAACCATTCCGTCAGGTCTGTTACTATAGAGGACATATCCTTTTTAAACATGAAACGCAGAGGTAGATCAGATATAAATTAACGGAAGCTATCCCAGTCAGCCATAGAGTATCGATATACTGTAGGATGGAAAGGTACGCCAGAGGACTTATTACATTTCGTCTTTATTTTAACTGATACAACAGAGTAGTCGGAAGATCCCAGTGGAGACAAAATAGATGAACATAGCTCAGGGCAATTTATTTGGAAAAGATCTAGGAGACTTGCATACTGACCTTCAGTATCGGGTACACGAGTGGGTTCACGGACACACGGGTGGGTTCGTGAACAATCCGAGTGAGGTCATAATGGAGAAATCGTGACAAAACCTCCCCTCACCATCTCTTATTTGAATGGTTTAATCATCCACATTGTAAACATGAAAGTCTCCACAGACGTGAATGTTAGCCGAAGAATGAGCAGATAGGATGTGGCCAATTTTTTCCAGATATACTCTTAAAGATAGTAACTTCGCTGTTGTGGGGACGATAGAGGGCAAATATAAACGCAGTCGTGTGAGAAAGTACAACCCGGTAGCACATATAGGGTAATTTAGGATCTTCTCTGGAGATGTCCCTACCACATGGAAAGCCATATATAATGTAGACACATATTTCATGCCGATATCGATCTTGGGGGTCAGATTAAGATATTAAGTTAGAGTATCCTTTAATTCTATCATCTTCTGGGGAAATAGTCGGTCCAATGCCAGTTTCGCTTAGGAATAATAGGTCTGGTTTAGTCTCCTGTAATTAGGTTTCAACCTCTGGAAGGTTGGAACGTAGACCCCTTATGTTGGAGAAGGAGCCACGGTAGTAGGGGTCTACGTTGGAAGTTGAAGATCTGGGTTTGATAGTGTATTTTGCGTAAAAATTGATGGGGGGGATATTAGATACTAGATTATTGTGAAGATGCCAATCCTCGTTGACAGAAATATAGAGACGAATTTTATTCCGAAAAATTAACATAAAACCTATTTTTAGTTTTACGGATTTTTTTCAGATTCTACATTAGAATCAGTATTATTCTTTTGGGTATTCTAATTGCGTAATCTAGGAAAAGAATGCCGACTGAAAAGAATGTGGGAGTTTCGGGTTGGATTCTTTCGAAAAAAAATGGCGGTTTATTCGGTTCCAAATTGCAACAATACTAATCAGTCAATTGAGAACGGGTTTATTATTATTAAGTACAATTGGAATAAAATGAATATGATTTCAAGTAAAGTTTATAAAGAACCGGAAGAGGAAACGAAGGTTGAGAAGGGTAAGAATGTAGATTAGAGATGGTTGTAGAAAAAAAGGGAGTGAGTGAAACTGAAAGGCATAAAAAACTAACAACGGATGGCTCAAAAGAGAAATTAACCAAATTATGTAGAAATATGTAGAATTATGTAGAGAGAAAGAGAAAGAAGGATAGAGTGTGTGTGTGTGGGGGGGGCTAATAGAAAGAGCAAGAGAAAAAGAGTGTGGGAGAGAGATAGAGAGAGATACAACAGACAGAGTGTAAGAGTGAGAAAGATAGAGAGAGGGTAGGAGAGAGAGAGAGAAAGTAAGAAAATTAAAGAGAGAGAGAGAGAACGTGAGAACAAGAGAGAATAAGAGAGTAAGCGAAAGAGAGAGGGATTAAACGACAGCTGAAGAGGAGTAAACGAAAGATGATTAGATAGTAAACGAAAGATGGAAAGAGAGAGAGAGAGAGAGAGTAGAGGAAACATGGAGAAGGAGACAGAGAGTAGACGAAAGATTAAGAGAAAGAGAGTGGACGAAAAATGGAGAGAGTAAACGAAAAATAGCGAGAAACAGAGTAATCGATAGATAGAGAGATAGATGATAAACAAAAAATGTCAAGACAGAGTAGAAAAATGGAGACTAGAAGATATATATAGACATAGACTAGAAGATAGATATATAGAGAGTGGGCGAAAGATGGGGACAGTAGATGAAAGATGGAAGAAGAGAGAGAGAGAGAGAGAGAGAGAGAGAGAGAGAGAATAGAAATATTGAGAAAGATAAAAATGGAAAGAGGGAAAATAGACAAAAGATGGAGAGATAAAGAAAAAGAAGGAGGAATAGTAGACGAAAGATGTATAAAGAGCAAGCGAAAATATAGAGAAACGAGAAGGATATATATATATATATATATATATATATATATATATATATATATATATATATAGATATTATATAGGGTGACCAAAAAACAAAAGCTAAATGGAGGTCATCTAGAACATATGCTGTACAAAGGAGAAAAAAACCCAAAGTCCCTTGTGTTTTGATGTGATGTTTTGAATATAATAAACTAGTTATGACCAAAGTTTCATTTGATTTGGACAAAACACTAAGAAACGGGGCCTAATTAGATTTGGGTCCTGTTTTTTGGGGTCACCATATATATATATATATATATATATATATATATATATATATATATATATATATATATGGTAAAACTGGTAATTAGTAAAAACCTGAAGAGAGTGCTCAATACTATTGCAGAGCAAATATGTGATTTATTTTTTATTACCGTTTTATCTGTTTGGTTACATATGTTTCGGATGATTGACCGTGTTTACAGAAAAAAATTAAAAAAATAAAACATATGTATATTTAGCGAGAGAGCAAGAAAGAGGATTAGAGAAAGATATATACATATATATATATATAGAGAGAGAGACAAAGAGAGAGAAAGAGAGGGATTGAAAGAGAAAGAGAGAGAGAGAGTAAGAGAGCGAGAGAGTAAGAGTGAGAGAGAGAGTAAGAGTGAGAGAGAGAGAGAGAGTAAGAGTGAGAGAGAGAAAGAGAGTAAGAGTGAAAGAGAGAAAGAGAGTAAGAAAGATAGCGAAAAAGGGAGATAGAGAGAGAGAGAGAGAGAGAGAGAGAGTACGAGTAGGAAAGGAAGTAAGAGGTAGTGAGAGAGTGACAGAGCATAAAAGTAAATGAATAAGAGAAAGAGAGAGTGGGAGAAACACCGAATAAAAGAAACCGTAAGATGAAGAAAGAAAGCGAAGGGGGCTAATAAAAAGAGAGGATAACAAAGAGAGAGATAATTAGTGTGTCTGAGTAAAGTTGATGATTTTTTAATGGAAGTCGCTTCAGACAAAGTAGGAAGGCACTTGGCATAAGGAGATCAAAGCAAAAAAACAAAACAAAAGACAAAAAAAAATATGATTAAGATGATGCGGAAAATGGAAATGGATGTAAAATCACTTCGAAAACAAAGAAGGCTTTTAACTGACGGTGAATTGTGAGTCCATCGTTCTTTTCATGGCAATTGCTCCACTTATCTTCAATCTATGGTCCTTACTGCAAAACATTCACGACAAACACTCGTCTACTACAACCACTATCAACAATTTTACCCTACTATGTTATCTGTGCCTAAAATTCAAATTCCATGAACGGAGTTTTTTTCACAAAACTGCCCGTCTCTGGGACTCTATATCGCGGGGTTGCTTTTCAGCTGACTGAAACATGGTAATTTTCAAGTCCAATACAAACAAGTTCTTGTTGAGTTATCCCTTTAAATAATTAAATTCTACCCAATTTTCATCACTACAAATTATTACGATGCTGTCTTACCGACCAGCTGACACTCGTAAACCTTTATGCTCGAGTGGCCTTCTGGCTTTGATAACTGGTGACTCATATGTAAAAGAATTCCAAGCATTTGCCTTGTAATGACATCAACGTGACACTTGAGAATACGCCGACATTAAGCGAATGTCTCTTAAGGAAGTATTCTTGATCTAACACAGCGCAGACGCGCGTATGGCATCTGTATACAAACAAAAGAGCCGTGTGCGAGGTGACGTCACAGCAAGGAAGAAAAAAAGATTATGAAAAGAAGAACGTGTGCACAGACCGAGGATCACGTTAGAGAAAGGACAGAAATAGACGTGTTACACACATGAGCCGAGAGCAAAAGAGACAAGGCATTATTATGGAAATTACCTGGAAATAGATGTCTGTTGTTTCAACGGAAAAAAGTGAGTGGAGTTATTCCCTGTCTTTGTCTTCTTGCGATGGTGTCTAAATGTTTATACGTGTGTTACACTGAGTTCAGTTTCCTGTACGTTAAGTTGAGAAAGTTCTAATCAGGAAAAAAAACACTATAATCTCCCCCTCTACAAAGAATAATCTACTAATTTAATTATCTGTTATCAAACAATCAAAGCCCGACTGTGACGCCACCACTAGCGCCAATTCCCGTAGACATCAAACAGATTGGCCAAAAAGAAAACTATTTTACAGCCAAATAGTAGAGAAGCGATTACAAAGTAAGTTTAGGAATAAATCATACAAATTAAAAAAAAAAAAACGGTCCTTGTCCAGAATTCCTCCCATATTAAAAAAAAAAAAAAAGAAGAAATATCTATATGATATACGTACCCTTGACAGGATGAAAATATCGTTTTCATGTCAAGTGCTCGACTGAACTCAAATCTATGATTCCTACTTGCTAAGCGTTCACAAAAACACCCGACTACCTACAACCAATATATATGGTTTTCCTCTCTCTATCTATGCCTAAATCTAAACGCAGATTCCATGAACAAAGCTTCTTTCCCAAAACTGCCCGCCTATGAGACACTGTTCCGTTGGCCTTCTTCTCGGTTGTATACAAGATGGTAGCCTTCAAATTTAATGTCAACAAGTTCTTGTTGAACTGTCCTCATAAATAATCAAATTTTACCTAATTTACACTATTAGTGATTACTACACTTCCACCTTACATTCATTAACCCTTATCCTCAAGTAGCCTTCGGGCCTTGATAAGTGAATCCCAAGTAATAAAATCACATTAATTGAGTTTTATTTTTATAAAGAAAATAATTTTTAAACGAATGTGAGGTTTTTCAATGCCTTCCTCCCTATGTTAAGAATGGTTTCTTAAAATGTTCGTAAATTTACGTCTTTCAAACTCCTTGGCCTAACGTTCACAGGAAACATGAGTTGGAACAATTACATCGAGGGCATTGCCAGGGCCGCTGCAAGGAAGGTGGGCTCTCTCTACCATGCTAGAAAACTACTAACACCCGAAAGTATCCTGTACCTCTATAAGGTAACCATTCGCCCATGTATGGAGTATTGCTGTAATATTTGGGCTGGTGCATCTGCTACTAGTCTCTCGCTCCTTGATAAGGTTCAAAAGAGAGTCGCAAATCTTATAGGCCCTGAACTGGCATCTAAGCTTCAGCCTCTGCCCCATCGACGAAACGTTGCATTCCTCTGCCTGTTCTACAAGTATTATAATGATGAATGCTCTGACGAAGTGCAAGAACTTGTGCCCCCACGACGTGAACACGCTCGACAGACCCGACAGGCTGCAAAATCCCACCCCCACACTGTAGAGATCCCTAGATGTAAAAGATCTTTCTACTCCAGTAATTTCTTCCCCAGAACCGCTAGACTTTGGAATTCCATTCCAGGTCCCTGCTTCCCCAACTGTTCTGACGTGCAGAAGTTCAAGTGCAACATGAACTAATATCTTGCTGCCCAAATCCCTACATAGTACCCCAGTAGTTTTTGCCCATGTTAGTAGCTCCCTACACCAAAGTGTCAATGTGCCTTCTATGGGGTGAAAATGTAAAAAAAAAAAAAAAATTTGAATCATTTAGTTATTTCTCTTCTTCCTCAAAACTATTTGCAAGATGGCGTCGCAAGATGGTCTTTTGTGGTTTAACCGTAAAATTTGTATTTTCTTATTTAAAAATAAAGTTACTTAATCAATGTGCATGTGATTTTGGTGAACGGTATTTTTTTTCCATCACCGGTAGGTAGAGCACACAGATTTCTTTTTCTTTATATTTGCTGCTTTATAATATGAGGACATTCTGGACATGCACCTAGAAAATTTGAAAATCTAATATATAAACGGCTATATGTCTGTCTGTCTCTCTTCATATTTTCAAACTCTATCTCCTCCGAAACTACAGAGCGGCGCTATGGGCCTCAAATGATTGGATTTTTTACGGGCCGTTCTTCTATGGACCTTTAGCCGATTAAAATAGATTTTAAAGGGTCAAAAAAGGGGTAAAAATTGAAAAAAAAAATCCTTAAACATTTTTTACATTCATCTTAATTTACTTTTACTTTTTAATCGGTGCACATGCGTGTCACGTTGGTAGAGTGGTGACGTCACCAGTTTAGTTTCGGGTTCGTTTCTAGATCATGGCACCCAAATACTTTTTTTTACTTTGTGATCAAAATTGAAAAATTGAAACTTAGTTTGCATAAGTCGACTTAAAGTTCCCCTCTACGCATGCACAATTATGCATTTATACGTTAAAGTCGGTTAATATTTAAAGTTTTGATGTTCATCTGTTGTTCGCTCAGATGGTAATGATTAACGTTGAAGCGCTAAATGTTTTGGTTTCGATTTAAGCTGACGGCACTTAAGTCATACTTTTAGAACTTTTGACATCACTACTATATATTGGGTACAATATAATAATCAATACAGAATTGGCTTTACAATAATAAATAGGAAATCTGCAGAAATTTTAATATCATATTTAAGCGTATATTACGATCGGGCGGCGCCGGGCGGCATGCTAGTACATATATATATATAATTATTTCAACAGC